>NC_141789.1:0-314849 GCF_054643075.1 Acanthaster planci
TATTACCAACATGTGGGAAAAAAGAAGCACTTGCTTTTAGCTCTCCCTATTTACACGAACAAGGGTTCAGACTGGACAAGAAACATAAGACACAGAGGAGACATGAGACAACACAGTACGATACACTGGCAGGATAGACAACAGTTAAAGACAGATGTGCTAGATTTTGAGACCAGACCTTTAAAGAATGGAAGTAGATTGGCATGATTACATGATCTGATTTTCATTATTCAAACTAATAAGGTAGGTTTGGAAATAACAAGTGCTACATCTGCTTCGGTAACAGGAGCGAAAAATAAAGAATGTGCACATCTTTCATCAAGAAAGTGTTCAAATGAACTGCTTGATTGAGGAAGTTCACTTGCTATTTTCTTGCCAATGTTAGTGAAATAATCATTGAAAGCGTTAGCAATATCAATGTAAAAATCAATTTTAGCATCATTTTGCGTATAATAGGTCGGATTTTGTTTGACGTTCGTTTTACCACACAACGAATTAATAAGCTCCCGTGCATGTACCTCTAACATTATGTCTGTCTTTATTAAATTGTTCACCGAAGTAATTTTCTTCACCATTCTTATAACACATGTTAATTTGTTTTTAACTTTGTGTTAGCAGATTTATTATGAACTGTAGGGTTCTGAAGATATTTTTGACAAGGAAACTAGATATAAGCACCCATCTGACAACTCAATTGGCTCGGGACCAGACTTACGGGTACTGAACACGGGTGGCCTTGTGTGCTGGTGGGCTATGGTTACTGGGAACACATGTTATTTGGTGCTGGAAGAGGTTACGTAACGTTTTCATTGATGTAGCTTCATCGGTCTTTTGTCACCGCTCTTTTTTCATCGCTATTTCTTCATCGATCAAAAGAGATCGATCGATCGATGTAGGGGAATGATCGATCGATGAAGAAGAACGATCGATCGATGCAGAAGAACGATCGATTGATGTAGGGGAACGATCGATCGATGTAGAGGAACGATAGATCGATGTTGAAGAACGATCGATGTGCTGCTTCAAGGTTTTTGCCTCTTTGGCGTTCCATACGCATGCACTAATCACCACGGCACCGTGGGCCCAGCCCGAATCTACTATAAAGCATATACATGTACATGTAGCAGCATACGCAACGCCCCATAGCAACAGCAACACACGCCACATCGCCAAGAACTCAAGTCAGCGAGCAAAAAAGCTAACAAAATCAAGCTCCGCCCACTTACGCACCCCAAGCAATTTTTCCCCCAAATAGAAGTAAAACTATGCTTTCGGTGGGGCCACCCACCTCTATGCAAAACGTCCACGGGTTGGAACGAATAAGGCCGAGGTGGACGCCAGATGTCCCAAATTCGTGATTTATGAAAATATCTTTATGATCGCTCCCAATGACGGCATCTAATTTTCATGAGCTCTCGCGTATAAATCCACCCACTTTGTGGAATGCACCCGCAAGACGCTTGGCAGAGAGAGTATTACTGGACTGCAGTCGAAGGGTGGCGTTGCACAGATTTTAGTGGAGGAAATACATCACAAGGGGTCACAGCTAATGACGCGCAGAGCATTGTCGGTAAATTTCTGCTGGGCGCAAGTTCGCATAATTTACTGAGTACCAATTCCTTGGGCATGCCAGAAAAGGGTTGGACTTTCTAAAACTGCACCTTGGGGAGCATTATGTTTATAACATTTTTCTGGAGGACTGTTATGTTAATAGAGTCGATTTTTGTGTCCGTGAAAGCGAAACACATGAACGCAGCGCGTGTACGCAACGCACCATAAAACGTAAATAACTTAAGTACGTCTCGTGATTTCCAGTTTATTTCTTTTGCCATGATTGGCTTGACTTCATTTATGAGTTTTAGTACCCATTACCTTATCAGAATTAAAACTGTGTATCACTGTTTACCACTCTGCGTGTAAATTTGATGTTACAAGATAAGAAACAAAAGCCTTCTTTTATGGTATGCCATTCAAGACCGGGGTTTCTATGTATGTGAAAGGTTACGATTGTGAGTTGAACGTGTTGCATATTACTTTGGGGATTAGAGTACCTGTTGATCAATGGTCTTGTGTTATCAAATGATGGATAATATAAGCAAACAATTACCCAAGCAAAGGTTTTAATTTCTTTTGTAAAGATAAATCTCATTGGATAGTTGGACAGCAGGCTTGTACAAAAGAAAGGGGAATGCTGAATTACTTTTTCTGGTACAAATCTATATAATATACGTAAAAAGTGGCTGTTTTTTACAGTCTTTGGTCGTTCAGAGAGTGCTCGGTGTAATAAGTATTCTTAAAGAAGGGAACGCCGCTGGCAGCATGAAAACAGTTTGTTTTATTCTCCTTTGAAGTCAAATACAGCGTCAAGTAAAATAATATCCTTGGCTTGACATTTCAAATTGAACATTTTGTCGAGGTTACACTTATGTCAAAACATTAAAAAAAATCACGGGTGTACGTACCGATGTGCCACTGCAGACTAAAGACTTAAAGCTGTTTCTTATTCTCCCGGGCTAAGAAAATGAGGCATATATAGAAACAAACGTTTCTCTCATATTTTTCATTATTATCTTCTTATGACCCTCTAAAAAGTACTGTATATCGAAAAGCTATCTTTATGCTGAGAAATATTTGAAACTTGGCATTGTGGAAGTAGGTACACCGTGGCGCAGACAGAGCATCCATCCACGGAAAGAGCATCCTGGTCGAAACGTCTGGTTACCTGATACGCACGCTGGTTCTTTCAGAACCCACCTCTTCTTGAAGAGATAGATTCGATGGTGTACCCGCAAATCCTTACCATATATCTATATACAACAGCACAAGTACTAGATACTTCTGCGAGCTATACAAGCCTACACATTTTTATCAGAAAGATATTTCGTGCCCCTTAGTAAACTGTACAATTTCCGGTTTATAAAACCTTTGGGAAAATTTTTGACAAAAATGGCGTAGCACATTCGAACTCTCACATCATTGCTGTCACAAATCCAGATAAGGAGGGTGCCTGGTGTAATGATTCATCACATAATATACAAATATTAAATAAGACGTTCAGCTGGAATGGGTCGAGGGGTGGTCATTTCAACTTTCCAGTTCTATCCATCATCACATGACATTCAACCAAGGGTGTGTGGTTCGGATTATTACTCGAAGATTTGACATTAAGAGGTGTTTTATTACATATTTGAACATTCTGATAAATCCAGTCTGTGTTTGATGTCTGTGCTAGTTGCCGTATCGATAGGGTCAGTGTGTCACTAGGCTTTTAGGCGACTCACCTTGAGTATGGGTCTGACAAGTCCGCGCGCTCTTGAGCGAAGGAGCCAATCACATTGGCCAACTGATTGTAGGTGGTATAAAAAATAATATTTGATACCTTCATTAGCGTTTCAGCATGGTCAGTGGTGGTAGTTAAATGCAGACTATAAAGGATCAGAGTGTGACCGGTCTGAGGCATATTTCAACTGACTTTCATTAAGTCCGCACTTTGCTATCGCTGAATCCTTCAGTAAAGGTAAGATTTTATTTACGTTCTGCACCTGTTAAAACAAAACTCAATTTTGTATGAACTGCATGCTTGCAGAATTCGAAACGGTGATGGGAAACCCACTTGTTTTAAATTAACCCGCCGGCTAAAATGTAAGCCTTGAGTAAGACAGAAAGTTCCACTTTAGGTGTCAGTTTCAACTAGGTATATGATCCGGAAAATATTTATAACAAGTCCCGATGCCGAATCACTTTCGTTGAGGCAGAACTAAGAAACGTTTCGTCCACATCAATTATATTTGACCGATGATTTTTTTTCCAATGGCGCATTTCAAACAGATGGGTGCTGGCTGTAAAATGAAGTGAATTCTGTCAAATTTCAATAACTACGGCCAAATGGCCACTTGTGAGTGGGCATGCATTGGTGGAGGAACCGTGCTACGTTGGCTGCCTAAACGAGCACAGATATGACAACTTGGAATGAATTCATAAAAACCAAATTTTTCATCCAAGATCTCAGCAGTTTCAATCGTTATTTACACCTTTGCAAGACATGTCACGCTGTCAAAGACGAATGCGTGCTCGAGTTTTCGTCGAAGATTCAGTGGATTTCAATCTTTCCCTTATTACTGTTCTTGTTCTCACCAAGCGATGCGAATGAAAACAATATCTTACTTGTCGGGTGCGAAAAAAGCCCCAAAATGTAAACAATGGTTTGGCAATTTATTCGGCGTCATTTTCACCATCGGAATGTAAATAATTATTGAAAGTAATGCAGGCATCGGCTTTTATATAAACCAAAAGTTGTTAAGAAACGTTTTGGTACTTTATTAATTTATGCTATTTGTAGATTCTTTGCTTTGTTTTGACTTTTTAACTTACCAACTAATATTTTAGCCTAGATCGGACAGTTATTAATTGTGAGCAGAACATATTTGAGGCAAAATGTTATAAAGCAGTTTCCTTGCAAGATAGATAGGATTAAGTATAGGAAGTCTTAATTTCCTACGGCTGTACGCGTGCACCGCTGCGATATCATTAAATTACAATTTAAAAAAGAACAAGAAAGACAATGTACAGTATGTTTGATCATTCCCTGAGAGTTGAAGCTCTTGCAAAACAGATGAATCTAGTTCAAAATGGCTGGACGCGTTTCAAGACGTGTATGATAGGCCACTAAAGAGAACACGATTTAGCATCCTGTGAAATTGTGGCCATTTAATTGAAACAGTCACGAACATTCAGTTGAAAACTTGTTGTTTTTTGTCGGTAAAAACACCGTGACTTTTATGGGTCAAAGCGATACATGCGTGATCATTGCATATGAATTACTTCGGCGGGATTAATTGTACTCGTCACTCCATTATGCAGTACTATGTACAATTCTTATATGGTAAGCCTACATGCATTAAACCTAAGCCTCCCTCCGATTTCAGTATGATTTTACATACATCCTTGGGGGTACAGTTAACTTTATATGAGAGGAAAACAAGCTTCAACTACAAAATGGTAACATTCTTGCGAATTACTTCAAACATGTTAAACATACCCCACCTAATTCGGTTACCATTTGCACAGGGATACTGACAATTTGCATAAGGAGCTGCACCAGTGATTGTCAACTGAGCTGGTGCAAAGTAAACATGCTTTTTGAGTTTATACAGATACAACATACAGAATAGAAAGTCTATCAAAGAGCAGCACTAATCATGATCTGTTAAGGACCTAAATCTACAGTCCAAAGTAGCCTTTTCTCAAGCTGGCCACAACATGCATGGGAGAAAAACAGTTTGTCACCGCATGTTGTCACAGCATCTTTTTCTTTTGTAATAAAGTCTTCACTCCTTGTTTTACATACATGTTTTGTTCTGTACCAAACATTTTACTGACGTTTTCCTCAAGAAAACCTACCCTGATTCCCTATTCCATTGCGAAAGCATTATAATATGTCTCGAGGGAGAGGGCTTGTTTTATTATTTTTGCTGTGCATTTCCTTATATAGCCTAACGAAACTGCATCATCATGCCTTGTGACTTGAGTGGCAAATGGGTGTACACCAGTGGTGAGGGTATGGTTGCTCTCATGGATAAGCTGAATATCCCAGCTGACAAACGACCGTCTGACCCGTCTTCTACAGTAGAAATCACTCAGAATGGAGACAACTTCTGTATCAAGACTACTACCCCTGATGGGAGAAGTCGCGAAGCAAAATTCACCATCGGTAGGTGTAGGCTACAGGCCTTAACCCGAACAACTGATACGCTGATAATCGTCTTCTGTGACGCTGTCGTAATTACTTTACAGACCAGACCAAGCAATGATTTGGTGTTTGTCCATAATTTGGAGTACTATACCCTGGACGGAAAGATGGTCGTGTTTTCTGATTTTCCTATTTTGTGTGCCGCTATTTTTTGTGACGCAGGAGTTGAATTCGTCGATGAAGAAATCAAAGCTTTGCGAGGAATGGACATCAAAGCTACTCCCTGCTGGGAAGGAGATAAGCTAGTCTTGAAGGGATCTGGAGGCAACGGCTCTGTGTCCCGCCAGATTGTGGGAGGTCAAATGGTCCTGACATATGATGTCATGGGGGTCAAAGCAACGCGTGTCTTCAACAAGGCCTAGGAACTACATCCCAATAAGACTTCCTGTAGTTTCTACTGATTCAATGCCCTTGACATAAGGTCACATGTAAAAAAATTGCTTTGCCACGTCAGGGAGATGTTAATTTTAATTACCTTACTTTATTTTGTCCTTACACTGACGTATACTAACATTGTATACTTGTACTTAGGGCATGTCTTAGTAAGACCCGACTCAGTAGGCTTGTGACAAACAAAATTGGTAAACAGAAAGAAACAAATTCTGCTTTTTTTATATAGATTTTTTTAATTACAAAGTAAAATAAACCAATTATCATATCTTACACGATGAATTGTCTCTGTGTGATGAACTACATAATACCAAATTCAGGCCAAACTACCAGTACCATTTGGATTGGATTTTCTACATTCTCAGAATAGGGCCTATCAAGTCTTTTGAATATAGGTAACTATATTGGTTAGTTTGTAGAATTATATTACAACGGAAAACCTTTGTAATGTCCTGCAGCACAATTCAATCGTTTCCGTTGATATTCAGCAAAATAGAATTTTTCTAATTTTGCTCGTTCTTCTAAATATCGTACTTTCCCGTTACGAACCTTATATAAGCCCGCTGGCCGTTACGATCGAGACGGGTGGATTCCGTTTCTGTAATGCTCTTTTCTATGAATTACGGGAAGTCTGAAACTGAATTTTCTTTACTTATCGTTCTATGAAAACCTTTGCCCTCAAAGATGTATGGATGGATTATACGCTTAACACTTTTTCTGTACCCGCTTTTTAAACACGTTTCACCCATAACGTGTTTAGACATGCCATGTGCTAAGCAAATTAACAAAACCTGATCCAGTATTCGGAAAATCAATTCAGTTACTAAAGCATAACCACGAAGACACAGTGTGAAATATCTGATCAGTCAAGGCGAAGGATTTCTAATTCTCTGTCCTCCGAGCAGGAACAAAAGAGGGCGTGTTTGAAATGAAATTAATAGTCCTTTGGCATGCATTCACCTCATAGACGCGCAAGTTTTATATGGGCGTTTGACGTCAAGCACGCCGAGTACGCGCTACGAAGTTAGTCCGGAATGTATTCGGTAACAAGAATCAGGATCCATTGCTGCGGTGTCCCCACGCACGTGAACAAAAAGAGATGCACATATTCCTCATCCGCCAAAAGAGCGCACTGTTAACCGGAAATAAAGCGCACGTCAAACTAAGGAATGCGAGCCTGAGTGATCATGGGGACACCGCAGTAATGGCATCAGCGATCGGTCTATGCTAAGGTCTTCGCGTTCAAGCCGAACGTGTGCAAGAACGCTTTTGGAAAACTTAGCACCATCTATCTTTCTTTCGCCGGTGAGGGTGCACTTTATGTGTTCCACTCGCGCTCGTGTCATGAACTTCCCTGAATACACCAATGTTACACGCAAGGGAAGCCGCAAAATGAGGCTAATTGAACGCTGCGGTGTATTCGCCAAGGCATTCTGGGGAAAAGGTCCAGTCCCCGCCTCGCTCGAACAGTCCATCCATGACGTCATTACACTCGGACACCCTCCAGAGACCTGCTCGCTAGCCGGGGGTACTGAGTAGTGGTTGACACCGGGGCAGGTACAAAGATCACGTGATAGCTAAACGAACGCTCTCGTGTAAGTTTGACGTACACGTGTAAGCTAATCGAACACGCCCACTATCGCACGGTTCATATCAAACCCAAACGCTGTTCTAACTTATCAACGCATTGCGCTATTGTTGCGCTAAAGGCGAAACGCACATCTGCAATATTACGTTTTCTGAGGGAATAAACATGGGCTTGACCGGAAGACCAGCTCGCTCAGGAAAATGGACACGACTAGTGTCTGAGTCGCAGATTAGGGCATTGTTAGCGTTCGGGTCTTGTCCAAGCACATATTAATTTATTCCAATTCATAAATACCTTTTCATTCAGAGGTAAAAGAAGTCAACACATGATGGGTTTCAAACAAGTTTGTTTTAAAACTTTAATTTCATTCTCCCACACACGCCTGTCAATTTTATAGTATATTCCTTTTGCAAGTTGTCCCAATAGAATCCTCTTCAATGAACTTGGCGTGCGCGTGGTGCTTCATTGAGAAACCTGTGAGCACGCGACGTGCGTCCCGTGCCAGCGCGTGATTAATGCAGCGGGCATTATCACCAAAGATCGTATAGCGGTGCAAGATGGGGAACTTCACTACGAACACGCGTAAAACGTTATCACATGGGCGCCATTCTGGTTGGACTACGACTGCGCAGTGCATGTTGATGCACAGGCGCAGGCGCCGCGACCGTGGCCCGCACACACATGAACGTTCACACTCGAATGGCGCCCAAGCTGATAACACCTTTACGGCTACGCGGCGCTATTTATTCTTTGATTATCACTTCTCAGTGGGCGTTATTATACAAAATGATTACGAGTGCGACGATATAATAATAATAATGGGGTGACAGACAAAACGATCAATTCCACGAGGCCAAGAAGCCTCGTTTCGTCTGGCATCTCATGCAATTATTCTTATGATTGCACGAATGCGAAACATTCATTATTTGTTTCATACAACACCCGGATAAATCCTTGTCATCTGACTTTCTGAGCACAGCTTGATTAATTTACTGATTCATAATGGAAGTTGTCAAGTTGTGAATCTGTTAATTTTTCGACATGATATTCCGAACTCATTTAATCATTTGGCAGCATTTTATCTGTTTCCATATGTTAGCAGCATCAGCATTACTTACAAAAACAAGTTCTTGCAATTATTTCGTAGAATTTTGAACGGCAGAGCTTGATCGCTCGTCATTTTGCCATAAAGAAATTTGCACCACCAGAAGCTGCATTGCAATCGGTTCGGAGGGGTTCGATCCATTTCTAACGCAGAGTTATAAATGGGTACGTTCGATAAGCTTCCACGAGTACACCAGTGTTACACCAAGGGAAGCCTCGAAATGAGGGTAATCGAATGCTGCAGTGTACTCGCCAAGGCATTCTGGGAAAAGGTCAAGTCCCCGCCACGTTCCATAATGTACTTCCATGCACGAACAGTCCATCCGTGACGTCATAACACTCGGGCAGCCTCCAGAGACCACGGACGTATATAAAAAAAAACCTGGACTTGCAACGCCTTTGTATGAAAAAGAAGCCAACCAGCGGCCATTTTACCGAGCCGAATACAAAGGCGTGGGTTGGCTCCCTACTATTGACGTCAGGAAGAACAAAGGCGGGCATTACCAGGAAAGCTTTGTATTCGGCTCGGTAAAATGGCTGCGAGTGGATTCAATGACTCTATAAGCTGATTAAGGGCATTGCGAGTCCAGATTTTATTATACACGTCCGTGCCAGAGACCCACTCGCCAGTCGGGGTAGTAGTGGCTGACACCAGGGCAGGCACGAGGATCACCTGATGGCTAAACGAACGCTCTCGTGTAAGTTTGACTTACACGTGTAAGCTAATCGAACGCACCCTATATTTTGCATTCTGCGTGTGCGTCGCGCGCGCGTTGTGCGCCTAGCGTGTGTTGGTAAAAATGACTCAATGCCATCAACGATCTACCAATCAGATGCCGGGGATTTATTCGGGTGTGTGGGCGTACATGTTAGACCTACTGTACCTACATTGTGTACATAGTGGAAATTAACGACTTTGACCGTGCGCGGCGGTAAAACTTGACCGGACCCTCGTGAGCCATACGGATATGTCCTTACCAACTTGCCAATCCTCTGTTGAGCCTTCTTGTTTTGAAGACTTTGTTTAAACAAAGTTAACAAACGATCACATTGAAACTCTCTGTATGTGCTCTAAAAGGCTTAAACCAAATAAATACTACAGAATTATGAAAAGAAATGCTACATAAATCAGAAATTTAGCCTTAAAGTGGTTGCTAAGATGATAAATTGTTTGACATGTATTATAGAAAACTCTACGGCATTAAATTAATGTCGACTGCATTGTCCATTATGGTGAATTGACACATATGGTTGGACTAGCTTTGGGGTCACTCTTCAAGTTTATTACAAAGTGACACACAATTCTGTTCACGTCGTTCTCAGGCTGGTAAAATGGTCGGATAAAGCTCGACGCGCAAGAAATTTTGTGGAAACATGCTCGCTTCAAGTGCGAGCAAAACAACCTAAAGTTAAACTGATGAACGCAGAAAATACACACATAGACAAACTACTAAGAATTAACGTGAAGAAATCTTGCAACATCGATTTTTTTTTCGATGCGTGACAAATCACGTATCGGAACGGTCGCCGCGGCATATGTAGAAGACACTCAGTGACAGTCGTCACACCGTGACTCCGGCCATCACGCATTAGTACACGCTGCAGCGCGGCGGGAACGAGCATTTGCGCTCGCGTTTTTACCACAGCGACAACGAAACACGGAAAAAGATTAACTTGCTGGTAAAAATTATTCTAGGGTCTCCCCGAAAAATTTGGGTCCGGCGGTCGGGAAATTGCAAGCATTGTTTTGGTCTTTGAAAGTTGGATTATCGAATCGTTATTTGGGTATTCAAACGTCGATGTTTTGTTCCATCTAGGCCTATAGAGTACCAAATGAATACGTCCCGCGCACAATTAGTGTGCAAAGGCATTAGCGCGAGAACTAGCGCACGAACCAACACGTGCGTACCATCATTCGTTTGCACCGTACTTTCTGGTTCACGTCACCGTGACACTTCAGTACGCTGTTACTGAAGGGTGCAGTCCACTAATTCAAGCAATAATTTCCGCCAGGCTCATTAGCATTAAAAGTGCCTGCCCCCGCCCACAGTAACTTTCGAAAAAAGGGATTGTTTGGCCCCCAAAATGGTGAGATTGTGTAAATCTCTGCCAGGATCGAGTCCCTGGTTCTTTGGGCTTCCATCTGAGGGCGGAAGAGATAAAAAATACGGTTGAAAATGTTCCCAAAGGACCGTGAAAGTAGAGGGTTGCCATTTGAAAAATGGCTGCGTGCTGAAGACTTCGACTTCCCTGGGGGGTTGGTTTTGTTTTGGGTGAATAATTAAAATTGTAATTGGTTAACCCCCCTGAAAATTGAAAAGAAACTGAAAGATTAATGACCGAATAATAATTAGATTTTTGTGGGAGACACCTCAGGGATGTTGGGTTGCATGTTATTGAGCTCTGAAGAATGGTGATTTTACAATGTTTTCAATGGGGCTTGAATTAGTGGACTGTACCCTGAAGACCACTAAACGACAATCAATGGGGCGAAGTGGAAATGGGGCGAAGTGGTAATGGGGCGAAGTAGAAATGGGGCGAAGTGACTGACACCGGTCGATCTGTTTTTACTGACGGGAACCATGAATCATGGCGCTACTCATGCTTTACATGTACATATGTATATCGATTTTGATGGGAACCAGCATAACTGCTGCTGTATGATTTAGCTTAGGCAAAGATTCAGCCTGTCATACATACGTACATGTACTTATAGGAGTTACCTGCCGATTTTCCTCGCATGGAGTTGCAACTTCTAAACCAAATAAAAGGTCAAATGGAGTAGAACAACAATGTTGACATGTTTGACAGTTGGCCAGATTGGCTTTTAGGCCTAGAGGTCGGGGCGGATAGGCTTGGTGGATAAGCAGGTAGGCCAGTAGCTGGGGTGAGCGGACATGTCAATTTTCCATTCTCGCGGTTGGATGTACAGTAGGTTGTTCCATTTATATTGCGCGCACGTCTGGGCAACTCTCCACTCACGTCGTACAGGGATTTGTATGTTTTCCTCCTTTTTTGCCGCAATATGATCAAAATTACTGAAAGTAACCTTTTCAGTACAGTGTGGTAGATAACTAGATATTCATAGCGTATAGTGAAATTTCAGGCATATTTGATATAAGGTTAAAGAGTTTAGACTGCAACACTATTTTTGCCCCTTTAAGCTTCAAGTGTGAAATATGGAATAGCCACCAACTAACCAATCGGAGAGAGGAATCAAAACTTAATGACGTTATCCCAACCATCAGAATGTTTGCACTGGCCTCAGTTAGTCCGAGTAACTTGGACTCTACATATCACCTTCTTTTTTAGAGTAGAGTCCAATTGTACTAGGGTAGGCTTTGAAATCCTTCCATTAAATTCACTTCTCTGGAAATAGTTCGTACATGTCGTAGGCCTAGGCCTACCTGGAAGCAAATCCCCCGAATTCACCTGCTTCACATTTAAACATGGTCGGGCAATCGGAGAGTGGTAGAGTCCAAGTGATATGAATAGACCTACCTCCCATAGGTTTTCCATAAAACTTCCATTAATTCATTTCACTCAAAATAGCTTGTAACCTTATACCCGGTATACCTTGATCAAAATCCTCCGAATTTACCTTACACTTCAAACTGTCTACATGGTTTAAAGCATCTTGCTTAGGATTACATGTAAGTGAGAATCAGAGATTCCAGTGATGGTAAGGTTCACCCACATTTGGGAAGAAAAGAGAAATTTCCCTCTCAAATCAAAAATGCTCGTCATCGAGCTTGAAGTTGCCATCTTGTTCAAATAGTGATTTAAATTGGATGTTATTGTTAATCTACATGTAAATTCTAATGTCCTGGAGAGGACGGCACGCTGGCTTAGCGCCTAGCGGACCATTCACTAAAAACATCATGCCATGTTGGCACACGCGCACCGACAACTGATTCCTAAAGGCCACAATGTCTGGTAGCTATGATCTCACTGAAACTGTAAAGTTACTCCTGTACTGTCCAAATGTTAAAAAAGGTGATTTGTAGAGTCCAAGTTAGGGAAGAGTTCTACATGTACATACGGACATCAGTAATTATTCCCTAGCCATCAGAAAGCAAAAACATGTCCGTAAATGCTCAATTTTAGGAGACAAAAAAGCAAATTGTTTACTTAGAAAGCAGTTGAAGCCCTGCCAATTAGTACAATTTAGCCAGAAATGCTTGAAAATACAGTCGTACGTTTTCTCCCCCATAAAACACAGGTTTCGGCCATTTTGACAAAAATCATAGTTCAGCAGTTGCGAGTGCTCATTGTACTAGAAAAAAACAAATACAAATTGTACACTTCATGGATGCATATTTGCTCATGTACTGTACAGTGTTCCGTACGTGCATACCCTTGCACACATACACCATGTACAAACCTTGTGTGTATCCAGCAACCACCCAATCATTATGTTGTGATTGGCTTCCCATGAAATATCAGTATTCCCATGAAATATCAGTATTCATAATGCACGAGTGGGACTCTTTAAAGCTGCTGTGCACCAGTATAAGTCGTGTCAAACATTCTCCACTCATTTAATGTCCACTGTAAATATGTGGCTTGAAAGAAAGTTAGTAAATATCCACTTTCGCCGATAGAGGGCTTTGTGGCAACTGGCGCAGGCTAAAGAAATTATGTCATACATTATTGCATGACTTTTAAATGTTCTGAGTGCTTTGTTTTTTTAAAAGATTTCAAACAATTTTTGGACGTGGACTCATCAACATACATGTCAGTGCAATACCAGTGTATGAATTGTCTAAATAGGGTCCAATTTTGGATGTTTTCTTTGACAGGACTGATCCTCAAGTTAAAAATCTGATGAAGTAAATAAGGATGAAGACATTTTACTGCTGGCCAGCAAGTAGGCAACAAAATCAGTGCCAGAGAATTCCAAAAGCCTGGACATGCGATATGCATTCAAGATTCAAATGTTGAAAACGTGGTCCAATCTGGTGGGAATGGGGCCATTTCACTCTTCAAGCTCGATAAGGATTTCTCATGTGGTTATTTTTATGCATGAAAAAGTGTTGATCTAATCTAGTCCAAGTTACGTGGACTAGACCCAATCAAGACAGTGGTCAAAATGATCACATGGAGGAATATGCTCTCTTTTTTTGCAAAATACGATTTTTTAATGAAAAATATGACTTTTGAATTTTTAGAATACAGTTTGTGATCCAAGATGTTGGCAGGTCTGTGCCTGCAATTTGTCAGACCTGTCTCATAGGGTTTGTGCACAGGGTGTCAAATCGCTTTTTCCCCAAGTTACTGGGACTACCCTGCATGGATCAATCATGACTTACATATAGATGTATAGCTTCGTCCCTGAGATATTTGGCTTTTAGGGCAGCAGTGCATGCACAGTCTCAAAACAATTTGAAGTATTTTGCCACCTGCAGTTTCCCACATTTTCCAAGTAAATTAATCAACTTTCTTAATACTTTTCCTTGCCTCCTTTTGCGCCATATATTAACATGTACCAGGCAAATTTTGAAGGAAAAATTATTTAAAATCTTACCTATTTTTGTGACTTTGTGAATTCAAAAATTTATTTACTCTCTCCTGATAAACCTAGATGGCTCAATGTCACCCAAGAGAGTATTCTTCGTTTTGCACAGTTATGATAGTTACATGTAAAGGCACAGAGGGCAACTGTCAACATAGATGGCTACACACTGAAACTTAGATGTACATGTATTCAAAAGTGCTGTGAAGGTAGGCCGTACACCATGTTTGAATCAAAATTTCACAAAATTACCGAATGCAGTTCCAGCCAAAAACATTTCAGCACATATCATTGTCAGTTTTCAATTCTGCTTTGACCCCAAGGTTTGCTTAGCCCCAACAATCCCAAACCAGCCAAACTAGAACACTGAGCATACAGTGCTTATTAATATACGTTGGGTACGGGCAAACCGTTATATATAATTAACATCTCCCCAACGCAAAAAATACATCTTGAAAATAGAACACCAGGGGTTATTCATGCCTAGTCCCAGTAACCAGGGTGTTGTTCCTGGCATGATAATAATATCAAATAGCAATAAGTGATGTTCACGTAATTACTAATCAAACAGAATGGAGTCAAGTACAAAGCCCATGTTTCCATGGGTCAACTTTGCAATGTGCTGTATGTTGTGTGTTGCATCTGAGTCCTACACATGTACATTAATTCAAACAATTTAGTAATTCAAAAAATCTCACCATGAACAAAAACTTTCAGCATATCCATATGTATACCGTACACATAATTCATATTTGATAATGGCCTTTCATTTCTTTGCACACAGACCCCAGCTGTTCAAGCCAAGATGCATCTCAGCAGGCGAAACAAAACCAAAATTCCAAAGACAAGTTTCTCAAACATGAAGACAGTGGAGGTTGGACGTGGCCGTAATGGCTATGGCTTTACTATGAATGGACAGTATCCTTGCATTCTAAGTAGTATCTTACCAGGGAGCCCAGCAGATGTTGCTGGCTTGAAGTCTGGAGACTGTGTCATGGCTGTGAATGGAGAGAATGTTACTCGTGTAGGACATGAGCAGATTATCAAACTTATAGGAACAACATCAGGAGTCCTTCGTCTTACTGTTGCTTGCTTAGATGAGTCAGAATCTTCAGATGATGATTATATACCGGCCCCAAGAGTGCGGTTCATGAGATCTAAAAGCACTACACCCAGTGTTGCCGACAGAGATGAAGGAAATAAGGATCATATGAAACAGGGAACTATTCATGAGCATTTGGAGGTGGAGACACCCACAGGCATCAATCCTTCCAGTAAATTTGCACCCGGACATCTTAGTCCATACAACCAAACAGGGAAAGCAACAATTAAGCTTCAGAAACCTGCCAGTAGTTATGATTACACTTTCTGGAATGGAAGAGGCTTTGAAAAAATGACCAGTTTTCAAAAACCACGGAAAGTTAAGCGTCATGCAGAAAGTAGACAAAGGCAGAGGGCACATTCTGTCCAGAACCACACCAATTTCTATGATGAAGATGATGAGGCTGACCAAGGTTTACGGCCTCTGACCCCAGTTGAAGTGTCCAATATAAGGTATCCATCATTGTATCCTAATTCAAAGCAGAGTTCCCAACATACAAAATCTGCTGACTCCGCAAAAGAACATCAGGTAGTTATGAGTGCCATAGTGGGCTATCTTGGCTCCATTGATATCCCAGCTTCAGCTAATTTACCAACAGCAAGTTTGCAAGCAATACGTGGCTGTGTAAGACGTCTGCATCTTGAACAACGAGTCCACTCTGTAATGCTGATGGAGATCACTAATACAGGAGTTGAACTGATCAATGCCAATCGCAAAGTGACTGTAGTTTACCATTCAGATAGTATCACATTTTCAGGAATTTGCCCTGATGATAAGCGTTGTTTTGGCATTGTAACAGCACATAGTCAGGGAGAAGTCTCTGATTGTGTTGATAGTGATGATGAACCAGTTGGAAGCTCATGCCACGTCTTTCTGGTGGACCCTTCATTGAGTTATCACAATGTTCACTTCCAAATGGCTGCGAGGTTTGGCATTGAGTGTGTTCATGATGCAGCAACAAACACATGTCAGCAGTTTCCTATGTCTTCCCGTCCCCTCCTAACTCATATTGCCGGATTACATAGTGGTCATGGTGACAGGCTCCACTTTGCTGATTTCTATGGTCAGTCTGCATACCCAGCAGGCCCAAGACGTTCAAACAGTAACAGCAGTAATAGTGACAGTGGCTTTGGTAATGGTAAGGAGACAAGTACTGAAAGCAACCAACATGGAGAGAGAGTTATGATTGTAGATGTAGCAGGACATATTCGCAAACAACGGACAAGAGAGCAATATAATGCCATGGCAATCAGTGAGTCTTCAAGCAGATATGTTGCACATGCTGAAATCAACCCGTCACAATCCTCATATTCACTGTCTTCTATGTCACCATCATCTCCTGAACAGTCGCCTAAAAATACATTAAGTCAGAGTAAGATACATGCATTTGACCCTTCAGGGCGCTTAACTCCACGTGCAAGACCTGATCCCATCTTGAAAGATCGCAATGGTAGTGTGACACCTCTTGCTAGACCTAGTGCAACTGTGCATGACACATCCTCTGGTCGTTTGACCCCCAGAGTGAGACCAGACCCTGTGGGATTTTGTAGTCCTGTAATTATGCAAGTGTCCAAGCAAGAGAATGGAAAGCAAAGTGTGCATGTCAAGATGCATCCAAGTATCACCAACCAATATGTAAGACAAGCCACAAGTACATGTAATATGCATACTGAGCCAAGAAGCAAAACAACTGATGTTGGTAGCGTGAAAGGTCGACCTCCTACTGGAAGGCACTCCATGTATGCGAAGTTGGATGCTAGCCAAGGAAGAAGTATGAAGCCATTGCATCCTAACAAAAAAGCAGAGATACAAAGGATGTCACAGCTGCCGTTGAAGATGCAAAGACAGGTATGCAATTACTGTATTACACAATGAAAATATCCAGCCATTGAAATGATGACCAATAGCCTTTATTGTAGACACATACATGTACATGTATATTAACTCTTCTTGTTACAAAGTAATTGTTCCATCTCAATGAGTCAGTACAGCTCTGTCATTGTGAATGATAGTCAAAAACACATTATTGAGGAATGATGTTGCATGTTTATGGTCACACGTGTACATTCGTACATGTCAAAAGTGGCATACATGTGTCGATATGTACATGTACATACTAATACATGTACATGCATTGCATCCAAATGTATGTACAAACAGACTTACCTGGTTAAGCAGTGTTCACAGCTATACATGTATGTATGTACACGTATTATCACAAGTACTCATGTTTCCTGCCAAGTAGAGTGTAAGTAATTTTCACGTTCCTACTATAAATGTATGGTGGCAAAACACTTCCTGTGGATTTGTGTTGAAGGTACATGTACATATACATGTATATGAAAGGTACATGGTGAACATGTACATGACCTGGAGTGTACATGTGTACATGACCTGGAGTGCACATGTATTTCTCATTGATTTTAATATCAATACCACTTTTGAATTTTCAGTATTTCTTATGAATGAAATCGAAACACTTTCAACACCTTTATATTGCAGTACGATTTGATAAGACGTAACAGTGACTGTTCAGAATACAGTTCTTCAAACTTAAAGATGTCTAAACAAAACCTTCAGCAAGCTTCGCAGTTCAACATGCAGCTGAAACAGCCAGGTACAAGACAGGTAAGTCATGATACATGTACCTTTCTTGAATTGTGTCATAAAACCAGGTCTCTGTCAGAAACCAGGTTTCTTATATCAATTGTGACTTCCTACAATTTGTTTTTTGGCAAGTGGTAAGTAAATACTCTATTGGCCTTATTTTCAGTCACATGACTCCTACTTCGTTTGAAACAAAAAATAGGGATCAACCAATGATTGGATTGGACATCAGATCAGGTCATAACATCAGAACATCGGCAAAACGTTGAACGTGTACTGTTTCCATTGACAGCCATTAAAACAGCCCGGGGAATTGCACCATGTGTGGCACCACACATGAGGTGCTGTGTGAGCAGTCGAAAGGTAGCCTGCGATTTAACCTTTATTCAAGGCATGCATGGCTACTTGAACACACGACGTGACGTGCACCTCTGCCGTTAGCATGCACGATGAAGACACCAATGCAGTGGTGTAGTGGTGCCATGCGTACCTTGACTAAAGGCTACCATGATTCAGCCTGAGGTGCTATGTCTATTCTGCATGTACACGTACATGTACCGGTAAGCACCGCACGGGTTTGTGTGATCGGTTACATCGGTATCGTGCTCGGCGGCTATCAGTGGACACACTTTACACGATTTATTCTCTCAACAGTGACAGTAAAGGCAAAAACTGATCCTATTACCGGACATCGGATCAGCAGTTAAACCTACATGGGTTGATCCCTACGAAAAAGTGCCTTATTATTTGAAATTTGTAATAGAAACACCGAGTTAGTCTCCAGGAAGATACTGGTAGTATTCTGAAAAACTTGAACTACTGACGTCATGAAAGTTTCAAGCACCATCCACAGGGGGAGCAGCAGCAAATGAAAAGAGCATTTTCAATTGATGTGTGTGTCAAAGTCTGTAATCACTGGACACTTGGTACCGGTAGACAATAGGACTTGTGCCAACAACATAGGCGCAAGGTTTGAAACTGATGACATCATCAAAAAACAAAAGACCTTTTAAGTTTTCAAAAATGGCAACTAAATCCTAAAAGATATACTCTTGTATTATCCATTAAATAACAGAATGTAAACATTGACATCATTTCTACCAGGTGCATGGCTAGTCTTACTGGATATTGTTCACACACGTGACCTGCCAATCACAAAAATTACCCTACACTGTAACAGTAGTCTATCACTTAAAAATACAGTGTAAAGCAGGTGTATCCATCCCTTTTATTGTGTACATGTATTCACTCAAGATGACTTAATATTAGTTTTATTTGGCATGTTTCTTGGAACAGGGCCAAACTTGTGGTGGTGGTGGTGGAACAAAGTTGATGCATAGTCCAGTGGTTATGGACTTACAGACTTGAGTCTGATTCTTGCCCATGACAGAGGTCACCGAAACAGCTCAGTGTTTGTCTTGTGACAATGACAACATTCGTCTTGTTGAAATGTGTTTAAAAGTGCTTCATACATTGTAAGCTCTTGGAAGCTTGAAACCAAATATTTCTTGTCATACATGTACAGTACTGTATGTACACACACTTGAAAATAGTACCCTGTGTTTCAAATATACACCTGTATGTACAAGTACAAGTTATGCATAATTTTGTGGAAATACATGTACAGGTTCCTACAGTACTAACGCCAGTCTCACTTTATACGTTGTGGTTAATTGTGTGCATACACATACATGGACATCAGTGAATACGTAAAAATTGTCAAAGAATTAAAATGAAGTTATTAGTTATTGCTTGTTGGCTAGGCCTACATGTACATGTAGTAAGTCACATACATGTACAAATTAAATCACCCACCAAACACAATTTAGACCTTCAAAGTTGTTCGCTGTTTTTAGTGTATTTTGTATTTGCAATCGATCAACCTTAAAAGCTTAACAATAACAGAGACCTTGATAACCGAGTGAACATGTGCATACACAATATACAGATGAGGAACTGAATGGGAAAAACTGATTTGTGTTAAAAGGTGAACAATACGGACCTGTGTATTGTACACGTACTGTACATGTACATGTACACTCTACAGTATGGTACACGTACATTGGTACATGTACATTGTATACACATATGCGTGCACAACAGGTAGTTGTGTCCTATTGTTTGTTCTTCCGCACTTTCTGTATGTCGTGACCTTTTCTCATTTACCAGGAAGTGAAATAAGTTCCTGCCTGATAGTGTGCATGTACATTTACGTACCTAATTGTACATTGGTTGACTCTGTTAGTTGTGCACTGTGCACTGGCTCTTCCTGTTCTCTGTGTGCCTGACATTGTTCGGTACTTTGAGGAACTTTCAGTCTTCCTTCTTTACAGCTTGAATGAAACATCAAGGAAGTTAAATGGCATCAGCTTGTACTTGTTCATGAATATACACACTTCATTTCTGTTGTGACTGGTAAATTGTTCCGTGAAAGGAATATTTTGAAGAGCTGTTCCCATGAGTGCTTTTCAGAAATTTGCCAAATCAAGGAGCTCTCAGTCTTCAAGTAGTCGACTTCTCGCTGTTAGAGTAAGTATGTACATACATGTACATGTATGTGCACAGGTACATGTACATGTATAATTTTGTGGTTGCGTGCCACATGTATACAGTGTACATGCATACATGTACATGATGTAAATTGTACTGTACCAGTATATGGTACATATACATGTAAATGTATGTAAGAAAAGGGTATACACGCACATGTGTATTATATACTGGTACATGTACAACTGTACATGTCCATGTGACATTGGCAAGCTTTTGCATACAGGGATACATTTACATGTACATGAACAGGTTACTGTAGTAAAGTACTTGGTACAGTACATGTACCCTGTACCATACATGTTCCTCTGAGAGTTCATGTACGTGTATGTACAGAGGTCCAGTCAGAAAGTTACATAAAGGGACGTGTAGTATTTGTAATACATGTACTGTACATACATGTACATGTACATGTATCTCTGCATATTGGGAGTGTTGTGCTTCACCCTCCTCAGCTTTGCTCCAAGGCCAGCTTGTCTTTTACATATATGTAGGAGTAAGTTACACAGTAGTCTCGACTAGTAGTCGAGTAACTTCACTGCAGTTTAATTCATTGAATTTTGAAACCACCGGTATGAGTGTTTGTGATTTTGTAAACTTTTATACAGTTGTACATGTACATATAATTAATTGTTGATTTATTTGTTTTCCCCCATAGTCGTTGGCTGCATCAGATGGAGGTGAGCTCAATCCTGTGACAAATTTGTTGTGAATATGCAGATTTTACTGTGTACATGTAGAGTTTGGACTTATTTAATGAGACGACTCATTCAATGAATTAATCATGTACATGTACTAGTTCCTACATGTATTGATGATATGATTTGTTATGATAATCAGTTGTAGCGGTAAGTTAAATTGTGGTTATATGTCCTTAATAGATAAGCCAGGGTTTACATGTACACCTTTTGTTAAATAATTGATATGAGAAGCCTACATACATGTATATGTCCCGCAAACACCTTTTGGAATGGCTTTTAATTTTCAAATGAAGCTCCTAATGTACAAGAATTCGCAATGGCAACAGGTTCAGATTGTTTAAGAGTTATGCCTGGTGTTTATGTTTGGTAAAGGCTAAAGTCTTTTACATGTGTATTTTTTTGTGTGTATAGACGTCAGTATTTTGAATGTTGCATAAAAGCATGCATGTACTATTGTCTTCATGTAGAGCTGGATACAGCAGAAGGAGATTCAGCAATGAAAAGTGAAGGAAACCAGTCTAATCCAAATCTTCTTGATCTGGCCAATAATCAAGAGATTGGTAGAGTATCTAGCTGGGCTGTCAGCTTTGATCATCTCTTACAAGATGAACTTGGCCTGGCCTGCTTCACAGTAGGTGTTCAAGTTTACTCTCTTCATTATTAGGCTTCAGAAACCAGTCTGAAATCTCATCACGGCGATCTCACCATGTCCTAGGGAGTATGGAGTTATGGTCAGACATCAGCCATTTCCATGAATTTATGGCATTTTTCTTGCCGAAAGCATTTTTCTTACCAAACTTCTCCAAGGGCAAAAAAAGTTAAGATAAAAGTCCCAGAAGCAAAATCCTGTTTTGTATTTTTTCACTGAGTTTTGTACTTTGTGATATTTAAACTGCTACAATGTGTATTTTCCTATGACCTTGGCTTATGTCCAGTCAATTGTTGATAATGGCAGAGTGAATCTGAGAAATATCCTCCATTGTACAAACTTGTACAGTAAAAACATTTTACATGTACTTTTATGTTTTGTCTGACCACTTTTTTAATCTAATTCCATGCACTAAAGCCCATTTAGTCATAACGCTTGTTTTTTCATTTCTAAATTTCGCATGGAGGAAGCCATTATTTTCGTAAGCATTTGTTATGAACACAAGATGCAAGGTTACATTCTACGGGAAAGGCATTTTTTACATGTGCATGAGCAGAATGTTAACAGTTAAAAGCTTTTTTTGTTCATTTATATGTATTCTAGGAATTTCTCAAGCGAGAATTTAGCGAGGAAAACATCATGTTTTGGATTGCTTGTGAGACAATGAGTAAGATGACCAAGAAAGAGGAGGTAAGGGAACCATAAAAATTAAGCCCACTTTTGTTATAATATGAAGTTACTGGTACCAAGGATACATGCACATGAACAGTGGATGTCTACATTGCATCACCAAACTTACATTAGCCTATTTGAGGTATGGGGGACAGTGACACCATAGAAGTGCTCTATTTAGGTTGGATACAATTTTCTAAATTTAATCCAGATTTACCCATTTCAAAAAATATCTTCTTGTTGTGTCTACCATGTGTTAACCCCTTCACGCCGGGACGCGGCTAGACACGCCATAAAAATTGAGATCCCTCAGCCCGCTTTTCAGCTATTATTCTCAACCCACACTCGAGCGAACACGGTGAAAGAAGGCAGATCCTGGCTCTTGTATATATGGTAATTGGCCTTTGTGTGTAGCCCAGAAATGAAAAGACCGAATTTGCATCATAATCACCAGCTTCACAATAGTCCCCACTTTGAAAGAGGCAACGGGAATGTGGAAGCGTGAGTAGAGCCGCATGCCACCGAACAATCAGCCTTTTCACCGTGTAATTCAAAGTGTGCAGGGAAAACAGGGCCACAAACCGACAATTTGCGGTTTGGCAGGTGGCCTTCCTAGCTAAACGAGGCTGGAATTCTTGGAGTCAGCTTTCGGGAAGAAATTCCCGGGGCGAAGGGTTTGAAAGGCTAATGGGAAGGTGTACAGGTTTATGGATTCTGCAGATATTGTTGACATGAAGTGGAATTGCCATTTGGAATCATCACCTGAGGATAGTTTTATCGTACAGGAAGTTCAAACATGCAGATTGTTTACCTCAACCATAAATTCAGCACTGTTTAAGGAATGTCTTATTAGACTAAAAACTAATTCTACTGGGATATTGACTCCACTGCAGATACATGTATGTATACATTGTCAAACATTCCTTTGGAATCTGTTTGGAGAACATGTATGCATTTTATCTGTGACAAATATTGATAACCCCATTTCGTGCTCCTGGTCAATTCAGAGACAGAATTTCAGAGGGTACGAAATGTTCTTACACAGAAGACATCACTCCATCAAACCCAGGAATACATATGTGGAAACAAGTTATCTTTTATATCTCATCAAAAAGTAGTTTAATCCTTCCATCAATCATGTTGAAATCAGGCAAAAGTATTCAGCTCATTCAACTGTGAGGTAAGTTTATCAAAGAAAGGAGAATATGAGAGGAAGCACCCAGCATTTATTTCAGAGCTACATGTACTGGTACCTGTGCTTTAAAGAGCTTGACCAAAATTGGAGATTTTTCATAGAAGTTAATGCCTTATTTTTGTTTACTTTCTAGTACCACTGATTTCTCAAAAAGTAAACAAAGCCGATCTCATGGTGAATTTTTGACTTTGTGAGTAGGAGTTCATGCATGTCATGGGTCTGGATGTTGCTTTTCTCTATTTTGTGCCTGTTTTGACAAGTCAACCAGAGTATACACATGAAGATATACATACATGTACTGGACTGAAGTGTATTGCTTATTGTTGAAGTGTTCCTTTAGATAAATAAGACGTGTCGCAGGTATGAAATATTCTCCCCCCACCAAATTTTGGTTTATTCCTATGCATATCTTGCATGTACTTACTTGTTTCAATTGCTTATTTATTTCATTCATATACATTAAATCAGCCAATCATAAACACCTTCATTGCAGGTTTCATTTTCAGTTAGTTAAATTGTGGTTGAAGACCAGAAGAGACACATCAGGTTAAACATTTTTTTTTTCTCTTATAAAACATTTTCGAAACCAATTTGCTGTGTACTCTTCGTAATTGTTGACCGCAACAACCCAGGGTCCCACATATGTAATATACATTGTTTTGTTGATGATTTTACCCACGACTGTATTGTTCTGTTACATTTCTTTTAGCTGAAGCGTATGTCAGAGCACATTTACAGCAAGCATCTCTCAGATGAAGCATCAATGCCAGTCAATTTGGACAGCAGCTGTCGATCCAAGGTTTTACAGGCCATAAAGAATCCATGCCCAGATATGTTCAAAATCCAACAACAACAGGTTTGATTTCAGATTCCTTTTATATCAAGTCTTAATAACTTTATGGACCCAAAGTTGAAGCTTATGTTAGTCCAGGGACTAGTTGATGATACAATTTGTCATTGACAGTTTGACACCACATATCGGCAGCTGCTGCATAAGAATGCTGGAGTGCCATTATAAAGTGTTACAGACAAATACAGTAGTTTAACAATGTTCTCTTGTCAAGTTATCCATTTTTTTTTTTGGCAAGATAATTGGAAATAAAGTTGCATGGTCCCTAATAGATACATAAGCTGTTTGCATGGTACTTGATGTAATGATAAACAAGATGGTCAGTTTGGTGTGTTTTTCTGAATCCCACAGATCTTCCAGTTGATGAAGTATGACAGCTACACACGCTTTCTGAAAAGCCAAGTGTATCAGGATTGTGTGTTAGCAGAGATGGCAGGTAATCCTCTACCAGGTTTCTGTCGTCAACGTAGCGATGGAAGTGTCAGCAGTACTGAAGAAGCAACAGGTGATAATAAGAGAGCACAGAAAGGCAATAAGAAAAAGGTGAGACAATCAATGGGTGGTGACGAGTGCTTTCCTTCTTAATTGCCTTCATTTTCTACTGCCTTTGCCTATCTTTCCTACGTATGTACTGTGCAAATACATACAGAGAAATAACTTAAGGTTTTGGAATTACAGTAATGCTGAATGCAACATC
This sequence comes from Acanthaster planci, assembly GCF_054643075.1. NCBI lineage: Eukaryota > Metazoa > Echinodermata > Asteroidea > Valvatida > Acanthasteridae > Acanthaster > Acanthaster planci. The sequence goes on from NC_141789.1 coordinate 25,370, forward strand.
AGACCATCAGAATTAAGGAAGTACCCGTCTTCTGTTTCAAAACACAACTAGTTTGCACTACACAACATTGCACATAGGAATTTCGGCTTTCACTCTGCTCACATTCCTCTTGACTATAAAAAAAGTCACAGATGTGATCTTTTGCACATGTATTTCTAGTTGTATTCCATAACTTTTGGTCTGAGAATAAAAAGACTTAGTTAAAAAAAAGGAGTAAGTCACAGGATTTGCGTGTAACACTCATGTGAAATAGGAGAGTGTTTATATTAAAATTAAAAACAAAAAGTGTCACTCTTCATGCTACAGATACCAGTGTCAGATACTGAATTAGAGCTTGCACTCTGAATCATAAATAGTGTGTTACAATACATGTATGTACCATTACCTTCTAACACTTATAACAAGGGGTACATTTGTACTTTCATTCACTTTCTGTTAACTCATGGTATGTTTATACAGTGGGATAATTGTTGGAGGAAGAAAAGCTGTAAATGGCTCTGAAACAATGATAAATGTTTTAGAACAGTGATGTCTTTCAGGAGGCCATCAAAAAACTCCCTGTATGGTGTCGTCTGTAAAATCAGACAGTCTGCCTGCCCTATGTCCAGAGCCACTAACAAAACTCCCCTACATGTATGTACCATACAAGGAGTGATTTTCTGTTGGAAATGCCAGTAATTTACTGAAACACTGTAATTAAAAAGTCAGTATTTCTTATGACTGTTTTAGGTCCATTTCTGTTGCTTTTCCTATATCAATTTCTTAACTTTGAAACAACAAAATCTATTTAACTACTCCCTGCCAGGCGACCCGTTTTCGAGTATATAGGCTTTATATGCAGAGCTGGGGAGCCCGGAACTTGGACAAAAGACCATGCTCAGCACAAAAGACTCAGCTGCTGAGCATTACGGAAATTTTTTCTCTCTCAATCGTGGAGATAATCCAGCCTTGTTTTGAAACAGTATGCCACAGTTTAAGGCATTTAGAGAGAGCGGATTACCACCAGGGACAAAAGCTCTCCACCACCGCAGCAATGAGCTGTACGCTAATCTGGCCCCCATAAAAGAGGTCAGCAGTGCACGGTGCCAGTTTCAGGAACAAAAGAATTTTACGAAACACCGCACAATCTGGGATCTTTTTCTAAGGCTGCAGGCCTGGCTGAACTATTCAGGGGTCAATGAATTTTACCTGTCAGCTTTAGAGTAGTACCTAAAGAGTCCTTCATTTTAGTATAAATGGCCATTAAATGGAATTATGAATTTTTGAAGAATTTTGAAAACGGAAAATCTTGAAAAGGACCAGGCATCTTGTCTTGCTCAAGAAAAATCCACCCGGCAGCAAGTGGTTAATGTGAGTGTGGTGAAGGTCAGGTCTCATTCCTCTTGTCTCACAGCATATTAATTAACATGTAGTTGAAGCTTACTTAATATTCTTTATTCCTGAGAAATTGTTTATGTTTTCTCATGATTTTTCAGGTTGCACTTGCTAGTTTATACAGTACATGTTACATGTTTTGAGCTGACAAATATATGATCCATGTTAGACACAGACCTGTGACAAATTCTTAGGCAGTTAATACGTACCATCAAATTGTTGTTTGTGTATATTCCAACATTATAAAAGCATAACAGGGCATGCTGTTGATCAACATGGGTAACCTCAATGGAAATACTTTAATTGACTTGAAATGTAGTTCCCTCCTGCAGCTTTTAAGTCAATGGACTTTCTACCTTAAAAGAGCTGGGGGTGGCAAATTGGCTGTCTCTGATCCATTTTAAAACCCAGCGTGCATTTCAATGACATTTATTGTGTTCATCTCTCTTGTTACCATCATTTGAAGTTTATGGGCTCACACATGTCAGTTCCACATGCATCAAGTATTTCAATGGAAAGGCACACATTTTTGGCCGAACTGTTTCAGAAAAGTCAGCACTGAGAGAACAAGTACTGCTGTCTTTAAAATGGCAATATCATTGTTTCCAACATTCATTGTATGAGTACACCTGTAGACATTTAATATTCATAAAATATAAGAGATTGAATCACTCTTTACTCATTGTCTGTTTACAGTTTCTGGGCCTTCGATTGTCCACTTCACTCTCTAACCATTGATGAACATCTTCACTGACCTGCACAAATGAAATCTTACTTGCTGTGTATCAGAACTCTTGGTTAATGAGCAAGTAGGAAGTAATCTTTTGGAGAATACACGTCTGTTTCAAGATTGACTTTTAAACAATAAGATCCTGAGCATTGCAAACAATGAAGATACTTAAAAACAATGAAGATATTTAGAAATACTGATGTTATTGTTTTCTGCCTGCACATGAAGTACACGTATGAACATGTACAAATATCTTGTAAATGTCAATGTAAGAGACATTTAGATTCCTAGCCTACAAACAATTGTACAATCCATTAAAGAGCATAAGTGTACATGCACTTTTATGGCACCGGTACATTGCATTGAATATGATCCGTTGATAAATAATTTGGCCATTTGTATACATGTAATTTTAATTATAATACCAAACTTTATATTGCAGTAATTTACTTCATTGAACATCCATTTTGTTTAAATCGCAGCACACCTGTGATATGATCAGGTACAATGCATTGTAGATAGAATAAATGAAGCAGTCCTGAATCTTAAAAAATGAAAGAAGGACGCAATAATTTTTCACCCTACAGGTACATGTCTGTACACATATTTGTAATATTTGAAAAGATGGTAAAATCTTTCATTTTTGAAAGGAAAACTTGTAATGTAGATTGAAATGGTATATGCAATTCTGATTGCAGCTTGACTTGTTAACAACTAATCGATAGATAAACATGGTACTGTATGTGTTGCGATAGACTCATTAATACCCTTTCATGGGGAGGGGGAGGGATAACGTGCACACATGTCTGGATTTATTTGTAAAGAGTATACCTCGCTTTAATCTGACTCATCCCTGTCACATTGATAATGATTTGATGCCTCTACATGTACATGTACATTGCACGTACCTCCATTGCTGTGCTCTTTGCTCACTGATCCATATGTTTTGTACCCACTATCCTGTATGTGATGGTGTGGTTGTGGAATGCATACAACCATAGTAATGCTTGGTATTGGAACAAGCAATTAGTTAAGTTTTACCTGTCATAGATTTTATAGTTTAAATGTGATCATTTTATACGTGTATGTAGTTACATAATTAAGCTTTCACACCATCATGGACTGCACATATAAATAAATCACTTTCCTGTGTCATATTTCCATCTGTCTTTCTAATTCATTGTTTGTGTTGGTACTTGTATTTCATGTACATTAGTGGAAATCTGTGCATTGATCATCATCTGTACTCTCTTCCCAACCTTACATGTACATGTATATACGTAGCCTGTTTGCCCATTTTTGTGACAGCTATTTTTCTGACTGTGTGTGTCTGTACTGCTCCGTTTGATTGGTCATCATGGTCAAACTAGCCCTTCCCAACCTAGCCTTCATAGTCACTTAATATTTCTTTTTCTTGATCTGTCACAGTTCTGGTCCTTTCAATTACAATGTAATCCACAGCAAAAGAGCCTCTTCCACGTTAACTGTCACACCTTGTCACCTGACTACTAGTTCCATTTTTTTTTTACATAATACTTGGTGACAACTTCAAACCAATCAAACAAGCAATTATAGACCTGCCAGCTGAGGATCTGGTGCCTTTCACTTCCTCTGTAGCATCCTTACTGTGGACTTAAAGTAAGGACTAGCTATCCATACAAATCTGACGTTTCAGTACATGCCCGTGTACATGAGTTAAATCAATCCTTACCTGTAGATACATGTAATACAGTATGATTTTCATTCACGAAAGACCTGTCAGAATTGCTATAGCAGTCTGTCCATATGCCCTGGGAGTTACATGTAGTTATCTCTGATAAACCAATTTCTGGGTACTTGGAGAGCTGTGCAGGCAGATATGTGGTATAAAATGACCTTGAACTTTAACCTCTAGCACCAGGTAAACCAATCCAGGAAAAGCCACAGTTGACAAAGTTGTGATCCAGGAATTGCTCTGTACTCCCATTCATCATTTGTGATCTGTTTACAGCATAAAACCATGTGTGCTTATCTTGGTGGTTTCTGTTCTCATTGCCTTTCCCGTGAAGAATATCCTGCATATCTAAAGAGGAAATGGTTACTTGTGTATCAGTTGTCATTTGTAGAACCACTATCAACAGAATGAAATGACATTAGAGATGTGTGCTTACTCCATGTACCTACAGTGTATTCAAGGTGATGTTGGCCATACTGTAGTTCTGTTACATATTGCAGGAAGTTCTCATTTGTACATTGTATTATAGGATGTGCATGTACCTTTGAATACAGGAATTGCTCCTTATTGTGATTGGTTCCTTAATTGTGTGCAGCAAACATGTGTCATACACAATTACACGAACTTGAACCAAACAATAGAGGGCCTTTTAACTATTCTATATTGCTTTCTGCAAAGAACCTGTTATGGTATGCCATCACTTTCAACACAGCAAAATGCTGAGAACCATTTCACAGCATATAAAGGAGTTGGATGCTTCCAAATCCCTTACTTCAGAAGAACTGATTGTAAAACTATTAAGAATTCATATTATGATCAGTAGAGTTTTAATATCAGAATGTGCGTGCAAGTGGACAAGGGTTATTTATGATACCGTGCTTGCATAAAGAACACCTTTATTGTTAGTCAAACTTAACTAATAGATGATAACGTATCACAGTGTGGTTGCTTTTGTAAAACATACCGGTATGCGTCTTTGTGCGCCAGAAGTAAGTGTTATGAGGAAATGTGAATCATGGTTTTCGGAAAGACAGAGTTTTTACATTTCCACTCTTGACGATTAAACTATTGGTTTTACTACATTAAAAGTACTCTGTTAATCTGTTACTCATTTCAGTATCAGCTTTGGAAATCTTCCAAATCCTACGGTGTGGATGCAACTGCAGACAGCCCAGAGAAAAAACGCAAGTCACTTTTGCCATGGAACAAAGGTAGGGCCATTCGACTTTAAAACAATACCAAAAAATAAACTTCAAGCCTACAGGGAAGGGTAGGGGTGCTGCAGGACTCAAACTGCATGCTCATTACCTCAGACTCCGACTTTGATGGAGTTCAGGAATGTACTAGAACACGCTTAAATGTACATACATACACTTTGAGTACACACGAATACGTATCCTAGCACCCAGTATATCCCCTGGCTAAATTGTGTTTCACCAGGGTGGTAAAAATTTGAAGGAATGTGACGCAGCCTTAGTAATGAAAAGGGGACATGTAATATGAAAGTGTCTGGAGTGAAATCTACTTAGTCTACATGTAATTATTTGGCTAAAGCAGGGAAGATAATAATAGTGCTCAAGGCAAGTAAATGTGAACAAGTCTAGAGAAATTTCTGTAGAATGTGTCTCATTTCTTAATTTGATAACATAATGCTGTTTTTCTCTCATTTAAAGGAATCAGTTGATAGTAGTTTAATTTAAAAGTATGATTTTTCTGCATGTAACTCATTGCAACCAGGTAAAGCTTTAACTAAACCTAATAGTGGACTGGAACCATCTACAGTGTGTACATCAGATTCAGGTAAGTATTACTTGTCAAGACAACAAAAGCTGGATGTGTGCACTTTATGCTGTTGGCATGTGCTCACACTGTGGAAAGTGCATAGAAAGTGGAAGGTTGTGCACAGTGCTGTTTGAATCGTTGCAAAACTTTAGTGCAGATTAAGCACATTCCAGCCAGGTATCTTCAGAATACAACAAAACTCCCTGTGTCAAGTCTTGAAATGGTTAGTCTCTCATTAGACACACACACAATTTCAAAATCAAAGGTTTCTGTGAGACTTGCCCTGGCCAATCTGCCACCTTACAGTAACATGTATGTTTCACATTCAGCCGGAAGCTTTGGTTTTTTGCCAGTCCCTTTCACTCAAATGCATGATTGACGGGAGAAACCATTTTGAGAATCCAGATTCTACTCGAAAAGACTTTTTCTGATAATTTGGAAGCTTTCTCTCTATAGGATTCTATCCCTATTTGATTGTCATTTTCTTTGTTTTACTTGGTGTATGAATTTATGAAGTATTTCTGTTGTGATAACTGTGCTACTTTCAGTTTCTAGACTTACATAAAAGCCTTTCATTAATATGTGTAGATGCTATGATACTGCAGACTTTTTCCTTGTTGGTTTTTACATACATGTGTTGGTGTGTTTCTTGCCAGTGTTTTGTTAGTAACTTTGATACCTTTGCTCATTTTTATACTAACTATTAGGACCTCTGAGACTGTCACATAGTCATCCATCAGCAAATAGTGGGAATCTGATGAACAAGACGGCCCCTGTAACAAGCAGAGCCAGTCAGAATGAAGAGGTACCTGTATCTATTCAGTTGAAAAGGGCTGTGGCATTAATGGGCATTACTTTTGGACTTATCTCATTGAACAATGCACTTCTAAAACATTAAAAAAATTTCTGTGCTTTTCCTGTTGCTCTGATTTCAAAACAGGTTGATGGGGCTCATTTTAGGGTTTTTCCGTTTTTATTGTGATCGCAAAAAAAAAGGTTCGTTGAAAATATTTCTGTGAAAACTACCCATTGACCTATTTAGTCGCACTGAAACAACAAATTGCAGAAACAAAAAAAAAGAAATTTAACACCAGCTGTTGAAAGTTTGACCTTTTTTTTTGCTTGCTGAAATACTAGGTAGTTCCAACAGAAAGGTTTTGTCTTTTCCTCATGAATATACAAACTTGCACTGGCATAAAAAAGGCACTAAGAACCTGTAAAATGGTTAAAAAAAACTTTAAAATGAAAGTATTAGTAAATGGGACAGAAAGGTGAATTGTCTTGGACCTGATTTAAAATATTGTATGGCATATACAACATATAGAAATCTAGAAGTAAGAGTACGTAGCCTTGGCAATTTGACTAAGATGAAAATTAAAACAGTACTCGCCAGAAGATGTACATGTACTACTGGCTAGATTGTACTGCAATATCAAATGTTCTCACTTCATTTACAGTGTAAATATATGTATGTGTATAACCCCATTTTAATAGGCTATTCCAATGGAAGGTACATGCCGACTGGTTTTCCCTAATGACGATGTGGTTGTGTTGCCTGCAAGACATGGGTTTACTGTACGTGATGTGCTTACACCTCATCTTGATGTGCGACAACTAAGCTTGCAGTCTGTCGAAACATTCCTTGCTGATTCTAAAGAGGTGTATATCATTCCTGCTTCAGCTTAATAATCATTTACATTTGGAGATGCTCTAGTCAATGGACTACCAGTGCTGTCACAAGTAATCAACAACTCCTGACATGTAAATTGATGTCCATAAACCCTACAAAAATGTTGAAATAACTAAGTCTTAATTATCTATCTGTTGAATGCGCATGCAGCTGAATTCTGATTGTCTACACTTGTAGTAAATTTGTTGTTCCATTCACTTCAGTAAAACAGTAGATCGCCTGTGCTTCTCAGTCAGAACTGAGCATCTCTGAACTCACACTAATGTGAACAAGTTTCTTATTGCATATCACATGGAAGTAAAAACTCCATTAGTTTCTGAATGTTATACTATCTGTGTGTGTATTAACAGTGACATTCTTTCACCATTCTTAACAGTCATATCCTAAGAGCAGGAAAAAGGTACAATGTGTTTGTTTTTGCCTGTGTTTAACTGCATGCTCACTTCATTTTGTTGCAATGTCGCTATGTGTATGTCTGTACAAACTTGACTAAGGTGGAATGGTCTCTGTCTTGATTAAACTAGAATATATGGTGAGGGGACTTCAACTGGTTTCTGTCTTCATGTATTATAAAAGTTGTCTGTCTTGTCTTTACATGTTTGTGGAGGGATGGTTATTTTTTGTTACTATTGCGAGGGATCTGTTCAAACTTGTAAATGTTGGTCCATTTGATAGTAAATACTGGGATGAAATGCTGCTTTATCAAATGCTGCAACCATTTGTATTGAAACTCTTTTGTATTATTTGCTTTCAATATAACACTGTCCAGCAGTCATCAAACTGTTTTGCGTTGACTAAGTTGCTCTCTGGATAGTCTGCATCCTTTCATTGTAATATTATAATGCATTTCCTCTTTTATTTCACCTAATAGATTGTTGACTATCAACAAGACATGGCTACCATGGCAGGTGCTGAGATTGTTATTGAACAAAGAGTAGTCTTCAAGTAAGTATTAAACCATTATTGTTTATTGTAATGTAAATGTAGAAATCAAACACATTCAGTTATGTCTAACAACAAACGACAGTTGTGGGGACTTCCTGCACACGTCTCTCTGTCATGTTTCTGTAGTGTACATAACTCTTAATTATTTAAGACTTCAGTTAGAACAAACTTAAAATGCTGTCCCCTCCAAGCATAGTACGTTCAATCTGCAATTTTACTTTTAAGCCATAGAAAAAAAGTGAGATTGTTTTCATTTCCAGGATGGAACTACCAAGCCACAGAGTCATTGGTGTCAAGTCTAAACCAACCAAAAAATTGATTGAGGTATTGCGGCCAGTCACACATAAATACAACCTGCAACTAGATGAACTTGTCGTGCACCTGGTAATGTCTCCCTTTTGTCATGTTAAAAGTTCCTTCATTTTAAAAAAGGAATATCTTAATCTCAACCTCACTATCATAAAAGGGCCAGTATAAATCAGCAAATATTGTCTACTATGTTATTAGTACCGCTGAATTAAGTTTATTTTGTATTTCACAAGTGAAGATCTTGTATATTATTATCAGGTACTTTGCTGGTTAATTGCTATCATTTGTGTATTTAATATATGGTATCTTATAGCTGTAGCCCTCCCAAATCACCCCAAATGCCACAAAGGGGTTGTTAGCATTTAATATGTTGAAAGTAGTTTCAACCTCAGCTCACAGATTACTTACATGTAGTTTATGTTTGTTTTTACTGTGGTCATTACAGAACAGTTCACCAGTCCCTCTTGACCTGGACATTACAGTTGCATCGTTAGATGGGCAGAAGATTCTGATTGAAACTTTGGAGCAATATGGTGGTAAGTTGATTGTGCAAAAACATGTTTACTTTGATGCATCGTATAATGCATATGTCGCATTGAGACTGATTAGGGCCTCTGTCACCTTAACAATGAGTGAATAGGATGATATGATGCACAAGACCAAAACTTAACATTGTAAATCTCTGTCCTGTCAGCTGGAAATTATCAAGTAAGAGCCAGAGTTGATCCAGCTCCAAATGGGACAATGCATAGAGCAGCATCAGAAGATAGCATAATTAGAAAACAAGATGCAAGACGAACTCATCAACCAGTTCATCTTCCAAGACGTCTTTCACAAGTAAGTGTACCATCACAATCAGGCCAAGATGACCCAAAAAGCTGCACCCTTCGTGCAACAACAATATGAGGCTAGGGTTTGACTTTGTCTTCACTTTCTCAGGTTTTCATTTGATATCACTATTAAAGATTGCCCCACTGAGCTGTAAAGATTAAACACAGGGAAATTACTGTGGATGAATGACAAGTGTAATATTCATGTTTTTTTGCACGATTTCAAGGTTTGTCTGGTACCATACGTGTGCATCAGAGAGTACTGTCAAACCTTCCTGTAGCTGCACCATGATGCTCCAGAATTGAGTTGCATGTACTCCTAATACCCATTCATGTAGTGAAACTGGCATGGTGTGTTTTTTTTTAATTGTAAACAGTAACTAACTAAAAAACAAACAAACCATGCAGAATGAAATTTGTATCAGCCATGAAATTGTGCGAACTGAAAAATGCCTATGTCTTTGACAAAATATTTTAAATAACATATGAGATATGTGTAGCTCTTGATCATTATTTTTCTTCAGTTTGTTTTCAAGATATTTTTGTTTCTAAAGGTTCAAATCAACTATTTTTATTTTATGTAATCATTAGGTTTTAATAATTCAGGCCAATAGTCGTGTTTCCCAAGGATATCATACAAATTTTCATTTACATACAGTGTCAGTTGATGTGCTGCTGGGCCTCTCAGTCCTTTGGTAAATTAAATTTGCAGATTCATTCCATGAATCAGGATTTTGAATTTGATTTTTGATTTTCCCCGTTTTTTACATTTGTTTTCCAGAATGAGTTTTCTGGAAAAGAAAACCAACGTGATAGTGGGAGGACATCAGTTCCTGACATCAAATGTCAAGCTGTTACTCTAAGACCAAGTAATTCTGATACTTCGGTGCAGACAGTGAAGTCTCAGAATAGGAAATACCGAATCACAAATAACGATGCAGAAGGTGAGTTTTCAATGTGTGGCAACGTGTTGCAATTTTCTCTCTTTTCAAAGTCACTAGTTTACTAAATGGCACACTGCATCACTGTTTCTGGTTTGTTTCACAGAGTGTGATCATACTCCATGACCCACATACATTAACAAAAAAGAAAAGACAAAACATGTTGGGCTTGGGGTTTTCTTTGGGTGTTAATGAGAGAGCTTTTTGACAAGCTAAATAATACCTCGAAGATGATGTACTACTTGCTTGTAATTATTTCTGTGCATGCTGCAAAGATGTGAGTTCCTTATATGTTTTATTTCTTGATGTGGTCACATGAGAGGAATATACTTCCAAATGTATTTTTGTTAAAGAGTGAATGATCTTAGGGTCTTTTGTTAAATTTTTTCAGAGTTGTACTCAATGCTTTCAAAGGCTCAGCGTCGGAGAATGGATGATCAGCGTGGTCTGACTATTCGTAATCTAGACTTGCCAGACTTCTTGAAGAAACCAAACAAGAATACAAAGAATCGTTCCCAGAGTGCACTGGGTACCCCTTACCAGAGTGATAAAGGAGACTTCTTGCAGATCCATGAAAAGAGTAAACAATTCAAAGACATGGCAGTGAGATGCAAGTCAACCCCACCAACACCTTACAACGAGGATTTAGGACTTGGAGAAGGAATCATACCATCACACATACAAGCTGAAGCTATATTTGGCAGTAGAGGGCGCTCAAGTGACATTACTCCAATCAGTTTCAATGAGTCCATGATGGCAACGGGTAATGCAAGGCATGATTACGATGATAACCTGGATTTGGTAGATTGTGGCTTTGGATATCATGGTGTCACACACAACAACCTTCAGACAGACATGAATGATGAGAAGTGTAGTCCTTTCACCTATTTAACTGATTCTTCGGTTGCTGCTGGGGGTGATGTTGGTGCCCGAGATTTGAGCTATTCCACTGAATTAAATGATCGCAGTTTGGGATACAATTATCTTAGAGCTCAGCATCATGGCAGGCATCTTCAAGGCAACCAGCACCGCGATGAAGGTTACCGAGGCGAAGAATATGATTTGGATCAAACTTTAACCAAATCAACATCTGAACGCGAGACATTCCTACCTCCTCTTCCAGATGGCCAACTTAACCATACATTAAATCTAGATGAAGCCAACTATTCTCCACCACCACCTCTCATGTCCCAGGATAAGGTGATGTCATTAGGTCAGAGTGGTAATATTCAAGGTAGCACTCTGCCAGGTCATGCTTCGGATATGTCAAACCAGCCTCTAACAGACACTGATTCTGTTAACTTTGGTGATAGCTCTCTAAGTGACGATGCACTTTCCCCACGACTCCCTTCACCTTCGACTCATGACTTAGTCATGACCCCATATCCAGAGGAGGATTTTGACAGTGATTCACGAGGTCATGGCTTCCATCACCAAGATAATTTCCCTCATACTCTCAGAGAAAGTGAACCATCAGTGAGTTCAAGGCCTGATGTTCTTAGATCATTATTTGGTCCAGAGAATATAAATGCTTCCGTACTAGACTTTTCTCAGCAAAATTCTTCCCAACACTTGGCTTCACAGCAAAGCTCTTCCACCGATGACTTAGTATTCTGTGATACCTCACAGCCAAGGATCACACATTCTGCTTCTGCATATCAGGATAGCTCCAACAGTTTGCAGCAAAATTATTCACAAAATATTGCTTCTCAGAGCATGGCTGTAGAAAACAGTGCTCGTCAGGATGTCGCCACTGACAACATTGCTTCACAGAATGTACTCGCAAAGAATGATATTATTTCAGGTAACATGGAACCAAAACAAGGCATCAGTCTTCAGTGGAAGGCAGCAAATGGTGTACAACACCAAAGGATAAATCGTGACAAATGGGAGACTGTTGTCAAAGATGGCCGCACAATGCGAGCAACATTTGTCTAAGTGGCATTGAACACCCTCCTAAAACCCATAAATATATGAAAGTCCTGAATCCTTAATACACATGACACATGTACATGTACAAGGGGTGTACAAATATTGTACATAAGGGGAGTCAAAAACGTTGGTGTTGGTGTAGTTTATTCCATGATTTTGTCAATATATCTTGCCTCTTGCAGAATAATCAGGGCATGAAGTTAATACCAATAGGGCTTAAGGTGATGAAAACTTTTAGAACGAGTCTGATTCATGTACCTCCCACTTTTATTTGATACCTTCTACTTTATCCCTAAAAGTACCGGGCGTTGTTTGTCTTAGTGTACTCAGTCTTACAAAATACTACGTAACACTCTGAGCCTGAAGGACCTAGCGCTACAAATTAATATTTCTGGCTAGGTTTATTCCATTGTTACATATACAGAGAACAATGAAACCATGCATTCATAGTGCCACAGCACTGTATGGTACATTGTCTTCTCTTTTGTATTTTATGGCTTCAGAGAATAATAATGTCATGTCCTCTTACAAGCGACAGGGCTGAATACTACATTTTACTACTAAGTAGTACTTTGTAACATTGGGGACTGTTAGGGTTAAATTAGTGTAGTCTTTGAAGTATCATCTACATGTAGCAAAATAATTTTCAATCAATTAAAATGTGAATTATTAATCATTGGAAAGCTTGATGAATTGTGGCATATACACAATATTCTCTTGGAAGGTTTTGCAGATTTGGTCATCTTGAGTCACACTTTTAATCATACATGACGTACTGATAATTCAAGTTAGTTTGTAGCAAGTTGCTTTTTACAAGATTTATTTTATCGTTAGTGTTTTGTAGCAGGTTCTGATAATTTGTGAAATCATGGGGTTTATTTATTTTAAAAATCGATAATCATGTTTTAGATGAGATGTTTATGATTTCTAGCTTATTTTAATAGCTCCTTTCTTTTGTAGCATTTTGTTTGTTGTGCATTTTTAATGATGGTTTCTGTAGGAATTCTGTATATTTTGTCAATTTACCACAACATCCTGTATGTCGGTTTGTGTCTTTAATCTGATATATTATTTGCATGTTGTACACAAGCCCCAACCAAAGGTTATTGCATCTTCAGACATATATACTTGTGTCTGGATTTGTTTGTTGATAAATGTCCATTATTTGCTTATAAACTGGCTCCTGAAATTTTCCACCTGATGATATTTTTAAAGGAAGGTGCTTATTATTATTGGTGACTCGCAAGATATGCAATGACATGAAATGGTGCCCGTGGGTCCTGCTTTTATGTACACTTTGTACCAAATGAAATTGGTCAGTGGTCCAATTGTGAATAGTATTATCTCAAAGATATCGGCTGGTTAGGGGAGTTTCACAACACAGTAGGGAAGACATTATGTTGGTGGTACAAGGTAAACATTTCAGAACGTCATTTTATCTGGAATTTTCCTATTCTCCCCTGATATTTTGGCAAGTGCCTAAAAGCCCTCTGAACTGCACTTGAACTTCTTTATTGATGCATTTTTTAAGCATGGGGTAGGCTATTATATAGTCAGTGTGATATAATCTACAATTAGTGATTAGATGAAGGGATGCTATTGTTATGATTTCGTGTAGGTCTTTATTTTTTGGCATCATGTATTCATTAAACCATGTGACAACACTTGGTGTTTGAAATCATGGTGTGGAAAAGCATATCGTATTCAAGATTAATGGTGTGATAAACTTGGTAATAATTGCATTCAGTAGATTTGGGTTTTATTATGGTATTCATAAGTGATTGCTCATTTGTAATTGCATGCATTTACTATATTCTATCTTATTAAGCTTTATAACTTCTGCATTAATTTCTTTTTCCAGCCTTTGTGTTCCTAAAAAAAGGGCGTGTCTACAATGTACATGTACATGTACACTGACTGTAGTATAACAGTTCTGTTGCTGTGTTCACAGCTTTATGTACTAAAATGGCAGTCAAGTTGATTAACACATTGTCCAAGGAGAACCTTCATTGTATTTCAAGATATATTTTGCATTGGGGAGATGTTAATTTATATAACGGGTTCAGCCCTTACCCAACGTATATATTGATAAACACTGAATGCTCAGTGCTTGTCCGAGAGCTTGCTTACATTTCAAAAATATATCTTGAAATAGTTCGTGGTACCTGCTGCTACACCTGACACAGACCGGCCAGTCAACCCCAGCAAGCTCGGTGTTCGAGTCGTTAAGTAGTCTGCACTAGTAAGCAGGAGGTCGTGGGTTTGAGTCCTACTTGAGTAAGCTTGTGAATTTTTCACAAGCTCTCGGACAATCACTGAGCATACAGTGTTTGGGCAAAATCCATTATATAAACATTGTTTTGATAGTGCTAACAGAAGAAAAGATTGTGGAACATTAGCGGACAGTGTATGTCAGAGTTGGGCACGACTGCTTAATATGTGGGTTAATTTGCACAATAAATCACTATGATCTGCTTTATTTACAATGTGAAAGACTGTTACAAAAAAGGCAAGTTAGGGAGTTTATACTGGATTTACCAATCACACAGATATCATGCAGACCAGCTGGTCATGCCCCGTATAAATATTAATTTGATTCTTGGCAAGTAGAAATGATGTGTTCACTGTCAAATTAAAAATACCAAGGTACATGTGTGTCTATTCACGTTTTATGTAACATATTTGAGTTAAAGTACACACATGCTAGAGTAATAGAATTTTGCATACATTTGTATCAGAGTTGCTATTTTGTTAACTTGTACATGGACAACTATTTTTTGTACCAAGGATGTGTTGAGTTAGTAGATTAGTATGTTTACGAATTTCTCAGTGTCACTGGTTTGTAAATATCACTGTATGCTTGTTCAAAGGACCATTACTGTTGTTCCTAGCACTTACATTATTCATCAGTTATAACAGATACATCCTTTTGAAATCGTGAATTCATACAGCAATTTCGCTGCAATTCCACTGGTTTAAAATTTCATGAAATAAGCACATTCATTTGCAAACCAGAGGTCATTAGACAATTATCACATAAATATTCTATAATAATGCACAGAGTATATTTTGCAGTTTTTTAACATTTTTGTATAAAATGCATGTACATACATTATATATGACGTAGATTTCTTTTGCACTTGGTTTTCAGCATTACTTAACTGATCCATACTATTATGATGAATAACTTTGTGTAAAGACAACCATCCAATCATTGGTTTTCACAAATACCTTATTTGTGTCAAGGTATAGAATCTTCCACATCCATAAATGAGAAGAAAAACACAATTTGGCTAATGGCAGAATTATACATAACAGATGTCACAGGATTGACCAGTAGCACATGTATCACTCCCAACAAATGAAGTTATTTGTGAAGGGGTCGTTTTTATTGACTCCAAATGTCAGTATTCATATGCAAGGAGATTGTTTAAAGACTAAAAAATGTTTCCCTTTTGGTACATACATGGTATGTAAATTAGCTGGGGCATGGTTCACAGATTACTGCTTACAATTGAATTGCCCTTAAATGTCAAACCCATAAACAGTTATTATTAAAGAAGGGTCAATTCTGGTGTTTGGTCATTTACCATACTTAAAATGCAATACAGTTGTTTTTGGGTAACAGTATTAGATCCTTTACTAGAAGGCAAATTTTGCACACTGTGCACGTATCTTCAATACAGAACACTTCCACTACCAAGGCAACTGAGATTTTAGTTCCATTCCACGTAGTCTCAGTAACTGCCTCAAGATGAACAATGAACATACCTGTTAATAAAGACAGTCATTTACTCTCTGTTTGATTCAGAAGGCTTTATTGAACTTTGGAAAGTTTGATTCAATGTGACTGTATCTACTCCACTCTTAAAGCATAAATGTCTTCATTTACATACGTCAAATGTTTGTTTTTTTTTCAAAATTTCGGTCATTGTGCTTTGGATTACAATATAAAATTAGGCTTCGAACAACAAAACCTGAATGACTAAATCTCTCTTACATGTACTTGTAGAAGTAAAACATTGCCCCTTTCAGTTTCTGTGTACAACATTGCACAAGACAATACTACAATGGCTACATTTAAAAACTTTGCTGAGCTGGTGCCACTTTCTGAGTGTGGCTAGACTTTTCTTGACACCATGATGATGGAATAATTATATGCAAACAAGTTAGTACTGTTCAATAAATATGTGGAACATGAATGTAAATAATAGACACGAAAATACTATCAAATAAATTGGGCATCTTGTGACCGTATCAAGTTAAAATAGAGCATGACTTAATCAACATTTCCAGAAAATAAACCTTATCCTACATAAATTTTTGAATTTCAAATAACCAACTTTTTTTAAAATTCACATCAACTTCAAGGTAAGTAGAATGCATACCATTTGACACCACTAAATGAAAAACCTTCAGTTTCAGTGTTTAATCTCACAATGCATGATTGCTGTAACTCTTCTCATTAGTGCATACTTCAGGCATCATCATTTACTGTATTCATTCAGTTGTTTCATTGTCTTTTCTAGTTCCTGCATCTTCCTTGCAAGCATCTTCGCGACCAAGCGTTGATGAGCAAGTGCCTCTGTCTTGTCATTAAGCTGAACAAGAAATTATCAAATACTCAAGATATAATACAGTGGACTTTGTTAGTTGAGAAAAATGGTTAAAGCGAAGAAACTGTTTTGTTCAGGATTAATTTGTAATTGCAATTGAGAGCAGTATGGACAAAGAATTTAGCCAGGTTAGTAGAATACTTATGTACATGTGTTCTAAAACAAAAAGAAATACATGCACAAAGACAAAAAACCCAGAAACCAACAAAATGTTCCAAGGGTTGATGCATGTTCCATAAGAAAAAAAAAACGAGCCACTTTCTTACCAAATCTGTCAATGTACCGATCAAATCAAGCTGAGGATCTGAAACTTGAATTGCTGTACTCCTACATGCTTTGCCAGTCTCACTGCTGAGTTTATGGTGATGGTCAGTCCTTGTGATTGATCTTGATCTACAGCTGTTTTCATTATCAAAGCATCCAACTGAAATAAAATTTTAAAGACTGCTTCATTACTTTCATCTTCCAAATGTTCATACATTTCTGTAACAAATTCTCCACCAATTCAAGCCTTTACTGATGATGATGGGTTTTACTGAAGTTTATGATTCTGGTAGATTCCTCATAAAAATGCTTTGTTTGGGGCAAGATTTAAAAAAAAGAAAACTAAACCATATGTTAATGTTTATTTCCCAAAGCCACACATACAAATTGAAAAACTTATTCCACTGCATTTCTACTCTTATGTTTTTGCTGAGTTGTCATTTCAGTGTCATTTACCTTTTGGGGCATCATTCTTCCTCCAGTGATGAACTTCATCTTGTCCCTGTGATCTCCTCTCACAACATATTTTCTGGATTTGCTGCCCCAGTTGTGAGTTCTGATCCAGCTGATTATCAAATGCTGTCCTAAACGAGTCTGCCTTCAGGGTGACAGCCTCAAGATTCTGTTGGAGTTTATCCACCTTCAGATCCATGACCACAACAGGGCATTTTATTAAAACTTGTTCCTACTTGTACCACGTCTAATCCTTAAAGTGACAGCCGTTACATTCTGAGTTTATCCACACATTAGATGCAGAACAAGACACTATTATTAAAACGACAGCACAAGAAAATGTGGTAAAAAACAGATTTAATAAAATGTAAATTGCATCCACACTTGAAGAACAAAATGTTCTGCTAGGAGGGTTTCAAAACTGAAAGGCATGTACATTCATAGTCACTTATGAAGGCCATGCATCCACTTCTAAACAATAATCAAAGAGAACACTGCTGATAAAAAGGCACTTTCCTGAATGGACTATTACATATACAATGGCATTACAAATAAACTTAACAATGTCATCACAATCACTTGTGAGATACTAACCTCATCTTTGAGGATGTCATTTTCCTTCTTGAGTCTTGCAGCAGCTTTTGCACATCCACATGGCTCTGGTTTACTACCCCTACATAAACATGCCCCCAAGACTGCAAACTGCTATAGAAGAAAATATCAAAACAGCACGAACGCAGATGTCAAGCTTGCACCTGTACAAAATGCATATTAAACTAATAATCTATATCTGAATATATGTACTACATGTATATGTTCTGTAATGGAGTTGTACTTGGTGGGGCCACATATGGTTAAGAGTTAATGGGCATACACATAGGAAGTAATATGCTAGGGTTGGGTTGGTTCATGTACACATACGTGTCGGGCTTAACATGATGGCACACCACATGGTACATGTACATGTAACATGACAGTGTGAGAAAACTAGGCAAGGACACTAGGTTGTTTAATCACTTCCTGCCGGGGAGCCCAGTTTTGGGTACTGTGTGTTTATACGCAGAGCCAGGGTGCCCGGTTTTGGACAAAAGAGCTGGTCTGTGTAATAAAAGACTGTACTCTGAAAAAAAAGACCTGCTGCTGGGAATTGCCATCATTTTTCGCCTTCCATCTTTCAAAGGTAGTCCTGCACTGTTTTGAAACAGTACACCACTGTTTGGGTATAGCGCGCACGCAGATTAGCACCGTGGACAAAAGTGCTCCAAGGCTCCATTGATGAGTCACACAACACCGCTGCTCGCTAATCCAGCCTCATACGAAAAGACACTACTGGCATTCACCGGAACAAAGGAAATTATGCAATGCCACACAATTCTGGGCTCTCTTATACAGGGCTGCAGGCTTGGGTTGAATACTCAGCTGTCAATGAAGGGGCCTGACAGATTAGAGCAGCAACCAGAGAGTCGTTCGTGTGGGTGTAAACGTCTAGTGAATGAACACATGAAGTATTGAAGAATTTGAAAACGGAAAATCTTGAAAAGATCCCGCCATCACATCCCGCTCAAGAGAAATCCACCCGGCAGGTAGTGGTTATCATAATGAAAAGTCTAGTGGAGTGGAGCTAATGGCTTTGTGTGATGGAAAAGAGTGGACTCCTTATAATAGCAGGTACACTATATGTAGATCTTGGAAGGAGGGATCTGGGTTAAGACTGTAGACAACATGCACCTGTGCTAATGAGTTGTACAAAAAGGCATCACTTGTCGCCGATTTGTGTCTATCATACTGTAAGCGTTCCTTCGCATCCATCCTAGCAAGGAGTTCATCACGTTCGCGCTTCATTGCTACAATATGTACACAAACATAAAAACACTTCACTACCAACAATTCAAAATACATCAAGGGACAGAAATAAGAGTTAAAAAAACATCAAATTATAGCACCAAGAAGTCTAAAAACTGAAGCACAAAGAAACAATTACGACAATTCCGCTTTAATAAGCTTGGCACAAGCACTTAATGCAAATGCAGCATTCCATCATGTGTCCATGTTACCATTCTTTTCAAGTTGAATCCACCGAACTTGTTCTGTTCTAGCTTGTAATGTTGCAACAAGAGTCTCATTCTCCAGACAAACCCTAGCAACAAAAACCATTCAAACTAACATAAGTGCTAAGAGAAAAAAAATAACGACAACACAAGTACTGAAACTAAACAGGGATGCCTCTACTTTCTCTCGCTGACTGCATGCATATACAACTGCTAAAGTGTCAATGTGTTTATTAAAGAATAGATATGTAATTATAAATGATACAGAGAAAAGTTACAGATTCTGTCATCATCTTACCTGTTAAATCTTTCAGCCCAGGTCTGTTGACTAAGCAACGAATATTCTTCACTTGTAGTCAGATCAAACTGTAAGGAATTTACCTCCTTGAAACAGCAACAAATACAAGTACATTTCTTAACCATTCTAACACATACATTCAATTTTCTGTGTGATCAGAGTCCATAATTTATTGTGATTCTATCCCCTCTTTTTAAATTGTACCTCTTTGCTTTGCATAGTCTTTTCCTTCACATTTTCCCTATACAAGCATGTACATGTTTGTTTCTTTTTTGTTTTGTTTTATTTGATAACACCCATGCAGATTACAAATGATTATATACATGTACATGTACAAACAACTGAATTAACTCAAACGAAATAAAAAAATACATACAAATCCAGGGCATTGTCAAGGACAGCACAAAAAGCTAGAAATAGCCATCTCAATTCAATCCTGATGGCACTGATTACACCAACTTAATCAAAGCAAAAAACAGACAACTGCTTAAACATTACAGACTAGTGTTAATATCCTAATAAACATAGCAAGGAAAGCATTTTTCTCACAGTGCATTAATACATGTCCATGTTGAAGTGATCAATATCCGAGTATAAAGGTGTCTTACATCTTCCAGTGATTTCTTCATATTTTCAGCCTGCTGAATAGATTTTGTCTTCTCTTTGTTAATCATTATAGCCTGCCAAAAAACATACGAGTAGTGATGAGATTCATGTACTGTGCAATGTACATGTGCTTTAGTTAAGTTAAAACTGGTAAGTGACACATACAGGCACAGGCATTTATGAGCTACCCACTAGAAAGTTGCTATTGGATGTCAGGTTGAATGAAAAAACTTTGAGAACCCAGCAGATCATGCAAAGCAAAATGAATCTGTTACACTCAAATCATCTTGGCTATGACGAACTGTGTATAATGTGCATGTCTTCATGCAACATTATTGTTTAACAAAAAGGAGATGTACTTGTTTAGGTGAACGTTTTACTTATTTCTTCATATGGCTGAAATGAAAATGGTCATTTTTGCCAATGCAGCATTAATGCAGCTACACAGCATATCACACATGCATGTATATAATTACAAAATTCAGAGGACCCTCAAAAAAAATTCCAAAGTAAAGTGTCTAACCTTCCACCTTTTCAGGTGCCGTGGCACATGAAAATAAACTAATATAGGTAGACTGTGTGGCATGCTTAAGAAAAATATCATGCGAGAGCTACATGTAACCATGGTAACAGAGAAGTTCCCCAATGAAAATATTCAAAAATACAACTTACATGTGCAACCTAAAGGTACATGTATGTATACAATTGGTGATGAGTAAAGAAAGGGAAACAACAGTTAGTGTGTACATTTCTCACTCACTCTCAACAGTAAGGACATTTTGGTACATACATACATATTTACACGTACAACATTCAGGACTTCTTTTTTCCAGTTTTTAGTTTTTACTTCTGTCTCCATGGGAACCTGCAGCCAATTTTTCCCTTGCTACTGAAGCAGAAGCAGACAGAGATATCAAGTGTCATGGACCCAAATTTTGACAGGTCAATCCTATTATAGAGTAAAATTTAATGAATTGGTCCATTAATGTCTAATGATGCCTGATGATTTCATAACTGGCTCTCCACTTTGAAAATCATTTCATCGCTATTGCCCATAACATGTACAGTACGTTCATTAAAGTACCCCCTGGAAATGATTAACTTAGCAAACTGTGCATCTGTTGCTGCGTCTGTAATGTATCCTCCTTTGCAGAAATCTTTCATCATATTTACATGTATTGATTGCATTAAAATATGCAGCAGTGACTTTTTGTACCCTGCATTTGCAATCAAAGGGAATTGTTTGTTTTTGTATGACAATGTGTCCCACTCCACATTGCGCTCACTGACCTGCAGTACAACAATGTTACGTGGACAGATGGATGGACTTTATACACGATGTACAAAATTTGTAAAGCAGTATGCCTTGCCAACGCTGTCACACCTGTTAGTAATTTAATGCCTACCCAAGTACATGTACATGTATCTACCCATTTCCAGCATTATTGCTGAAACCTTGTTCAAAAATACTTCAGAATAAACACTATGCTTGCAATATACATGTGAAGGAGGATTCCTACATACATGTACATGTACACATCTTTATTTAACTAGGACTGCAAAATGCTGCTGACCTGACTCTGTAATATTTTGATGGCTCTGTATTTACTATCAAGCTGCTTTCTTGCTGCTTCCAATTCATTCTGCAACACAGCAACTTCCTGTTGGCAAACATCAACCTTAAAAGATTAATTTCAAATCTAATTTTTGAATGCACCATGCATGTACACGATGCATGTGTCTGTAGATCATTTCTAAGAAGTAAGAATACCTGGGTAGCTGCTTCAAGCTGAGTAAAATCCTTCTGACTCCATGTGCCATCACCTCCATCCAGCAATCCAGAATCTAAAAACAAATATATGCTTAGTTTATATTCATAATTGGCACAAGTATACTCATCTGTCCCTCCTAGTATACAGTGGGGATAAATGTAGCTGGCTTTAGCAATATGTTGTCATGCCTGGCTGCTTGTGCTAATGTTGTGTCTGTATCGGTACATCTGTGTATAAGTACATGTATCTACCACTCTCTGCAGGAGCTACTTTAGACATACATGTATGTACATATAAACATGTTAATGCTATTGATCTTCCCCATTCAATTCACATTGCGTACATGTAGAGAATCATCCCTCTTTGAGGATTTATTAAAAGGGGAAATAGCACCCTCTTCCTCGCCTCTGAACCCAGTTCCGTTAAATATATCCCATATCCACATATCCACTCCCCAGGAGATATTGTATGCTGGACTTAATTATTCAATTCATGTGCTGTATCAACCTTTCCTTTCTTTCAAGGAAAAAAATTGTGTCCTCTACTGACCGAGCTGCCCCATTATTCTGGCTCCAGTATCCAATGCATGGAACTTTTCAACATTCTCGGTACATGTGCATATACATGTGCTTTACAGTGTATTTGACTGCGTAGCCATTCATTTCTACAGAATATTAGGGCCTACATTTTTGAGTTACTGGCTTAATATTCTTTAATGACTCCAAGAATTAAACACAAGTTCACATCTTGATGACAACTTGAAGATACAAAATCTACCCTAAGTAGTAAAATGAAATAATTTGATCACTGTCCATCTCTGACTGTGGTTCCCCTGTGAGTACATGTAATGCTTCAGTCGCTATCGGCCAAAATGCAATGAATCTTACCACCACCATCCAGGAGGTGCTTAAGAGTAGTGCTTCTCAGAAGAAATGCTCTTAAACCTTCAAAGAAGCCAGACCTCCTCTTGGTGGGTCTCAAATGATGGTTACCATAGGAACACTCGTTGTTTTGTGTCTGCATGTCTTGTCTAGCTTGCGGTGCAGAATGGCGTCTTCTTAAGTCATGGTTGATTTCTTTCACGTCTCTTCCAGATAAAGACAGAAACCGGCGGAATGACTGTTGCTCGCTCATGTCTTCAAAGTTAATACCATCACATCCAATCATATCAACTGGTTCCCTTGATTCAACCAAGGACATGACCGATACGGCTCCGGGTTTTAAGCCATGTCCAAACCCCAAGTCTCCTTCTACGGTGAAGCCTTGACTGACTTCTGATCCTGACCCGTCTAAATCCATCTGCAGCCTAATCGTTTCTTGGTTGTCAACGTCATGATAGGCCTAAGCCTACATCAGTTTTGTGTAGAAGTGGGCCTGCATTTTATACTTTTTTACAACGCAAATGTAACAGGCAGTCTGTTTTCCTCCCCCCATGTTAAATCATGCACATGATGCAGTGTCAGTGGTTGAGACATGCATGTCATCCGAGCTGCGCTAGCCGTGGTCGCAGGCCTGCAAGTGACGGCAACATTGCAACATAGGTTGGACTAGCTGCCTTCTTTTCGAGTGTTTTTGTAAAATAAAATACTCGGGGTTATTTTAATCTCAGTATCAATCATAACACACTGTCCAGAAAAACGGTGGGCTTCTTGTAGGCCTCTGTCGCTGAGGAAGGGCATTGAACA
Organism: Acanthaster planci; assembly: GCF_054643075.1. NCBI lineage: Eukaryota > Metazoa > Echinodermata > Asteroidea > Valvatida > Acanthasteridae > Acanthaster > Acanthaster planci. The sequence goes on from NC_141789.1 coordinate 49,359, forward strand.
GGCCACGTTGAAAAACTCCGCGCGCTATAGCCCGCACACGCACGCCGGGCCTACATAGTGAGCACCCGACTAAAATACTCATAAAATTATGGTACACGTGAACGGTTTCCGTCACGTGCCCTACGTACACTTGATCGATGCACAATCGTTCATGAGCCGGGCCTACGGTGTATGTTCACCCGTACAAGACGGTTAATTATGCTTGGTTGAGAAAAAATAACAGGCTTTATACACATCATGTCAAGTCCTAGTGCATTTTTGCGAAGTGTTTTACAGAATGGAATTGGACGCTATGTTTGTCAATTGCAGAGACTGACCCTGCAGTTCAGTAAGACGGCTGGGAGTGCCAAAGGAGTCAGGTACAGTACGTGTACAGGTTTCCCCGTGTACACAGTCATGGCATGCGCCACAGTACATGTACATGACACAATTTACAAATCCATCCTTCCACCATGTCCACTTCCGTGCCCTATCCCTAGTTTGTGCTTTTTCATGATTGATAGTGTAACGTCGTTAGAGTTCAAAATACTTGATGGGGCAGTGGAGTGTTTAGTTACACTATCCATAGTAGAGTGATGTGGATTAACATGCACACAGGATTATGGTTGCTCTAACAATTTTTGTCTAATGTTTGAAGTAAAGGTTACAACATCATCCTACATGTAAATGTATTTTGTGTTTTTCATTTCAGGGATTTTGTTGAACAAGATATTGTTCCATTTGCAGAAAAGAATCCACAAGTAGTCTTATATGTCACACCTCACTCGAAGTACACTTATCCAAAAGTTGTTGCTGAGTTCTGTAAGTACATGTACATGTAATTACAGTAATTGCATTTTGTAACTTGTACCGTTAATTGATTCTGTTTCTAGAAATGCATCTGTCCTGTCCTAGATGTCATGTGTACATGTACATAGTTCCAGGCACATGCACCTTGACTCTAAATCACCATCCACATTACCTGTCTTGCGTCCTAAGTTCTATGGCACTTCCATTGGAAGTCTTTACACTCTGTTTGATGAGAAATTCATCTTTAATCCCAACAGTCCTCAATCCTCCAATTTCAATTTGATACCTAGGGGGTTGGGGTTAATCAGCTCACTTACATGTATTTACTTGTTTAGTTGACTTACTTTCATTTGATTGATGATTCACTTTATTAATTGATTTATTTCATTTATTTGCTTGTTATTCAGTGCTGGGAACTGATCTTTGAGAAAGAGTGTGATATACATGTATTGACCTCACTGTATTGTTCATGTTGCATTGCTTTTCAGTACTGTATTCAGCAGTTTTTAGAAGTTCCAATGTTTGGGTTTTTTATGTTGCAGTGAATGGCACTAAGAGAAAAGTGGACTTGAACAACCTCTCAAGAGAAGACATCATAAAGGAAATTGAGCTTCTACGAACGCAATCAGGACTGGATATTGTGCGAATCCGTAAACAGTGGCATACGGACAATCCCAGTATACAAGGATACTGGCATCCATTCTATAATAAGCCAACAGAGTTGAATATAGAAACCTTCCCGAGTCAGAATCCAACACTGAGTGAACCCAGGACACCACGGTTACCCAAGCTGACAGAGAAACTCATTGACGAATTGAAAGAAATAAAGGACAGTGGAAAATACAGGGATAAATGAGGGATGGAAGTCATATTTTCAAATTTCTTAATGCTCATGTTCATGAATAGAAGTGATCATGAATGCCATTTTGTTGCTTTTAGGGAATATGTGACAGTGGTCTGCCACAATATGAAACAATTGAAACTTTGAATTGTTGTAAATTTGTCTTTAAATTTTTGTGGCACATTTCATTGTCGGTAATTTTAGTTATTCAAGGGGTCATGAAGCTTCAAACTTCGTTTACTTTGTCTATTTCTGTGTATTTGCTACCTTTCATGTACAGTGTGTACACTTTATTTTACCAACAGAGTGGTATTTTATATTGCCTTTATTCCATGGTTATTAGATTCTCCCAAGCAGAAATTTGCATGTACTTTAAATGTTAAAGTGCATTTGTACAAGTACTTATACTGATAAAAAGTTACATGACCTGTCTTCTGACACGATTACATGAATTTATTGCATAAGTGAGCAACTACACTTTGCATGCAACATTTTCAGCATACTGAGTTGTACTTAGAATTACAACATCCCTTGAGCCTTTCCAATTTGCATCATCAATTAAAACAGCAGCTGTTTTTTGCGTTAAAACATTTTAACCACAAAAGTGTTGTAGGATTTTAAGGATATGTTAATGCCATAAGAAGGAATTGAATTCAGCAACTTAGTTAAAGGTATGTATCCGGAGGGAAAAGTACATATACTTCCTAAATCCTCAAAAGTCCCCCAGCAAAAGTGGAGAATTTTGAAAGATTGAGGCTGTAGGCAGGTACAGATGGAGTAAAAATGTGTGGTTACTTTGAAGGATCATCATTTCAAGGTCTTCAGCTGGACTAGGTTATGCATGAATACATTCTTTAATTCAAACCTACAATAGGATATTCTTTGCAAACACCTTGATGTACTGACAGAAATTGCTGGAAGATTCCAAAGGATTTGAAGCAGCAGTCATCAACACGGGAACGTGCTAGAAACAATGAAAGTTTGAGGCTGTACCCAATTTATAAAAGGAGACGGTTGCAAAATCTTTCATGACAGAGACTGCATCCAAGCAAACGGCCTACTTAGGAGCTGGGGTTAAATAACTTGAAATGAAAAAGTCCCTGTGAAGTCAGCACTTATTTAAAAAACAGACTTGCATAATAAGGGTGAAACAAAAACAGGATACGGTGGAACATTTATAACAAGGTCCTTGGAACTTGAATTGCCTTGTAATAACAGGTACCTTGTATTACATGTATCAATTTGTCTAAGACTTGAACAGTGACTAATTTGAGTACAGTACATGTAATTGCAACCAGAAAAAAAATTCAAAAGTACAATAAACCAGGCCACATACTGTAACAAAAAGTGGTTTCATAATTAGAACTTAACTGTTTTATCAATATTTGACGTGACAGGTGATATTTTCACTGGTATAATAAATTGATGGATATACTGGAAAATTTCAGTCTTATCTCTTCAACTCTTCTGGGTTTCTTTCCAAGCTAACTTTTAACTTCATAGTAGTTGGATTTTCTTTTCCTTGGTATTTGTTCCACTCGTCTACGGTGTTTCCTCTTCAGACATACGTCTGAATCTTCAAGGTTTGAGAGCAGATTTGACAATATCTTGTCAGTGAGACAGCCATTTATGTCACATATCTCTGATGTGGAAGCAGTTGTCTGAGAGATCAGTTCCCCTAAGTCCTCCTGAATATAGTCTGAATTAGAGTCTTTGAGAACCTGAAAATACAAGAGCGTAAACAAGACAAATTAAGATCAGTTGTTCTTCCTCCAAGCAGTTATCAGATACTATATAAATGTACATGTATTACGGGTGTAATGAAACCGCTGGCTCATAATATGATACACATGGCTTGCAATACAATATGTATATGTAATGTGTATTACCATGCACAAGATTTCTGCATGTAGAGTATGGCTTATGGGAAAAATTTAAACCATATCACATTTTTACTTTTTTGATATGAGTGCCATGTACAACTGCAACATAGAAATTGACATCTGACAGTTTCACATGTTAATAGTAAACTTCACTGTCCAACTTTATCTCTAATTCAGGCGTATTAGCCCTATTAGCACTGCGATTACATAGTTTTGTATCATTATGCTCAGATTTTGTATTATGGCATTTTAGTATCATGATTACTGAGGCATTGGGGAATCTTTACCTGCATCAAATAATTTTCATGGTTAAACTCAGGCATGCCAATTGGCAGAAATCTTTCCTTTCAGTATCCTGGGATATACATGTACTTCTTACATACCATCAACTGTAAACAGTCCATAGAAGTCCCCTTACTGAGCGCCAACTCAAATGATGCGTGGATCACAGGAAAAAAAACTGATACAGTAATGGTGCTTACCACATTTTTTTGCTTATTTCTTCTTGTGTCAATAGGAGGGTTAAAGGTCATCTGGTCTGGGTTAAACTCCTTCCAGATCTTCTGTGCAGACCTTTAGAACAAATTATATGAACTTATAAGTGTTAACCATTTGACTCTATTGTCTCAACATTTGGCCAAAATAGCCTATTCTTCCTAACTAAAAGAAACCAGACACAAAAAAGATCAGCTACATGTATAAAAGTGTGTATACTTGTTTCAGACAAGCAGTTGTTAAGCCTAACCCTCCTCATCCCAAATCTTTCGGGTGGTTTTGGAGGATTTTGGAGGATTGAGGGTGAATGGCAAACGTTCATGGCTTATTGCGAAGTATGCCATGCATGAAGGTTGTGGGTTAGACCTTGTGTTGTTTTGCATAGTCACGCATAAATTCAGCCCGACATTTCTTTTGAATTAACGGCACTGCTCAAGAATGTCATTCGCACTGCCTCAACATAATGACAGGAATTGCCGGAGGCTTTTGAAGGATTGAGGTACACCTCCAAGTAACATTTTCAACAAATTTTGGAGGATTGAAGGAGAATCCAAGTTTTTCACCCCCCAAATTGGAGGATTCTGGAGGATTTAGGAGGGTCCCTAGCAAAAAAAGGGCCAAGGGGGTTAGGGTTTAAAGAGCTAGAGAGCTATTTCACTGTGCTGGTTTACTTCATTTACTAAAATATATCACAAAGTAAACATCTACTGATAAGAAAATGAAGAAGCCAATCTTACAATCTGGATACATCAACAGGAATCGTACCAGCCCCCATTAATGGGCTGCCCTTAGATAGATGATCAGAATACGCCTTGACTGTAGGATGATAATGTCTCTGAAATGGAGTATACACAGATTTGGCTTTCACAGAGGGATTTCAAATTTCAATTCATGTCAATTCAAGGACACAATACATTTTCATAATCTTTGCCTGCCAATCATTTACATTCAAACAATCTCCACAGATAATTTATTATCAAACAGTAATTATTACTGAAAGTTTGGCAAGAGATCATATCTATCTCAATGCTTTAGAGTATTACAGAAGCCACAACTACACATAAATAACAACTACAGAGCAATGATAGCAAGTACATAAACACGGACCTTAAGTAGATGAAGTTCCCACAATGCAGTGCTCTGAGCATTACAGTGCTCTGCTTCAGGTAACTCTGGTAGGAATGTACCACTCCCAAAACTTTCACTATCTAGGAGCAAGTCACTCTTAGGATACCACTGCAAAGACGAGGTACAAAATAGGCAGTTTCTGATAGAATTACAGTCAATGGACAAGTGAGATTGTTACTGAAATCTGCAGATTGACATAAAGACTATTTAGAAATACTGCAGGTATAATACTAATTTTTTTAATTTTAATACTAATCTGTTGTAGATGTTCATTTCTTTAACTGTCAAATCAAGTTTACCTTCATAATATCTCTTACAGCACAGCCATATCCTAGAATTCCATTGGGCATCATCTGAAGCGAGAGCGTAGCAAGTCGTTTCAAGAAGGCTAAGACTCTTTGAAAGGTGACTTGTTTGTGTCTCTTGATGATCATTGCATCAATGCAATCCAGAATCAATTTGGCATCAGCACAGCTTTCACCTAAGATTTACCCAACAAATGACTTAAAGCATATGTTCCATTTGATCCTATGGACTAACAAATCTGAGCTGAGGTGTTATCTACCACATTTGCTTATGTTCACACTGCTATTCACAGCAACAGCCACAAGTGTGAAGTCATTTACATGTACATGCAGTACAAAACCTGCTCTATCTTATCAATTAAGTCAAGAATTATTATAGACAAGCTAAACCTGTTCCACATTCTGGTGTGAAAACACTGGTTCTTTTACATGAATGGGCATTAATCACAAACTCATAAAATGTACGTGCCCTTGACTTGCTAACCAAACCAGAACCCTCATTTGTTCAGAGAGCTAGATAGCATCTTTTGATTCTAAATCAGCAAATACTAGACCAAAGTTAAGCACATCTTTTTGTTCAACTCATGTTTGCTGGGCCTCACCCCCATGAAATTGCATTTACCTGCATGCACTTGTGGCATTGTGACATACAGCAATGTGTAGAACTTTGTTGGGTCAATGTTGAGAACATCCCCTTGACCAGACAAAATTAGAAAAGCTGTCAAAACACAATGCAGACTGTCTCGATACGTCAAATCCTGTAAAAAAAATGAAGAACAAAGCATCCTACTTGGTATAATTCAACTTAATCCAATAAACTGAGTCAAAAATTGTGTAACTCAATGACATCAACCAAAAAAAATAATTAAAACAATAATTAAAAGCCAAGATTTCTTCAGCAAAATAAGTACATGTACAAGTATGTTTTGGTGTGAACAATGTTGCCGACAATGCACAAGTGTAATTTGTGCACAGGTCTGCTTTTAAACCAAAATGTACTCCATTCAATAATCAAACCACTAATTATGCACTGAGCCGTGTGCACAATATAGTGAAGGCTAAGACATCATTGAACAAAAAGTGATCTAAGTTAACTCACACAAAATGACCCACACATCCTCCAGCACTGCATATATGCAAAGATGATCAATATCACTAAGAGTATTTTAGTACCAGTTAAATACCACACCATGCCTACTTTATTCACAAATGTTTGTGCTGTCCGATGGTGTATCCAACATCAAAGAGTCGTCATTCTCAATAACTATTACTGTCTCATCTAAGCTATTTACACATTTACCCATTCTTGTCTCTATTCACGTTTCGATATAAGAGGTTGTTTCACTACAGAGCATTAAAGGAACCGTTCTTGATTAAGGTGTGTCAATAGAGAAATGCTCAAAGCAGAAACTCAATCTCACAAAAGTTAATTTGAGAGTTGTTATCCACTTACCCCTGAGTCTATCAGTGTGTACAAGACTTTCACCAAATCATCAAAGAAATCAATATTGATAAGATGAGCAAATTTTGACAGTCCTTCCAGGACTGATGACAGCAGAACAGAGTTGCTGGCCTTCTTCAGGATACGGAAGTAGGTTGCAAATACAGACTGGATGATTTCTGTGTGCTGATCAAAGACATAAATTATTCAAGACACTATTCAAATACATGTAATCAAATATGGAGCAGATACATCTCATTCAGTCAAACAGATACGGGGTGTTTGTTGTCAGGCTGAAGTGACAGAACTTGTCCGCTAACTTCAAAAAAACCAATTAAAAATTATCATGGACTTTGAGTGGTCTTTGATGACTCTTTGTGTGGCTGCTTTCAGACCAATTTATAATATGAAGGGAAATTTAACCACATTTGCACTTTAGCAAAAAACATTTGCACAGGTACCACATACCAATCATGTACGTTACTTACCAGCTTTTTCCTTTTATTTTTGTTTTCGGATGCCTCAGTTGCCTGTAGCTCCTTCTCAACCTCCACAAGACGTTTTTGATGCTGAGGTAGTAAATAAGTGCATTCAATGATCAGAACTGCATCATACTTTACAAATACAAGACTATCTTCATCCCACATCATGATTACTTCTTACCAAATCACGACTTAAAATATTTTATGACATCTTCCCCTATTATTGACCAACCTTCCGTTGTGATCGGGACATCTTTTTCAGTTTCTCTCTCTTTTCAATCAGTTTCTTCTTCTTCTCTTCTTCTTCAGGTAAAGCAACATCTTTGATCTTGAGTGACAGGAACGTGTTCATAATCTAACACAAAAAAGATGTTATACACAATTACAATTCATAAAAGGAATTTAATGATACTGAAAATCATTATGAAAAAAGATGACAAGTACCATTGAAATATTTCTTTTAGCAAAACCAATGAATCCAGAAAAAGTCAAGCCCATGCTAGTTAGGGGACATACTTTTGGAGATACACTGTAGTTGTGACTGCGAACCAGTCGACTGATAAAGCGAACTGCATCAAGCACAGCTTCTCCAAGGTGATCAGTCTTAAACAACTGACGAATATTTAGACAACATGTGTTGCATATCTGTCGAGTCAAAAATAATTCGAACTGGTATCAGCATGACTCCAGAATACAATTAAAATTAAACTGAACAAAAAGAGATCAGTAGTGCAGATGATGAGTTACAACTTACACCTCAAGTTAAATGGATGTAACATATGAAGGTTAATTCATGTTTTCTAAATGGTGATATTGATTAAAACTTTGCATTGTACTATCCCACAAGATGGTAAACCAAATGTCATATTAGCAACTGTCATTCGTTGTAATGTGACCAAAATGTAATCAAGACTCAAGACTTAAAACTTACCTCTTCATTCTCACTTGTCAATAATGAAACAACAACATTAATGATGTTAGTGCGATAGTTGAAATGATGCAAGCTTGTCATGAGGGTACATAAACATCGTACTGCAACTTCTGAAAGACTCCGTTTAGCACCATCGGGAAGGTCAAAGGTCAACTTGCCCTCTTGCTCTTTTCTGATTTGCTTCTTTGACTTTTTATGGCCTGTTTTAAAACAAAAAGACAGTTGTAATGCAAATGAACAATGTTTTACATAAAGCAGTCACCAGTGGTACAGCTTTACTCTAGTACTGATCAGGTGATTGCAAAGTAAGGTCAACTCCAAGAAATTTACAGGAATGATTCCCTTTGAGACGGCAGCATTTAAATGTCAAATCATATGAAGAAAAACGATATCAAGACACAACTACAAATTATACCAAAAAATCTTGTTAATACAGTTTATACATGTACCCTACCTCTGGAAAGTTTTTCCAAGAATGACAGGTAGGCTTTGTACTGTTTCAGTAGCCCTTCCTCAAAATCACGCTTCTTCTTTACTTCTTTACTCAGCTGTAGGAATACAGTGTATTACGTGCAACAATACACAATGTTAGGTACCGGATATTGAGTTTTGCAGGAAGGCTGCTGTTTGGATACAAGCACTTCATTACATTACACCAATGGCTAAAACAATAAGCTCAATAAATTATCAACATGATTTACATTCCAATAACACAAACAGCACATCCAACCACCTGCTGAATGAATGTGAACAAATCTACTGAATTCATTCAAGGCAAGACACTGTGGCAATACTAGCACATGGTGCCCTCACTTAGCAATCTACACCCCCATTCACCTCAACAGCGGCAATACTAGCACATGGTTCCCTCACTTAGCAATCTACATGTCCATTCACCTCAACAGCGGCAATACTAGCACATGGTTCCCTAACTTAGCAATCTACACACCCATTTACCTCAACAGCTTTTGCCTTCTCTCCCCATTCTCGTATGCGATAACCAGGAACAATGTCTTTGAAGACTTCAACAAGTGACACCATAACGAGCTTCTGGACGGTCACAATGACATCCCGTTCTTTCTCCTCAAGCATCAACCGTAGATCCTTCAATTTATTTATCTGTTGGGGACAAAACGGTCATCACACAAAGGACTTAAGACCTACAGCACTCACATCAAGACTTCCATGATTCCGTCAAAAACATACAAATGAAATGTACACGTACGTGTACATCCAATAATGTTGGTAGAATCTCATATTTCTACCTTCCAATTCATTGGATTGAAAGTTAGAAATGATTCCTACACCTCACTAACAGTTCCTTTTCGTAATGAAAGACTAACATTTTGTTCTGGATCTGTCAGTACAGCATGGGACAAGCTAGCAATCCTTTGTTTTCTTTGTGCTAACTTCCTCTCTCGTAACGTGAATAGTTCCACTGTGCTCAGAGCTGGCAAAACTGGCTTCTCTTCTACAACATCTGCTGGAAATAATTACAGGAAAATGAGACAAAATGTAACTCTTTTTTAGAAGTATTAATTGACTGGCATTTGGGGAAATCTGTAAGCCCCTAAATTCACCAAGTTGCATGAATGCATGCGGGTACAAGACTCTTTTCGTTTACCTTGAGCCTTCATGTCAATATCTTGGATGATATCATCATCTTCAGTCACTCTTTCTTTGTCTTCTTCATCCTTTGCTTCCTCCCATCTGAACTCAAAACCCTTCGAATGCTTGATGGGTAACAACTGTTTCATTTTTTGAGGTGGATCCCCTCTTGCCAAGGGTAAGGACCTGGGTGTCATTTCATATGGCTTCAGCTCATTGTCAGGATTAACTCTCTTTCTTTTATTACACTTCTGTGAGCTGGGAGGTTCACTGAAATGAATAAATGTATGTTATAAATCCTTATACTGAGACTGTGAATATATGTACATGCATGTATGTTAGAATTTTACTGCATGTTAATACAGGTACATTAATGCAACAATAATGTCTGTTCTGAACTACATGTACATGCAGTTTCAAGCTTGTTTCCTTGGAAATGAATGGATAGCCTTCCATATCCCCACACAAATTAATCTCATATTAGTTATTAAAGGGTTGTACATGTATTACAGCAGAAAGCTGAAATATAATGGTAAAAAGAGTCATCTTGCAAAACGTTAATATTTTGCTTACCTGTCATTAACGCCTGAGAGAAAGTTTTCACCAAATCCCATTGACTGGATGTATTCTAAATCTTCTCCAGTGAAATCCTCTGTTGCATCTTCTTCCTCTTCATCTTCTTCCAATTCTTCATCCTTTATAACCTTTGACATGTCGGTCTCCTCTTGTTTTGATCTGTGTACATGCCTTTGGGGTTTCTTTTCCTTGATGACTCCAGCCTTCACACCTGCTGCATGGCTAGCTCTATTCCAAAATCCTTTTGGTGGCTTCTTCCCTGGACCACTCTTAATGCTTTTACCCAGGATTTTGGAACGCTTTGTCAATGATGACTTACTGGAGTGTCTGTTTGACAGCTTTGTGACACTGACTTTCATCTTGTGTACATTTTGGCCTGTATTTCCTCTTTTCTAAAAAACAAAATTCAACACAAGATACACAATACGTAGTTCAATCATGCAAATATTTCACTGGGTTTATTTATCATGTCATTACTGAATGGTGAAAGAAGTTGTCTTGTGTACAACGCAGAGGCCAATCCAAGGATATTTCCAGGGGAGGGGTCAGGCCGGAGATTTTGTTTTAATGTCTCATTTTTGTGGACAATAGGAAATGATGATGAAACATTACATAGCATATGTTGTTTATAATGGTATTGCTGCACTTACTTTAGTGATTTTTTGGGGGGTTATTTTCCCATTTTTGGTACTTTTTGTCTCAAAGTCGGGGGGGAGGTTGATCCCCCTCCAATCCACACCTGCAATGTACTGGAAAACCTCCAGCTTAGTATACACCTTTAAATACTCAAAGGAGTCTCATACTTCTAGAAACCAGAGACCACCTCTTTGTCTTTTAGCACTATCATTTTGGAAAAGATTTAAACTATGAGGTTTGAGAACCACATTTTAACTTGTTGGAAAGATGACACACTTGCAACAAAAACAAAACAAAAATCTCCTATTGCCTGTACTCCCGGCTGACTCAAGTAGGTTGACACCTTTTGTGCATTCATTATAACTAACGGATAAATAAAATTAACAAAGAACAGCCTCCAAGGCACCAGCAATTCATAACCTCCACAGTTTTTAGACATTCAATCAGGCTGATAGTTTTTGAGAAAAATCTCAGCTTTCAATTACCTGACATTTTCAACACAATATCACATGTACTTGAGTATGGCTCGTGGCGCAGTACATTGTACATTATAGCCAGCCATGGAAGAAGGAAGACCGGTACAGCCTACACTATATCTGGTGCACCAGGACACCAATGCATGCTACAAGTAATATTAAGCCCTTTTTAACATATGGACATTGTCTACTATCGCCACACTATGTCCAAATGCCAGTAACACTGTTACGCCCCAACTACAACATCAGTCCCAACTACATTTCTTAACTATGGTGCTTATTATAGTTGGGCCAGCCCAACTATACTATAGTGCAGTGCAGTGAGCTAAAGTCAGTTTGTTTTCATTAGCAACTCGTCCATGCAGAAGCAAGTTTTTATAGGTCTAGGTCTGAAAAAAAAGTTGGCCTAGGCCTTTGATTTTAGATGAATTATGTCATGTGTTAGCTTTCTACCTCCATGGCCAGATGGTTAGCTGCATAAACATATTGATTAACTCAAAGAAGATTGTGAAATTTTCTAGAGAGATCAGCCAATAGTTGGGGCTTGGGCGAGCCCAACTGCGGCACTAGTAATTGGGACTAGTTGGAACGGACGCAGTAATCATCACAGCTGGGGCATATTAAACGACAGTCACGTCGCCCGTATGCCATAGCCTAGTCAGCTAGTGTACAGTACATAGCCCTGCAACTTACAAGGCTGTACAAGGATGTACATGTGTACATCATGTACTACTAAATTGCACTACTGGCCTGCTACTGGTAAGCCAACTAGGCCCAATAGGTTTCGAGTCAACTCGGACCCAAACCAACTCGGACCCATACCAACTCAGACCCATGCCAACTCCGAACAATGCCAACTCGGCCCCAGTACTAACCCGGACCCACGACCAACTCGGACCCACAACCAACTCGGACACAATACTAACTCGGACCCACAACCAACTCGGACCCACCCTAAGTCAACTCGGACCCAACCCCAGGAGGGTGATTAACTTGTTGAAAATGTTTATTTTGTCCACTTTTACATTTTAGCATTTGGTAAATGACACTTTTGCACTGCATGCTGCCTAGATTTAACGTCCTCTCTACACATTATGCATGGAAACAGTGGCACAGGCTTCCCAGAATTTTTCTGTTTTCGAGTTTGAACAGGCATGGTGGTTAAAAACCGTACAGGACTAGATTCGATATCAGTGATGTCTTGGAACAAGTGATAAGTAACCGACGAGCGTCATATTTTTATGGAGGCACATTTCCTTTGATGTCCTATCTGCCGCTTGTAATCTGGAATCTGAATCAGGTATTAGCTTCCGAGGTACCGGCGTGATTAACCACAAACACTAATTTTGTCACCTTCCATTCTTGAAACCCTATGATCGGGGAGTGGGAGCTTGGGACAACCAATGGGAGCAGCTTTTGGAGTGTGATTGACAGTACCATGTCATTGACGCCCTTTCTCCGAAGTTTTTTTGGCACTCCAGCAGAAATCGAATGAACTTTCACCAAACAGCCCCCAAAGTTTTTGTTGCAATAAAAAGCCACAGATAGGCCTTCTGATGTACATAAGATATGCTGCATACGTACAACAGATACTGCAGATAAATATCAATGTCACGAACATTGACCTTTAATAGTGTCTAATGGTGTTATCCCCCACCTCACTTTTCAATTTTTTTTGGCCTGGCAAGTCTTACATCTCCACCTCGCCCCATTTCCCCCCCCCAATACCGGCAAAATTTAGGCAGATGGAGGAATTCATCCATTCAGGCCTAAACTGACTCTTGAAATAACTCAAATAGGTTGGTAATTTCGAACAACACAAATCAAATCATTTTAAAATAAAAATGTGGAATATTTCCTATTGGCTTAAACTTAGAGACGGTTTTGAAGCGTCGTATGTCTGCTCGCGAGCTCATTATTAATATTTTGCGATCCCACGGTTTCTTATTTTCTGCAATAAGACGTGCCATAATCACGAGGGATCATAGAATCATTTATATAAATCTCGAATTTAGTTTCCGGTTCAGAGTATTTCTTTCACAAAAAGCCCCACAATGCGGACCTATTTTGGATAGATGCAGATGGCTACATTCATATGAGCGCATAGTTTTACAACTATAAGGGGGGTATCTTCGGGAAAAGGCGAATAAAAAAGTTCATAAAATTGAAACGAAAAGTGATCAATCTGGCCATAATCTTGAATTTCCAGCCAAACAAATGAAGGCCAACCTCTTTGCGAGGTTCAAGAGTCGGCGCTATTTCGGTCTACGGGCGCGTATTTGGTGTAATGCAACCATAAGACTGAATGGGTCCGAATTGACTCGAGGTGGGTCCGAAATGGCGTGCGTCTGAGTTGGTTGTGGGTCCGAGATGGTGGTGGGTCCGAGTTAGTATTGGGTCCGAGTTAGCGTGGGTCCGAGTTGGTCCTGGGTCCGAGTTGGCATGGGTCCGAGTTGGAATGGGTCCGAGTTGGTTTGGGTCCGAGTTGACCTGATCCCGCCCAGTAGTACTTTAGGCAGGCCGACCGACCGACCGCACCGACAGGATAACCTGTGGGTCAGCTCAGGTGGTGCTGTATTTGGCCTTTTCACTACATTTGCATGGGCGTCTTCATGTGAGACAAAAGCAAGGGTAGGCCACAGGTAAGTAATCAGAAGATTTACATCTTTATAAAGAGGAAGAAAAGGAAACGGTGGTGTTACCGTACAAAAATTTGACAAATTATCACACGTGCTCAGCACTGACCTTCGCCATTTCTCTCGCAGTCTCGAGCGCTACATATGGTTTTGTTATGGCGCCCTCTACAGACTTAGACGAAATTTATGTCTGGATATCTGGATGAAAAGTGACCGTGAAGCTCAACAAGAGCATCAGTCAGAACGATACTGGTTTGGGGTTGCTCTTTCCAACTACAGATAACTTTGCAACGCAAATGAAAATAAAATGTTTTGATGTCTTGGAAGTTAGTGCCACCATTTTCAGGAAAAGTGACAGCTGTAAGACAGAGTTACAGCGTCGCTGGTTGTGCCGATGACAAAATTAAATTAAGTTTACATACAGTACATCATTTTAATTTTTTTTTTAAAACTACATGTGGTAAAAGATGTGCACTGTGGATATCTTGGCCACGTACTAATATTAATGGGACCACGAAAATATCAATTTTGCCCAGTAGTTTTGTGTATTAGGTCCCCAAAAATTAGTCAATCGAAGTAAAACTACTGTCTCGTATTTTCTATTCAGAAAGAAGTGTAAACAAACCAATGTCTCCTTAGGCGGATCCAGAAATTTTTCAATGGGGGGGGGTTGCCGATTGTTGCGGACCGGCAATAAATTACATTTTCACTGATTGTTATTTTTATTTTGGGGTGGAATGGGGTCACAGCAAGAGAGATGACCCCCAACAACCCCCTGGTTTCGCCCCTGCGGTTTCATCAAGGTTGAGCTGCGTATCCACAAAAGCCTGCTTTACATGCATGCATGCAGAGAACGCCGCTTACATGTAAATGTGCACTGTAATTTTCAAAAGTAGATGGGCACCATAAATAACTTTTTCTAGAAAGTTGTATTCGTGGACAATGTGTTTACGGCTTTGCAATGAAAGTTAACTATTTTCAAGCGATGAAATCTAATACATTCTTTCCTCAGTCTTTTCAATTTTCTCTTGGGCAAAAGTTTTTGTGTACTTCCATGGCTGCGACTAAAAGTCCCAACTTTAACTGAAAAGAAGAGGGTTCCTTTGTATATACGTCATAAGCATTGCCAAAAGAATTTGTTATTGTAAATATAAGAATAGCTACAACATCGTTGTGGGGGAAAGGGAGCGCCTGCCCGCCCCTTAAAAAAAGGAGGGGCATTAAAAAGAAAATGGGAAAGAAAAGAAAAAAGCGGGAAAATGGACAGAAAGATTTCTTTCCACGAAAATGCCTGGAACTGACCCCAGTCCACTGCTAGTATGGTTTGTCAGTCTTTTCCATCCTTACGACACACCTTTCTCGGTTCACTCCACGTACGGAATGCCCGGTCTGAAGTTCCGCAGGCAGGCGACGCCCTTGATGTCGACGTACTGCCGAGTACGGATGGGTAAGCCCCTGATGACTTGGCTGCTACGGCTGCAATATCCCGACCAGTAGGCCTTTATGTTGTTACCGGCTGCAGCAGCCAAGTCGGACGTGGTTAAAAGTATAGGCTTTGCACCTTCAACCTAGTCTCCGCCTCGCCGTGACTGTATGCCATAAACAGACGTGAAGTCCAGACTCTTTCTTCAGGAAATAATTTTAAAAAAAGAAAAAAGATTACGCACGTACGTACATTACATGTACATTATCGTAGGCAGTATGCGCGCTGCCACACTTTCTGACGCATAAGTTGTGTGCTGCATGAAGGATGGTTTTCAGTGGAGGAACTGTCTCAACATTCTTACCAAAATCAACATGTTAGACCAATATTTAATGGGATTCCTCTTCGCCAAGTCTAAGTTTAGGACACAGTTATGCTTTCGTGTAATTCTCATGTCCCTAGTGTTGTGTTTTATGGTTGAATTTTGTTGGTCCAGTTGTTCTGTTGACGATTGCTACCGTGGAGTGTGTAGCGTCGACAGTCACGACGGTGTGTGTGAATGCGATGACGGATGGACGGGCGACCGATGTGATCATTGCGGTGGGAGAACACGGTAGGATGACGAGACAAAATCACAGACATGACTCATAAATATCTCAAGTTTTTACAAAAGGAAAGAAAACTATAAAGACATAAAAGGGGCATAAGAGGGTGTCATCATGGTGACAATGTCTTCATTTCAAAATATTTTCAGTTCAGTCGTGTCAGTTGCCAGTGGCAGTTAATTGGATCCTTATGTCATGATTAAACCATTTCCATTTGTACTGGTGCATGCATGTAAATGTACAGTACATGAAGGCCTAGGTCTCACGTTACGGCCTAGCCAGGACTTGATACTAGTGCTGATTCGTCATTTTATGCTTAAGATTTTGTCCAGAGCTTAAAATTTTGAATTTATGTGAATGTTTGTAGATTTAAAATAAAGGAAACAAATTCAGGTGAAACTCTGGGCGCGGATAGATGTATACTACACAACACGTTTTATCATTGATAGAAAGACACATTAGCAGCCTCACTCTTAGAAAAATTCATCTACAGTGAATTTATGCACACATTTGCATTGGGAAAGAATTCCACACAAGGACACCACTAATTTGAAAGCAATAACATGTCCTGAAACTAGCTCTACTAAGTGGAGTGTTAGTATTCCTCTTTTTTGATTTTTGATGGGATTGGTTACACTAACGCTCCACAACTCTACATATACATGTCACACAAAACACTTTTCTCACCACCTAATGTCTTTCTTTAATGCCAAAGGCAAACTTTTGGGGCTTCAGTCATGTCAGTGGTATTTTTGACTTCACCATGTTCACAGTGTGTCAAAATCCAATCGTTTTCGCTGGACACACGCACTTCAACGTTTTGCCACCTGCTCCATTCAAATGTGTGGACAGAGAGGGGCAAACATAATCCTTCCAGAGACACACATGAGTGGCCTACATGTATACATGTACATGGTCTGGGCACAAGACTTGTTGATCGTGAGGGTTGGGAGTGCTACATGTACCAACAACTGTTTCATGGTGGAAAATGCAGGCCCTTACTGGCTGCACATGCGTTGTACACACAGTTGGATTGGGGGGCATTAACTGCGCACTGCATTTGTCCATTAATCATGCATGTATATCCTGAGATTAATGTAAAGATGACTGACATCTTAAAACTGTCTGCAACTGTCCGTACAATGCTCGTGTAGTTAAATTTTTCAGACTAGTCTCATTATTTGTGCATAGGGTATCAAATGGTTATTATATACATGAAGTAAACCAAACTGCTTAGTTCCTGATTCATTGCCTTGATTTTGTGTTCATTGTTTTGATGCATCATTTTAGAACATACACATGCAAATGGCTTTACAAGATTTTTAGTTAAATTTCATACATGCCGATTGCAGGTTTGTGCACAAACATGGTTATGCCCATCAGACTTCACTTTGCACAGCAAGTTAGTAGTACTTTAGTTCACTGTTGCTACATCAAAATAAAAGCGAACATGAAAAATGACAAAAGAATTGCAGATTTTGTCAAGAAACGGTCATACATTTTTGTGATGCAATGAAAAATGCTGGGGGAAATCTCCATTTACAATTACATGTACTACTGTCATGACTGTACCTGCAGTGGCATCAGTCATACATGTACAGATGTACATGTAAGCAAGCAACAGAATGGCGTAAAAGTCAAATTTACATGTACATGTACATGTAGATGTGTAATTAAGCATTAATATGAAAATAACATTTTAGGGTACATGTTCACAGGGAAAGTTTTTCCTTAATTAAATTCCTAAATAACTAATTCATGTCTACATGTATATACATGTACATGTATATTTTTTTTATAATTTTTTTTTTAAGATAGGTTTAGCTGATACCGTGTCTGGTATGAATACTTTTCTTTTATTGCACATGTAGGTACAGTAGGGTTAGAGGCGTCTATCCCCGGGAAAGATCGAGACATCACCGATGCCAGCAGGGTTAGGTTCTCCCTGTTGGCAGGGCAGACGTATCCCCATACCAGCGCGGTGGCATTCATTCATTTATCCTTATTCATTTATCCTTATCCTTTCATTTCTTAAATTAACTATTTTTTACTTTAACTTGTACTGTGCCGTTGATCATTTTTATTCCCAGCCAGAAATGAGACCGAAGAAGACAGAACCTGTGTGTGTAGCAGTGCTACAGGTGTACATGCTACACAGAATGTTTAGTCAGGTGAAAGCTATAGGATACAGGCACAGCCGATCGGATGGTCTAAGAACCAGACCTTCAAGTGCACACTAATGCTACACAGTGCAAAACGAAGGTGCAAGAAAAGTAAGGGGCCGCGAGATGCTAGAAAGACTGCAAACTCAGTCATAGAACATTTTTGTCTTGTTTTGTTGGTGTGCATTACGTGTTTCATTTGTACTTTGCTTTTTTTAAGATGGTTCATTAATTAAAAGAAATTATGAATACAGTGTCAATATACGCGTAAATTTACATGTTTGCGTACAGTATGTGAATGGTGTGCCACAGACAAGACTAACGTGCAATGCAGCACAGGTACTGTATACGTGTAAACTAGTCATTTGGATGTAGCTCATGTACACATGTATGGACAGTGTGTACACGTACAGTACAGTATGTTGATTGGAATTTGGAACATGGATTGCAAACATGTACATGTACATACAGCTTGACTTTAAAAATTTATCAGGTATTGGGAAATACTGCAATAGTTTTCTGCATTGTACATATGTACGGTACATGTACAGCACTTCGGTCCATGAAGTGAATGGTTTGTTGTGCATGTACATGTACAAGTGGTTGAAAGTGTATATCTGTTGACATAAAAATTAGACAATGATTAACTTTACTGTTAACCAAGCATGGTACAAGGTTGCACTGTTATGCACCCTCAAGTTTGTGATAATAATCGCATCAACCATACACTGTTGGACTTCTATTGTTGGACCTTGGCCAGTCTACAATGTACTGTTTCTACCATCACCATGATCACTGTGATGTCTGATGTAATGGGCATTAACACAACCAATCACGGATTTGTCTATGGCCTGATAGTACAAAGTGTGTGCTGATTGCATTGACCTGTACATGTAGAATATTCAAATTCATCGAAAAGTCCCTTTTCCAACACTCATGAACACGTGAACAGTATGCTTTTTGGAAACTTGTACGTACATATGTAGCAGTACAAGACTAAAGCCAAAAAAGTCTTCAGTTTCTAGTCAGGAGCTGGCCCCAAACGTGTTGTGGCGACACAGCTTTTTTTGGAAATGATAACGTACATTGTATAATGCGCCATAATCCATATCCATCGTAACTGCACACAAACGTACATGTAACACTGGCTGCTACCAACAAAACAGATTTGCCCCTGTACTTTTTACAGTTAAAAAGCATTTTCAGCTTGCTCATGTACGAAGGACATAAGACCACCTTGTGTGTGTGATTCCCAGATATCCATGTACATGTAAATGTATAATACAGAAATTACCGTACATATGTACATGTACGTCATCTGAAAATGAGTGCCTGACTAAATGTACAATATGGGGAACTAGAGGGACTCCTTTACTGTCAGTATTCATATTACTCAACTGTACCCCATCAAGAACATGTTAAAATTACACAGTAGCAGGGTTCAACTTCCAGTTGAGTAAGCAAGTTTGGCAGCTTTTGGACATTGATTTATTTATAAATACCACATACATGTAAAAAAATTTTTATTTTGCTGGTGTGCAGGTCTATGGTGACTTGCGCAATGACTAGAAACTGACATGTTTTTTGTGGCCTACATACTGGTATAATAAAATGAAATGGATAACATGTCAAAAGCTGTGACGTTTTCGCTTTGACATTAGAACAGTGAAGTTGACTGGCTTAGTACAGTGCACAGTGGTGTAGTATGCAGCATACTGTATGTACATTTTACAAATACTGCCTTGTACATGTATCAACAGATCAATGTCACCATCTCTTGTCACTTCAAGTCATTTTGTTAACTGTGCTGACTACTGGGCACATGTACATGTTGTGGTACATCCACTATTCTGATCCTCAAGAATCACATGTAATAGACACCCACTGAGTCTCACACATGGTTATTAAATACAAACACTTCATCTCCAATTAAAAACTAGGGCTCTTTCCTGTGTACATATACATACATGTACATGTACAAGTATGTATGCATAAAGGTCAAAACGCCATTTCTGCTTGTGATGTACATGTAGAATGTATGTTTACATGTACATGTACCTGTACATGTTGTGTACATTTTACAAGAGTGTGGCCAGAAGCATTCCTCATACAGTACATGCACATGTCATATACGTGTACTATTGTACATGTCTATGTAAGTTGTGTGTGTACAACTTTTTACTCTTAATGTACATGTGCACAGTTTATTGTGTGTACACGTACATGTACATGTAGAGTATGGTATATTTTATGAATGTTACTGGTACATTCTTTATGTCTGTGACCTTAAAGTTTTCTAAACACAAATCTCTATAAAGTCCTAGCTTTTGCTGTATTGTATAACTTATTGTGTTACATGTGGTGTTATACAAGGTACATGTACATTCATAGTACCGGTACATGTAGATTATAACATCCCCAGTCCTGGCTTTTGCTGTATTGTATAACTTATTGTGTTACATGTAGCGTTATACAAGGTGCATTTATAGTACCAGTACATGTAGATTATAACATCCCCATGGGTGGTTGGTTTTGTTGTTTGCCCAGTTTGACATTTGCATTTTATGCGAAAATGCTGTTACATCTACCAGTACCCACATGTACATGTAGTACTCAAATTTCATTTTTGCCGAAAACAGAATAAATAAATTGTTTATTATCTTTTAAAATGGAAGTTATGTACATTTAGGAATTTTTGTATTTTCTTCAGACTTGAAGCTTCAGGAATAACATGAATTGATTTTCATCTGAAGCTCACATACATGTACTGGTATGCAGTTTATAGATATTTTAATCCAGGTTGTTCTAGGCCGAAAAAATTGGTTGGGAAATGTACAGTGTACCGTACATTGTAGGCCCAATACATGTACATGTACATGTTTCTTCAGTTGACATTAGTCAGAGGATGTACATGTACATTGTACAGTGCATAATTTTTTTTTAACTGATTTTTCTGTTTTTGATGGCTGAAGTAGAATTTTTGATTTGTACAGAGAAAAGTAAAGTACATGTAACTACACTGTACATGTACATGTAGCTACATTGTTGTCAATGCCATGACTGGTGTTGTCCTGTAAAATAATGTATATTGTATTGCATAACACGGTTATGCACTACAATTGATAATTTGTGTAGGTCATTTAACATGTTTAGCACGAAACATAACCTTTGTAAACCACTGCGGATACTGGAGTACTGTGTACCCTTTGTCCTTTTAATATAAAGCTTTCTAGCCATTTACATGTATTTGGCTGGCTACCTTCACTGATGGGCAAGGTTTAGCCTGGAACAGGAATTCAATAAGCAGTTTAATGATTTTCTTATGACTCAGAGTGTGCATGGAGCTGACTAGAGTACAAATTGATGGTAATGGTAATAAATAAAACCCCTTCCATGTACATGATGTAAAGTTCATGGGGAAAAAGAATCACTTTATCCTTAGGTCTGCTCATCAAATTAAACTAACGTTCATGTACATGTATGAACTCTGTTATACAGTTGATAAAATATTTAGACCTTGCTCTTTATACTTGTATGTATGTATGTGGAAGCATTGCTTTTGTACAGGGTTGGCACATTGTATAATATTCATGAATGGCCAGTTAATGTCAGATTTTCTTCCGTTCTTACTGAAAAAGCTGATGGATGGGTTTTTACCAGCAAATTCTTCAACCTTGTAATTGGGCTTGGTCCCGCTCAAGCATAATGCATTAATAAGTTAACCATGGAAATGAAAAAAGAAATTCTTAAACAAGTGTACCCGGTACATGTCCTTCTTGGAACAAATAAGAAAAAGTGTGTGTTGACATGTCATACATGTACGGTGTCAAGTGGTTAATTCACGGTTCATGTACATTTTGTTTGCTCATGAAAATAATAAAAAGATGACCCCAAAGTTGCTTAAATTCTTGTAAAGATGACACTGTTTGTACAGTACATGTATAGCAAAAGGTGTAAAATGTTTAACTTAAAATACAGTTCCGGGAGAGCAGAACATGTGTTATTCAGAGTGTCCATGTCTTAAATATAGACTGTGACAAATTCAGTCATCAAAACGTCTTCTGCCTCTGTAGTAATCAAATATATGTACATGTACGTGTACAGTGCATAATTTTAGTAGACTCGTAGTCCGTCATGGTGGTTTTGTCACTTTGTCATTTTACAAATAATGAATTATCTGACACTACATACAAATCACCTGCAATCAGTGTGCAACTGTGATATCTGTACACTTGAGGAGGCCTTTCCTGGGTTAAAGAGACACTTTCTTTTGTCAGGTTTGTTAGGAAATTCTGAACAGACTTGTTAGGATAAAACTTACCCTAGAAGACGTGTTAATTTACATGTACATGTATGTATACATTTATGTCCCAGTAGCTTCAGTATGATACATGTACATGTGCATAATATGTACCTGGGGTAGGTACATGCACATGCATGTACCGGTACATGTATACATGTATTAAACATGAGCATCAGTCGGTGGGTACTGGTAGTAGGGAATGCCCCCTCCCACTTTCTGAAGTAGCCAGGTAAAACATTGTAGATTGAACATGTTCATATATACAGTACATGTTCAATCAGACTCTTTGTACATGTGTACCTGTAGGTCATCTGGCAGCTGCATGATGTGACATTTCATCTACATGTACATGTACGTACAGTATGTGTACCAGTACACCGCTGCACACATGTACGTGTACGTATGCTTTGTAGCAATACACAGTATATATGTACCTGTATGTGTACATCACTGTTTGACCAGCATCACTAATCAAAATCTGATGTTACATTCACTAATCAAAATCTTATGTTACATTTGAAAATTAAACCAGAGATTAACCGGGGGACATGAAGTCTTTTTTTTTGTCTCAAACCATGGTATTTGCTTCATAATTTTCAGGTTGGATTCAGAGAGTGGCATAATTCATGACTCGAAGGAGCAATATGATACAGACAGAACATGTGTCTGGGTGGTTGACAGTGGCAGGTAAGCTCTGTTTATAATGGTTTGTAAAATACATGTACATGCTGTTTACTGTACATACAGTCATTGGAAAATGTGATCTGAAATCAAATCAATAATTACCTCTGGTTTCAAAAGCCAAAGTGTCTCTTATAACTTGGAAATGTGGACCTGGTGACTAGTACATGTAGGTAGTAAGATAGCAGTACTCAGTACATGCTTCTATCATTTTTGCATATGAATCTGTATTACCAGTTCCGGTATGTACCATACATGTACATGTATTAACAAACCAGTCACTGCTTCATGTACATGTACTTGTACATGTACATGTATGTATTATGAATCAAGTTAAACCAATAAGAGATCAGCGCCTTCTACTCTTAAAGTGTATGCTTTTCAGGACAACTGAGGGTGCTGTTACTGGGACGTTGTCCAGGGAAGACCTAGTTCAATGCATTGGTTTTTCTGTTCAAATTGTGGATCCAGAATTTACTTACTGTAAACATGTCTAAAAAAAGATTGATGTTTTCTTTAATAATAATGAATCAGCAAGGAAGAGAAATTTTACTCCATCAAAATCTACAAAAATGGAGGACTTTTTTGTGTACCGGTACATGTACAAACCAATGTAACAATAGGGTTTTTTCCTGGGATGACATCACAGTTGTGCTCATGAATATTGAAATACTCATTAGCATACTGGTAAAGCAGCAAGGGCTGTAATATATCTTTTGAAATAATGAAACAAAAAATTTAAAATAACGATAACTGAGACACATGCATTTTGAAGGTTTGTATTAAAGTTGATTGCAGCTACCCTTTAGTAAATTTTGAATAAGACTTTGGCTTTGAAAATCCAACCAATCGACAACAATGCAATTCTTAACCCATTATATTTATCCTTTGTTCACAACAAGAAGACACAAATTGTCATCTAAAGTGTCCTTTGAATTTTTTATGATCCACATACATCATGACAAAGTCATTAACCTAAAATGACCTGGAACATGAACAAGAAGTAATTAGCCCTTTTATGTAAACATTGCCTCTGTACATACAGCTCAAGGGCCAACTGACAATATTACAGGTTACATCAAGAAACATAATATGGATGCCTTAAACTTTCCCATGTGAATAATGATTTAGAATCATTGGGTGTTTTATATACATTTGTTTAGACTGTTTAAATGAATGTATTATTTCTCTATTTGGGACTGTTTTCTAGGCCAGATACAAGAATCAGCCTATATTTGGAGACATTTGCCACTGAGTGCAGCTGGGATTATCTCTACATTTTCGATGGAGACTCTATATATTCCCCATTAGTCGCAGCTTTTAGGTGAGATTTATGTACATGTATGTAGAACACTTTTAAAATACATAGCCTGTCAGAAAAAAATCGGGCAAAACTGTAGTTTGTTTGGTAATTTTTTTTCACTGTAAATTCCCTTTGCCATTAAAAAGTAAGAAAATGTTAAGTATTAAATGAAGATACGTTTAAAGTTCCTGTAAACTGTGTATTTGTGCAAGTAATGTATACAGTATTCTTTGTATGAATGAAGCAGAGCTTCTATTGATGTGTCCATTTTTTCCATCTCATTACACAGTGGACCTCTCCGCTATAATGATGTCAGTATGGTACATGAAGTCACTACAACATCAGGCTATGCTTTCTTATACTTCTACAGTGATGCAGCATTTAAATTGGAAGGATTTAATATCACTTATAGGTAAAACTCGATATGAATGTGCTGAAGTTTCTTTTAAATTTTTTTAATGTGTGAGATACATGTAAGACAATACTCACCATGCTTAGTATAAATGTATTCTCAGTTGTAACCTGCAAACTTTCCAGAATTGTAAATTACATGTACACATGTACCTTCAGAATGCAGTTAAACATGTGGAGTTAAAATATCACTGAAATTATAAAATCTGGTAAATTAGAAAAAACACTGAAAAATACAAACCCCACAATGCCTTTACAGCTACTGTACACGTATATGTACTATGCACAAATTAGGATGAAATCACATCTACATGTACCTTACAGTTTGCTGCATCTTCAAAAAATATAAGAAGTTGCAATTCAAAGCTAAATCTTACATAACATGGGCATTTCACAATGACAATAGGGTTGCCTCCAAGAGTTTGTAACGCATTGGCCAATCACAATGCGCAAAATCTGTCGATCCTTTCCAAACGCACACTCTTGGGCTGATTTCTGGCAGCTTGTTCTCATACATGTACGTTCATGAACAGCTTGTAGGTCAGCCACTCGCAAACGCAGGGAACGTACAACCGGTTATCACTGGTACATGTAGTTAGTGACAAGCAACGTGGCAGCGTCCATTTACGTCATTTGAGAGTTAATGTTTGGATAACTGGGCTGAATTCTTTTCTAAATAGGAACATTAATTTCTGTGTTATGGAAAACAATTAATGTTAATTTTGTAAAACTTGCTATTGTCCCTGGCTTTGTAAGCCATCGCTCTACTTTTTGCCATGTTTTGCATCTGTTCAATAGTCAAAATCTCACAAATTTTCTGTGTGTTCCTGTAAAACCCTGGCAAAGAGGTGGTGTGTGATCCTGTTCCGAGAACAGTGTTCTTGAGTCGTGTCCCCGCCGTTCGAGTGAGGGAACAAGAAACTTGTGCCAAGAACAGGCCTCCCGAACTCGACCTTGGAGGCGTACTATTGTGAATCATCCATATTACACGTACATATACAGTTAACTCTCTTTAACCCTAACCCCCTTTTGGGACTGTTAGGGTTAAGCTAAGTATTCTGGCTAGCTGTGTTGTGCATGATGTAAAATGTCCCATGTTGTGGAATATATTTTCTGTAGAGTGGATGGCTGTCCATTTGGTTGTTCTAAGCATGGTGAGTGTGATCCAGTGTATAAAAACTGTTCCTGTGACCCCCTCTGGACTGGAGATGCCTGTGACATACCAGCCTGTCCAGCTAACTGCAGTGGTAATGGTCAGTGTAGTATCAGCCAGAAGATGTGTTTGTGTGAACCTGGATTCAAAGGTATGCAAGTTGGAAACATTCGCATTTAAAACCTAAGGAAATTTAAACCCTGATCATGATAATTTGCATCCTTATCGTGGTTAAGAAATGTGAGGAATAGGAACAGAACTGACAATAGTCTCTAACAGTCCTCAATTCTTGACCCATTAGAGTATTCAGGACTGCTGGGTTAATTTATGATGTTACTTTAAGTTTTTTTATTCTTTGTGTAGATAAAAACATCTAAGTTTTCCAGCATGAATTCAGGAATTTGTCACTTTCTGTTAATGTAAATGTACATGTATCAACATTGCAGATGAATTCTTTTGTTACATGAATGTAGTAGATTTGTACATTTAGCTTCTTTGGATCAGCAATATAAGGATAGAATAAGGCATCCCATATCTTTTTGACCTATCCCAGGCAATGTGAGAATTAAATATCAACATGCATGTATCTCTCTTGATTATAGGATCAGATTGCAGTGTGTTATCTGATGAAGGATACTGGCAATTTGAAGACAACAAGGCTTATGGAAGAGCATCACCTGCTGTGGTTCAACAAGACAACTTAGTCTGGATTGTTGGTGGCTATGAGTTTGATAAGAAGAATATCTCAATAGTCAGGTATACACAGTGCATTATAAGAAATTAGGTAACTTAAACATGTACCATCATAAATACATGTATAGTCATCAGTAGAATCTTATTTCCTTGCCTTACATTACTGACAGGATGTCTTTTTATCGCATCTCTTCTCTAATTCCATTAGTTTACCTGCTCAAGGTTAACCTTTCACTTCTCAAACTGAAATTATGTTTCTTTGACCCTTTCATTCAAAGTAAGTTCTAAATGAAGTTATTGTTTCATGTTGCTCACAAACTCATTTCAGGTTTTCCTTGGTACTGTCAGTTAAATTCTATGATTCAAATTATCTACCAAGCATTCTGTGCAATAATTCACTAGTCCTTACAGTCCACAGTCTTTCAACAGGTGAAGGATAGAGGGCTGTTAGGGTTGCAAATACAGTTCTTGAGGGTATATCCTCATTTCCCCTATCTCTTCCAGTCTTAATTTAGATGACAGATCATCTCAAGAAATCACTCAACAAGGAAACATTCCAGAGAGTAGATATGGCCACACTGCAGTCCTTTATGAGGTCAGTGTCTTCCATCACTGCTTCCCATGTTTCTATTGAAACATTGAGTATAAATTGTGACATGGACTAACAACAAAAAAGCAAGTAAATTTCATGCGGCTACAATCTATGTAGAGACTTGTATAATGTGTACATATATGTGTGTGGAGATTTCTCTCTGACACTAGTGGGAACCTGTACACTGGTAGTCGGGTCTGTGTGATTATTAACTTCATTGCAAGTGTCATTGATATATGTTGATGTCAGATAGTTAGGTTCACCTTTACAGTAACAGTGACACCAAGTAACGTTTTTTGTGCTGCACATTGACAACCAAAACCTCTCATTTCCTTTCCTAGGATGCAATTTACATGTATGGAGGCTCACTACATGGGAGGAAAGTTGTGGATGAATTTCATATATTTGATGTAACCACATCTACATGGATGCCCAATGTAACATATGATGGTGAACCACTTGCTGTTGAGGGGCACACAGCTGTTCTATATGAAGACACAATGGTGGTGATGTTTGGATACAGTCCCAAGTATGGCTACATCAGTGCTGTTCAAGAGTACAACTTTAGTGAGTAATAGTAGTTTTGACATTAATCTTCCTTACTTCAACCACTCCACATCTTCAGCTCACCTTTGAAAACAGTTCTTATGCTTATTTTGTGCTGAACTGCGCACAAGTTAAAGCTTTGCTTAATTTCCCTGAAGTCAGCAACCCCCCTCCCCAGCCTGTGTCAAAACGCAGTATGTTTAGCATTAAAAAATCTTGTGGCTGTAGGGTTTCTAAGTAAATTTAGCCAGCCAGAAGTGTGCCAAAAATAATGACATTTCATTACATTTTACATGTACATATATTTTTATTGCATTCTGACAAATGTTAACCTGGTTTGTAATATTCTCTTCTCAGTTAACAAAACTTGGACAATCGCAAAAACCACTGGTGCACGAGTTCTTGGGACATATGGCCACTCTAGTGCCGTTGATCCAATCAGGAATATCGTCTATGTCCATGCAGGATTTGTGCCAACTTCCGCTCCATCAGATTTGACAGATGACTTGTATCAGTACGATTTAAGTAAGAAAGAATGGTAAGTAACCTCCTTGGTCAGTACTAGCACTTTAGTCTTGTCACCAGTTTCATGACCATTTGGTTCAGAAATGACTTTGTTATACACGCGGACACACCACTGATAGCAGGCTCCCATCAGATGAACGCTGAAGTTGCGTGTTTACTTCCAGTTCTATGGTTCCACGTAACTCTGTGTGCAGTGGGCGTGGTTTAAACCGAAGTGATGTCGCACTTACAAATCGGATAGGCCTTTACTGAATTTGTACTTCTGATCATGTACCCCGTCCCAATGTCTGTGGTAAACCACCAAGGTTTCCATTTACCGTCTTTTTCCCTGTCTCTCTTGTCTTTACAGGCGAGTCTTACCTTCCAGCAGTCAGCCAAGGTTTCTTCATTCAGCAGTTATTCTCAGTGATATCATGTTTGTGTATGGTGGAAATACACATACAGACTCTGTGCAGTTCACAGGAGCTAAGTGTTTATCCAGTGACTTCCTTGCTTATCACATCAGTGAGTATATTAACTTCATTGATTGGTAATCTCATAAATGAACCTTCCAGTTACAAATATGCTTGGACCATTTAATTTAACTACATACAGTTGTGTGTTTTAATTACTTGAACTGTATGTAGTTACTCCTAAAATGAAAATGGTGTTAAATTATTATTCCAAATAAAAACTACATTAATTTCTGTCTGTCTTGTTGCCACTACAAAAAGTGTATCAGTTGGGACACTTTGTAACATTTGTTTCTCAATGTGGATCCACTAATTACAATATCAACCCAATAAAATGTTGTCTATCAATCTTTGTTTCAGGCTGTCAGACTTGGAGCAGACTTCCTTCAGATGTTTCTTACTCACCAGACATTGCCAGATATGGGCATGCATCATTTGTTTATGACGAGAAGATCTTCATTTACAGTGGTTTCACTGGTGTGATGAAAGATGACATCCTTGTGTATAACCCAGGTTCGTTCTTTAACCAGTTTCAATGTGGTGTTTGAAGTAATTAGCTCTTCAAAGTAAACGTATCTTGGATCTAGTACAAGAGAAGTAACAGTTGACAGTTAATTGATAATCCTAAGCTTGTAGCCATTGGTTTGTATATTAACATTTAATACCAGCACTGTTAGAAACACAACAGTAAGATGTAATAATAGACCGTGTATATCTCTTGGTGCCTAAAACTGATCAGCAATAACTTCGTTCATGTGATTACATAGATCAGGGAAATGGACCATGTTGAATGTAGTTGTGATCAAGATTAACCTTGTGGTAAAAATTATTGAACTTACGGTTGAAGGCTTACAAAGTCACATATAAGGGGACTAGGGGTAATTCCAGAAAGTAGGGGTCATTTTTTGTCGTGTCCCTGTCACATCTGACATACATGTACAATTTTGTTAGTTCAGAACACATTTTCTAATTCCCAAAAGTGATGAATTTAATGCAAATTACCTGTCAAACAAATAGTAACAATTTGAAATCAATTCCAGTGATACTCCCATGTCAAATAATAAAGGTCAGATGCAACAGAGACACAAAAATGTCACATTTTTGGACCCCTTATTTCTGGAATTACCCTTGTATCAATCTCACAGTGAATCTTACTGTTAAATGTTACTGGTGAGAGGACAGTGTCTCAGTGAGTCTTGCTGTTTGATGAGGTTCGTGAGTTGAGAAGGCTGTTAATCTTCTGTTGTGTATTGCCATAGGTAACTGCTCCGCACGTACCAATGTTAGTCTCTGCCTAGAGATCACACCAGGATTATCATGCCAGTGGGATGCAGCAGAAGAGCAATGTATGCTGTCTGATCAAATGATGGAGTCTGCACTTTTATTGGGCAATTCCTCTATGCAGCAATGTCCAACAACTTCCCCAGGTCAGGCGATTATTTCTTGAATAATGTGTTGTTGTGTCCTTGCACACAATGGTTGTTAGACTCATACTCATACACATAGTTCTGCTTCAGATGACAATATACATGTGCAAACATTTATCTGCAGGCAAACTTGAATTCTCAATTCTGATTGGTCGATCCATGACAACAAACATGGTGGTATCGGTATATATCTGTATTGTACGGGTCATATCAAACCCTGCATAATGCACAGTTCTAACACAACACATTTCGCTATGTTTAGGCTAAACAGAAAACGTACAGCTGCAAAATTCAAAAATAGCACGTTTGTGCACATAGGCCCTTATGACATCTTTACTGCGTGTCAAGTTTGCTTGAAGATAAATTCATATCATGCTTGCACTCATGAAACACAGAATAATGTAGTGCGTCTGTGCCCCGTATACCACAAGGCCCAAGAACCTGTATTGTGCGGTAGTTAATATTCATAAAAAATTTCTCTCTTTTACAGCTGTAGAATGTACAGAAATTGATAATTGCTCCAACTGCCTACAGACTCCAAGATGTAATTGGTGTAACAGTAAATGCCAACACTTATCTGAATGTGATAATGAAGTACATGTAAGTATATTCTCACCATCAAAAATGATTTTGTTGTCTTCAGTTTATCATGCGACTCAGAAACACCACTTTCTATTCTGGTATATCACCATTTTTCATTTTACTGATAGAACTTGTTGTTTCAGATTGTTTATAAAAACTTTAGGGGAGAAGTCTGTCATGTTGACTCAAGGAAAGCATTTTTTTTCTTTATTACAAGGATGATGTCTTCTGCCCAGACACTGTCTGTGAAGTGGTTCAAAATTGCAGAATGTGCAATGAGCAGGAAGGATGCAGATGGCGTAACAACAAGTGTGACAGAAATCCTGAAGGTAAGTGGTAGGAATCAATGGTTTAGATTTAAAAATCATAGATGAGACACCAGTTTATAAACTGTGTATGAATGAAACTAACCGGGAGTAATTTGGATAATCACAGGTTGCTGAATTGCCTGTCATCCACTTATCATCAAATCATTATCTTCATTGTTGTTGTTTATAATTTTGTAAATGCACATAACAACTCAGGAAGTATTCATAATAAGTACATACATCGTCCTGAGATAAAGTATTAGTTAAAGAGGTGTTGAAAGAAAACCTTCTTTCCCCAATTATGACCTTTATATAAGAGGTAAAAAACCATCTTCTAACATGAAACAGTTGGAACAGGTGAAAAAAGGGGCTTCCACGAGTTATCATTATGTATTATTAATGATATGCCGGTAACCCCAAAACGTCATGGGGAGATAGGGCTATAAACAGTGTACATTTTCCCACCCTAGTCTCATACATGTAGTAGAAGCATGCTCAAAATGCATGTCCATTATTTTTATTGGTCCATCCATCAAGTTTATTTGTTGCGTTTTTGTAATAAAATAAAACCAACCCCGGTCTTGTGCAGTTTGTAATTTCAGGCAGGAATCTCATACACTGAGACTTAGTGTTCTTGATGTTTCCATGCAATAATGTGTTGAATCAATCGCCCCTGGACAACAAAATAAGGGTAGATTAGATATTTAACCTTCCAAGCTGTTGCAGATAAGTTATATAATAAGGATTTTTTTTTAAGACCGATTAGACAAATTTCCAGCGTATGCAGAGGCACTTCGAATGTAGAAAAGTAATGCATAAGCTTTGCTGACTGCTTGTGTTTTGTTGCCAGTGTATGGTGCTGTGGTCACTGTCAGATTTGGGACCGCAACATGGACAATTTCCATGCCACTGTCCTCATTTATCACGGAGTAGATCATAGTAATTGTCATAAGAATTAAACCACTCACTTCAACTAGAAGAATCCAATAGGTGTTAAGCTCTTTTTCTTTGACACATTGTACAGGCAAATGTACATTCGGCAAACAAGCAAACACGTGGGTTGCTGTCTTTTTTCTATAAGCTTCACATGTACACACATACAGTGTCGCCCACAATTTGGCCCAAGGTTCAGGTCTGGGTATCTGACGCTGACCTCATTATTTTCCGTGGCACAGGAGTAGTCTGTTGATGCCAGTTGACATGTAGGTCTGGGTATCTGACGCTGACCTCATTATTTTCCGTGGCACAGGAGTAGTCTGTTGATGCCAGTTGACATGTACCTTCGTACATTCCTGTTGTACCTTTCTCCCTGTTACATCATCAATCCAACATAAACACACAATTTTACCTTGCATGTTTCTGAACTTGACCCAGTTGGTTGTGGAAAGAAACTGCCTCTTATTTCTTTTGCGTTGATCTGTTTCAGCAGATAGATTCGTGGTATATTGGTTTTTGGGTGGCCAATCTACCTCCAAAACCCTAGATGTCAAAATGTTTGAAGTCTTTTTCCTTTGCACTTGAACTATTAGGGTATTTAAATGAACTTATATTTCTATTCCTTTTGAAGGTGATTCAAGTGCAGGTGTATGTGGTTTCTCATGTGATGATCTTCATACTTGTCAGTCTTGCTTGAGTATGAATTCTTGCATGTGGTGTAGCAACCAGCAACGATGTATAGATTCCAACTCGTACATTACATCTTTCCCTTATGGACTGTGCTGGGAATGGCATACTGGTATCCAGAACTGCCCAGGTTAGTTGTGTCTCTTGATATTGTTGTATTACATTATAATAATCCTCTTATCTGAAATGACTAGTGTATATGTATCCATTGACAAGATGAGGGTTTAGATGAACTGCTACTTTTTTGTTCATTTTCAGTGACGAACTGTTCATTGTATCTGACATGTGAACTGTGTCATGAAGATCTTCATTGTGGATGGTGTGACTCTGGTGATATGACTGGTATTGGTACATGTAAAGAAGGCAGTGCAACTGGACCTATCAAGCTAGATGATGCTGGTAATGCAGTTGTTGACATGGGTCTGTGTCCAGCTGAGAGTTGGTTCTTCTTTGACTGTCCGTGTGAGTACACTACTCTGCCTTCCATCAAGTTAGTTTTAAGATGTTGTGCACAATTCTAAAGGCTGTTATTGTTTGGATTGTCAGAGTGTATAATAAGGGGGCTGTAGAAATCCATTCATGCATGCTTATGAGTTGGTTAATCATTGCTTGCCACATTAACAACACTGAGCTGTCATGTAGTAGTATTGTCTGTGCTCAGAAAAAGTGCCCATTTTTGACAAGCTACCACAGCTCTGTTGATTGAATTCTATAATGAAAAGATGATACATTAGAAAAGGAGATTTTTTTTTCTCCTGAAGAACAGTGTTGTTGAGGTAGCAGGTAGGGCTGTTAGTTCTGAAGTTGAAAAATTGCATGCTGAGAGCAGCACAGCCACATTTAGTGTTGTAACTATCTGTTATTGCATCCTGATGTTAGGTATCATGTTTCTGTTGTGTACACCTGGTGGGTTCTGTTGTCACCCTGATGTAGTTTCCTCTAATAGTAATGGACACCTCCAAACAATCAAAGCTTGCTAAATGCAGGTTTTGCATGCATCCATGCTGAAATGAAATATGTTACCTATATTACGGTAGCTAGTTCCCCACTGTTTGTGTAATTTTTTTACCATTTAGTAAAAATGATTTGCGCTATTCTTAATGCAAAGTTTCTAAAGTCAAGAGAAACAGGTATTTGTTGGAAATAAACTCTTCAAATAAAATTAGTGGAGGTATTCACAGTCAAAATATTCATTATATTGATTAATATTAGCAGAAGTGTTTGTGTGTGCAAAGCAGATTTTACACGTACATGTACAGTATGTTGCTGTCAGGAAGAACTACATCAGTTTCACTTCTGCCTTTCTGACAATTTTTTCGTTAGGTCCATCCATTCTCCTTCCTTCCACTAGTAAAAGTACTTATATGTGTAAGGTATAATGTTAATTGAACAACATAAAAATGTTAATCACTCCATGCATGTTAATCCCGGTGATCTTTCTACTTTTTCCATACCACTGGCTAATGTATTCACTAAAGTTTGGAATTGATGATTGTGAAGAACATCAGGAGATTGATTCAGAACAAGTACATACAAGAAACCCATCAGTAACCAGAGAATCTTTCACATCATGATCAAGTTCGCTTCCTTAACCCTAATCCCTAGGTTGTGTGGAAAATTAGAGGATTCATGACAAGAAAGCTTAAATTTATTTTCCTTCATTCGCACCCTCTCATTTGAGAAAAAATAGAGTACAGATAGAGTATGGACACCCAGTTAGTATGCTTTTGATATTCAGTAGACAGAAAATAATCTCTAGAATAATCAAAAAGTAAAGTGTGGATAACAATGATACACGATACAAGCTTGTATTGTTGGAGGTGATTTTGTCGAGTGGGTGTTTTAAGTTTGCAGTTTTATTTTCGGTTATCCCAATATCCATTTGTTTGTTTTTGTTTTGTTTCCTCTCTCTTTACCCAGCATGCCAGTGTAATGGACACAGTCGGTGTGTGAATGATACATCAGTATGTGAAAACTGCCAGAACAATACCACAGGTATTCACTCTGAAAACAGCCCAGTATCCTTGCAAGAAATCATACCTTATATTTTCTTTATTAATGAAGATGACATTTTTATTGGTGTTCCGGAAAATATTATGGGGACCAGAACTCAGTCCCAACTTACGTAACAAAAGAAATTGTTCCCTTACAAAAGCACACTAACAGATTCGTTTATATTCTGGGGTATGTCCTTTGTTCCCATAAACAAAAATTAGTTTGTGAAAAGCAGTTTTCAAATTGCTTCCATTTGAACCAAAATCACTTCCCAGAGTTGAAATGTCAACCAGATATCCATTGTCTAAAATTCATCAATTTGTGGTGAAAAAAGTATACCTTGGAAATTTCCCCTTTTTAGGTCCATTCCAAGTTTCTTTTTGTGAAATCCTTGTGGGTACCACTGAACAACCCTACATCAGTCTCATGGGGGTACCAGACTTCCTATTCTCCCAAAAATCAGATTTAAGAGGCGTGTAGTATGGTTGTTATGTGAATATTTTTGACGTTATTCTTATATAGGTCCACAATGCGAAACCTGTGCAGAAGGTTACTATGGTAATGCATTAAATGGCGGTAGCTGTACACCCTGTCAGTGTAACAATCATGGAACCAGGTGTGATAGTTCCAGTGGAAGATGTCAGTGTAATACAAAAGGTGTTATTGGACCTACATGTGACAGGTTAGTCATTTTTTGTACATGAGTGCTATCACAGGAAAATATTGTTCAAAAACTCTGAGTTCAATCGTTTATTTTTTGCATCATTCTGTGATATGATTCTTCCAGGTAATAATCTATTGTTCCTATTCCTTCATGCAGCTGTGACATTCAACAAAACTACTTTGGCAACCCTCTGAGAGGAACTTGTTTCTGTAAGTACTGTAACTTTGCTTTTCTTCAACTGTCTGCTTTGGTGGCTCTGTGTCTCTGACTCAAGTGCTAATTTATTGAAGAACCAGTGAAATAAATTCATGCAGTCACCAAGCCTCTGGGTTGTGTGAGAATAATGTGAAATACTCTTAGATTTAATTCCATTACATTGGACCCTGAAGAATAACAACAGTAAAGCTGAGGACTACATGTACATATTAACATGAGTCAAAATTTGTTCAAAGGCAAACAGAAAAACTGAAATCTAACATGTGACAATGTCATGTAAACCTGCAAAAGCTTATCTGCAATTTATGTGAAAATAGTTTGGACTACAATGATTATACATATATCTGTGAAATTATTATTGATTTTTTTTCTGTTACAGATAACTTAACCGTGAATTACCAGTACACTTTCAACCTGTCTTCCAATGATGATTTATACCTGACAATGATCAACCTAATGACTTCTCCCGGAGTCAGCAATCGTGACATGGAGTTTGAACTTCGTGTTAGCAAAGCCATTAATATGAACATCACATTTAGATCCAGTAAGGATTGGGAACATTACCTTCATTAAGTGTTAATTGCATCAATGTAATTGAAAAACAAATTACACGTTAACCTTGGTAGTAATTCACTAGTGTAAAGTTAAAAGAAGCAAAATTGAGTATTGTAAGTAAACAGCATGTATACATTCATGTACGTATATATCAACAAAAAATGAGGGTGACATGCAGTATGGTTGAGGTAGAGTTGTAAAAGATTGATGTTAGACATGAGTATTGTAACAGTCACATTTCAATTGAAAATTTTAAACTGCCAAACCCAAAAAACCCAATCCTTTTTCTTTTTTTTCTATTTTTTTTGACACAGATAGCATACCTGGCATTGAACATGAGATTGTGTATAAAGCAGACATCAGCTACTACAGTGCCACCTTCTCAAGTTCAGATTTCAATTTTGAAGAAAATGCTAACACGACCTTCTTCGTCTACATCTCTAACTTCACTACGCCACTGTCATTCAAGGTAGTGTACTCTCAGAAAGCTTGAAGAATAAATCTGTTGTAAAGATTCCACATTGCAAATATTCAAAAACAGTTAGCTCTTTGTTTTCATTTCTGCTCCATGCAAATCTTAATTTTTTTTCAGGAATTATGGAATTTATGAATTATTAACAAGGAGCATGCCGATACATGTACATTATTAAGCGAATGTTACCCAGTTACAAGGCATTTGTGGAACGTTTAATGGTTTTCAATGTATTTTAAATCCTTAGACTTTACCTTTCTGCACTAGAAGTATATTGTTGATATAACCCTTTGCCAGACATTTCAGAATACTGAACAAATTAGTTCTATTGGGATGTTACACTGATGCCCCTGGTATTACATGTACTTTGAATATCTATAAGTGTTACATGTACAGTGCGCACCAAATAACACCTAAATTTTCAACACCACTGTTAAGTGCTGGTGTGGTCCTCTGATAGAACCGAGGGTGTCGGGTTTGAAACCCCAGTTTTTGCAGTGTGGTGTACTTGTTGTTTAATCCATATTGTCTTTTTAATCAACCTCCCCAGCAGGGTTCCTGCAGCCCTTTATCTTTTTTATCTTTTTATCTTATTTGGTACACTATATTTTGTTACTTGTGTTTTATGTAAATTGCCTGAATTGTATATTAGCAATAATTCAGCCACATCTTATGGCTGCGAATGCTAATTACTTAATAAATCAATATTAATAATTTAAAATAAAGATATTTTCCACAAAGCTTACACGCAACTGATGAATATTAGATCAATAAAAGCATTCATATATACAGGACTGAGGTTGTATAAAGCAAGAAGTCAGAAATGATTTCTACATGTGTATTATTTATCTTCTTTCTTGTCTCTATTCAGCAGATGGAGTGAGACATCTAGTGATCAGCCCACATCTGCATCTTTTGAATTGTTTTCATAATGACCTTATTGGGTTCTCCCCCTATATGGCAGTGTTTTCTTGCCATATGAAATTTAATTTCACATAGCATCAACAGAAGCATACATCATCCTAATATATACCGTTTACCTTATAGGTTTGTAGTCCACTGGTAGGCTCAGCACCGGAGTCTGATTCAACATTGTTCAACATTCAAACTGAAAGATGGACCATCAATTAGTGAATTTGATCTCCATTCATCCAGTGATGAAGTCGTGATTTTTCCAGCTCTTAAGAGTGTAAATTAATGTCGGGTCTTATTCTCTTGCTAAAGCGTGGGTCATCATCTTGTCTTTCAATGTGTATTACAAATTTAATCTACATGTATAT
The DNA here is from genome assembly GCF_054643075.1 of Acanthaster planci. Classification (NCBI taxonomy): domain Eukaryota; kingdom Metazoa; phylum Echinodermata; class Asteroidea; order Valvatida; family Acanthasteridae; genus Acanthaster; species Acanthaster planci. The sequence continues at coordinate 87,557 of NC_141789.1, forward strand.
CCCAACTTTGTGTAACACTCGGTTTCACTGCTACTGTTTCCACGACAAGTTCTAACATTTAACTGAAGCTGCTTTGTTTCTGTAATGAATCTTACAACAGGTGACATTCGAACAAGGGAATGATCTGAACCTGGTATTTTATGTTCTCTTGTATTTCATCATCACCCTTGTTATTCTTCTGAGTGTGGTGGGGTTAGTTTGGAGGTTTTACCAGCTCTACACGAACCGAGTGATAGCACAGGTATTGTGTACAAAAGAAACCTTTAGCTTATAATGAAGTTGCTGAAACTGTCAGTGCATTGAATTATATTAATGCTGTGTCAAATTGGAGCTGAAAATAAATCTAGAAACTGGTTGAACTGAGAATGGTTGATGACAGTAAATACATGAGATGCATGAATGGCTCATGCATTGCTTTTGAAGACTGTTGCATGCTATAACCATGCTAAATTGAACCAAAAAAATGAACATGGGCAGCTCACAGAGGAATGCAAAGGAATGAAAACTGATGTTTTTGCTCGGTTCTGGCTGTGGTATTTGACGGATAGAGTTTCAGTCCATTTTGTTGCTCCGTAAGGCACAGTTCAGTGAACATGAATGCTGAGTGACCTCTCAGGTGAGTATGTCTGAGTATCACTGATAAAAGTGATTCAAGGCCCTTACATATGCACTGATTCAGGTAGGTGTGTCATGAGATTGCTTTACCTTCTCAAAATCACTCTGTGCTACTTCCTAAGGTAATCTCTGAAAATATGTAACAGGTCAGCTGCTGTACTTATTTATACTAACTTTCTTTTATACATGTACATGTATGTCATACCTAAGAACTACATGTATGGAAATGATGAGAAATGATTTATAGGTCAGTGGGATATCACAAGCTGTGTTTTACTTGTTCTGGGATTATTTTAAAGGTTATATTTAATGTGTCAGTTCACAGTGAATTTAGGAAAGATTTGACATTTTCCATCCTTTTCGTAGCACTTATCATTGTTCTCGAAAACTTTCCAGAAATTTTGTCACATTGAGCAAATCAATATTCGAGTTTAGTTAGAATGTTATTTTTTTTTTAATATTCTTGCAAGCATATACATTATACACCCCGTAGTAGATGTGCATTGTACATGTAACTAAAATTACTTTTGCAGCCTGCAGCTTCCGTGTCAAAGTGTACAGTTTTCCTGATGATGCTAGTTCCAGTCAGTTTCCTACATGCATGCATATTCACGATTATTTGTTATCAAGCAAAATGTATTAAAGGTATGAGTTTCTTTTCACAGAAGTTTCACATCAGTTTTATAAATGTTACTTCAAGGAGACATCAGTGAGAGCCAGTAATTCTATGAACGATTCTAACAAATGTATACAGTCTTTGACTTCTTTACAGGTGCATCTGGATGTTTGCTTTCAGAGTTGAAGAGATTAGGCTCATTTGTCTAATGAATACATGTATTTAGTATCAGTGTGTCAGATAAATCATTCTGTCAAGTGGTTTATTTGTTTCTTAACATGTCTTTTAACAAGCATATTTCTCCCATAACACAAGTCGCAACATAACCAAACTTTGCAGGTGTCAGTTCAGCAACGACTCTTTCTTTTGAATCTGCTGGAGTTTCTTGTGGTCTTCTTCAGCTGCTTTCTATCATTTCTTCTCTTCTTCGTGGTTGGTTGGAAAGTCAAACAACGATGGGACAGTTTTCGTCGTCAACAGGTAACACAAAGATGAAGTCCGTCCAGGTGACCAGCCCTTACACTGTCTCCCTCACCACCCTTCTGTTATGCAGGCATAGTATCTAACTTGGTGTTCCGGTTGGCGAATTAATTTGATTTGTGTTTCTATTTCTAGTGTTGGTGTGCATTGTGGTGACTGGAATGCTAATTGCACAGGTTTATGTTCAATCTCAGTGTTGACATGTCAAAATTAATCTTGTTCGGTTTCTCTGGTTTTGTTCTTGTAAATGTTTGTAAGTGGCTGCAAATATTTTGTGGCTATATTTTTCATGCAGTAAGATAGAATTCCTTTTCCTCATCTGTTGGTCAGGATTATATCCAAAATATGTAAATATTTACAATTTGGCAGCAATTGCAACTGAGAGCTGCAACTCTGAAATGTGCCTTATTTTGTGGTAATTTTATCTCATCCCTATTTCTGTATTTTTCCAGAGAAAGTTAGCAGTGTTGATGTTTGGCATGTCCGTTATCATTAGGATGCCTGTTGTAATGCATGGAGGTCTAATCAAATGTTTTGTGTCTCTTTTCCCCTCTCTTTCTCTCCCACTCAATCTGTGTACTTCCCTTCCTTGTCTAACCCATCTGTCGTATGTCCAATGATTCCTCTCTATCCTGTGTCCTTTATTTTTGTCCAATCATTGTCGCCATCTTCCTATTTTTTCCCCTTTCTATTTCATATATCTGCCTTGTTGCCCCTCCCCCTTTCAATCTTTATTCATTCCATTCCTTTGCCTTGTTTTCTGCTTGGTCGCCTTAGATAACATCCTATCAGCGTTCATTTGACCTTGTGACTGTGCTTGTGTCATTCTTTGTGTGTTTTTTCGTAATCATCATACTTTTTGGAACTTTCCTGAAACTGAAAGACTACTGGGATCGGTATCACCGAAGAAGGGTAAGCAGTAGTGGTCATTGTAGTTGTTTAGTTGTGGTTGAATCATCGATAGTTTTTGCGTCAAAATCACGACATGAAATCATGCACCGATGTTCAAGTTGATATTCAGTCATGGATCATTTTGTATTTTTGTGATCTCTGAAGCATATGATCATTCATTTTGACTAAGACATAAAACTGTGTTTTGCTCCTCATCATTCTGAAGTAGCAGTTTGTATCTTGAGAACTTTGCTCTAATTATTTCCTGTCTTTGAATACTGCAAATTGGCAATTCACAGATTCTTTCAACAAATGTGCACTGCCATTAAAGTCATCACCTCCAGAACAACCAACCTGTTTCATTGTTTATTAAAGCAGTCATCCCCAGATATGTTTGGATCAATGATTGAATTCATCGTGAATAAGAGTGCTGCTTTATTGAACATTTTTAGACTGATTTAATTACGGTTCAGTAAAAGGTAGGTTTAAAGTATAATAGCTTTCACCCAGTTCATTCTGTTCTCCACTTGCCCACAAATACCACTGCATTAAGTTTGTCTAATCTCTCAACTGTGCTACTTTGAATGAGGATTTTGTCTTTCAAACAGACTGGTTTCAGTAATTTGGGGTTGTAATGTGTGTCTGTAATCTACAGACTACATGTAGTTTTGTATGACGGTCTGCATCTTGTGTGCTAGTTCTTCAATCTGTCACTTGTCACAGCATGCTAGTTTGTCTGTGTAATATGCATTTACTGTCATCAGTGTACTCATCAAGCAGTTTCTATTCTTTGGTTATGATGTGTAGTGCATGGATCATTTTCAAATCATTTTTCATAAAGTTCAGAAAACTGAAAAGGCTAGAGGGTTCAGGGAGAATGCTCTCTTTTAAGAGCTTTCATCGGCAGGATTATAAATTGTAAACTCTACATTACGTGAAATAATTGTATGATGAAAATGTTGAATACTGTAGAACAGATGCCAGGAATATACTTGTAGTGTTCAGAACTATTTAGGTTGCATACTGCAGTCATTAAGTGGAATGATTAATCCTTGTGATGTTACGTGATTCAGTTTAATACACGTATTTGTGTGGCCAGCTCCTTGAGTAGCAAAAATCCAGTTTGTTCAAATTGGAAGGAAAAGAACCGAAAATGATAAGGTCAATAGATGCTGGCTAGTCAAGGCATTGGCTCATAATGATGATTATCATTACTGGTTATTCTATTTCCTCAGAATCGTGCGGTCGAGTTGGCTGTAATGGCAAGACGTCCTTTTGCAACTGTGAATCTTGTGATTGAAAATACTGTGCCACCAGACATTGTTGTTGGAACAAAGAAAGTAAGTTATCAGATGTTTGCATTATAGTGTGCTTTTATGTGTACAGTCGAACACGAATAACACGAGCATGCTTGAGACAAGATCGTGCTTAAGACGAGAGCATATTTCTTCAGTCCCGTTCAAAATGTACACATTCCTATGAGAGAAAACTTTCTTAATACGAGCTATGCTAAGACCCAAACACGGACAAGACAAGCCCTTTTGCCTAACTGACAGTGTCAAAAACCATTGTCCATGGCATTTTTAATAAGAGTACAATTGAAAAGCGTCTTCAAAAACTTAATCCCAGTAAGTAATTCCAAAAATGCTAATCCGTTCAGCAATTTGCGTATTTGTTAATTCAGTTTTTATAAATAATTAAAGAACATGGATTCAAACAAAAAAGAAAAACACAAACATTCAAGGTTTGGAAAGACTCCTCATAAGAATCTAAAAAACAGGAGTGGCCCAAGAAAAGCTTCATGTAACTGCAGCAGAAGTGTAGCGAAAACGCTTTCCAGCTTTCATCAAACACTGCCATGAAAATGATCCATTGATTTCACAGTTTTTGTCAGGAGAATCCATGTATAAATAAATCCAAAAGATATATCCAACTTCTACTTTTCTCTCTTTTATTGTTTTTCCTTCTTCTAGAAACACCCTCTTGCTATCTCCACAGCGAACTGCTCTGATAACAAGGCACAAGTAGCCACTATTTTTATGCAAATGCCCATGCCAGATGATGGCAAGGTTCCTTTTGGTCAGTCAAGGTTTTGTTTGGCATCAGCTCTTGTCCAAATCAAAGCAAAGAAAGGAGAACGGCGTAATAGCCATCAGAAGGCAGAGATACCAGAACCAAGATCAGAAGGCAATCTGAATAATGCATGTAGCACTCTAAATCCACTGCATGATAACCATGATTCTACAGAGACTGCTCAGAGAGAACTAGTTGACTGTCCAACAAGGCCAGCATTGCATGTAATCCAAAACCATTTCCCAGCATCATATGATAATGCAGCTATGGTATAAACTGTGCTTGCCTTGTAAAAGACTGGTAGACTCTCAGTACATCAAGTTGTCAATTTTGTGCACAAACAAATCATTTTATTTCTCTCTTGAAGGATTATAGTAATGCTTACTGTAGCAAGAAAATGCAATTGCATTATGTTAAGCTTAAAAATTGATTTAGTTTCTGTTGTACGGGAGTCTACCTGACCTGTCTTAGCAACCGTGTGAAATTTTCCTCTTAGTAACAAAAAATTCTATTTTCTATAAATGATTTTTAAGATTTTTAAATTGTTAAATGAGAGCTTTTGTAGTGATATGAAATCAGTAAACCTTTCAATCCAGACATGGATAAACAAACATTGACACGGACCTTGTGAAGCGCATGTTCATGTACTCACTTCTCCACCAATTTTTCAAGCAATTTGGTTTTTGTATAATTCATCTAAATTGCATTAATAATGTAACAGATCATATGTACTTAAACCAGCAGCTCATGAATATGGAACCTGACTTGTTTTAAAGCCTTCTTGCAGATACAGTGATACTATTGATTGCCTAATTTGCCAAATTTTGGAACTTTATAAAAACAGAACCCACAAGTTTCGTAACAGTCAAATATTTGTATTGCATGTAGACAGATTTGTATCCATCACAGAAGAGTTTAGAAAAATTATCTAAAGTGATTTTTAAGACACACGTGAAAGTGATTAAACAGCTCTTGAGCACTTGTGGTGTATGTGATCTTCATGTATCCTTAACTAAGGACAGAATTTTCAGAAAGCACTTGTTAAATTTTGAAAGTAGTGTCTGAATTTTGGGTTGAATTAGGTGAGATGTACATGGGTGGTAATACATGTATCATTGATGTACATGTACAGGTTTAATACCACTCAAAATCCAAAATTCAAACCGTCAAATCCAAAACCTCCAAATTTTCCTATTGAGTTAACTACAGCAAATGGGATGTTGTGTGCAGTGAAACAGGTAGTTGTCATTTTGTTGTGTGTGCATTTCTGGCTTGTTACTGAATAGAATTATGTCCATAGGAAGTCATTGTTACACTGCTGCTTTGTCTAAGCTGGATCTGAAACCACAATTATCTATGTTGACATGCACATACATGGTACAGGCAAAGCATGTTCATAAATCAATCTTTGGAGGGTTGGGCCTTTAACACAGAGAGGATCAATATAGATACGGGTTACGAATCTAGTGAATTATTGCTAAATGTCGTGAACTTTCCTGTGGGAATATTCGAGTATGAAGTAGATAGTAGCACCATTAACTTAGAAAAGAAGTTTTGATTCAGAGATGCTTGATATGTTAATTTAGAATTGCAAAGAGTTCGGGTTCTTTAAACCTGTGCTTTGCTTGTCATTTAAACATCAGTACTACATGTATAGTAAAGTCCTTATGAAAAGAGTATTTTTGAAGCACGTGATCTTTTGAATGGGTGGCAGTGGAATTTATGGAATTTTCAAGCTGAAAATGCTGCCAAATTCTTTAGTTTGTTAATTAGAAATTGATAAATTCTAGTATGGTACATGTAATGCAAAGTGAAAGTAACACATGGGCATGCTTAGCAAATATACATGTACATGTATGCTCTAGGTTTCATTAGAAATACATGTATTAGCAGCAACAGGTACACAGCATCTAACAATTGCGCACTTTCTTGATTCTTACATGCTTTGGATTTTGAATCAGATTTTGTCCAGTGCATTGGTTGTTTGTAGTGTACTTATTTTGTCGTGTTGTAGCACTGATTGTGTTGGATAAATATCCAGTGGAACAAATTCAATCTGTACATATAAGTAAATGGTTCAACTATTCTACTGAAAACTGCAGAACTACATGTTGAACTACATGTACGTGTACTTAAGCATTTATTAAAATGGTACCTGTAGGTGGAGTTTGGGCCAAGGTCAAATTGTCAGCAATCTTGAGAAAGTATCGGAATGTCTATAAATATTGAAAGAAATTTGTGTGAATATTATTGAAGCTGGTTAATTTTATAATTTGGGCAACAGATGTACATGTATATACATGTATAAATGGATGAGTAAAAACTGAAAGTATGAGGTAAAATTTCACTTGAGAGTGAAGATTCTGTGAAATTCCTCATGTTTAGCCACACAAATTTTCCTCAAAAACTGTTACACTGAAAAAGTGGTTGTTAATAGTGTACACTTGAAACACAAACTACAAGCTGAGAGCAGAAATCACATTACATTTTCTCCTCCGACTTTTATTCACCTGCAGAACCTCAATACAATGTATACAGTATGAATCCCTGCGCAGTGGTCTTAACAAAATACTCAGTGGAGATAAAACTTAATGCACATCATCTTCTATTACTGTGCGTTACTTTTGGTTTAGCTTTTCCTCTCACATGTATAAAGTAAATATTGAATTAGTGTAAAATCTTGATCTAAGGTGTGTTTATCATAATGGATTCATTTGTATAAGAGGCAAGAATTATTTTGTATAAATTGTGCAATTTATATGAAAAGTAAAATAAAAATTATTAGAAAGAAACTTCTGCGTATCTTTGATATGCGGAGGACTGCTTCCAACAGAACAACACTCTCTACTCTGCAGGATCTCAACAGTTTATTTCTGTGTATTACCATGACTATTATTGCAAGCCCCATGCTCTGAAACAGAGATTGGAGATGGCTTTTCTTATCTTCTTAAATTCTCCAGAACCTGCTGATGCATTTTGAAGGATGTACATGTTTAAACCAGCTACATCTTAACATTATCTACATGTACAGGTTAAAGCATACATGTGCTCACAATTAAACTTTGTTTCATGTGAACATAGTCCATTGTGTAGTAAAAAGAAACTCTTTACAACCAACTTTTAGTGTGTTTTTTTTTTTCAAAAGGCAGGATTAGAGTGGAATGTTCCCAAACAACACATGTTGAGGGATGCCGTACTATACTACAAGTCTCTAATGTTTATAGGATGTATGTTAAGTGTTGTCACACAAGTATGCAGCAACTTCCACTACAGACATCAGACAAGTTGTATCGTATGCAAAATTATGTTCATGTAGTCCACTTTGCTTGAAGATAAATTTCTTGAGTTTTACTCAGGGAAAGCAGAACAATGTGCCTGATGACATTCAGGAACAGATGCCACAGTTTCAGGTGTTCAACAAGGCAAGCAGAAATGTAATACACGTACATCATTAACTTGTAAGCAGATATGTACAAAAAATGTAAGAATACATGCACATGTATACATACCATTACATGAAACCTTTAAAAGTAAACTACACATGCCTACAGTGGGATGTTTCTCTATCAGTCTGAGCTGTCTTTTTGGATTTTCCAAATTATTACTGTCTACTTACTTGTGATGGAGAACCAACACAGAGTAGCTGATCCGTTCAAAGTTTGGATCATGAAAGAATGTACAGAAACTGCTGCATGCAGTAGAAACCAAGCTGATACCATTTATCATTTTGTGATGTCACTTGCACACTCAGGAAGTTGGGGTCTGGCAACCATGTTAAAGCTGATGAGAAACTTGTCTCTGGCACTTTATTTCATGGATTACATGTATGTTTATGTACGTGTATGTGCCGGATGGCACTTTCCACATTCATATCCAGAACTCTGTACTACTCTACACATGCTTACACATTGAATAGATATTCTTGGCAAATGTACACCTTGCTTTGGTCCAGAAGAGAATTCCAAGAATTTTGACTATCAGCAACTCCATGTTTACCTCTGAGGTGTGTCTCCCAAAGAATCGGAGTCAGAATTCTGAGCATGGGAAAGAACAGAGACCTGATGTCAAAGATTAACTCGGACCACTACTGAATTTCCTATACATGTAAGTTGCAATATCTGTGATATGTTCATTCCTGAGATTGGGTACCATATCAGTGTAGAATTATTTAGGAAATTATTGATACCTGCCAGAAATCTATAGAAGTGTTTCTACTACAAAGCATGGCACATTCACTGAAGACAAATGTCAAAGATATTTTGGGGTTAGTTTTCTGAGTGACGATTAAACAGATTTCCCACGTGTGTTGCTAAAATTTGCAAGTACTGATACTAAATCAACCCTAATCATACCTCTGATTCACCATCAGAACTCTGCCCACCAAAGCCCGAGGGTGGTGATCCTTCAGCCCCGCCCCTCCATTCATCCTCTGGGTCTCCCGTACCACCATCCACTCCCTCAAGATCACTAACTGCACCACTATCAAGACTCAAGCTATGGAGAGACGGAATGACATCATCTCCATCACCCTGTTCATCTGGTGGTGAGAAGAGTCCAAGAGCTTCTTCCTCAAGCATGTCTTCAAAACATGACTCAATAAACTCTTCTTCAAGAATCTGTTCCATAACCTGAAAGAGAAAAGGGCAAATCAAATGTAATCATCGGTCATCCTGTAGTCTAAATCATCAGATATGATTGGGATGGTTTGGAATTCAATACATATTGTGGATAGCAGAAGTTTGAATTAACTGTGCTTGCTTATGGCAAGGAAAATTTGGACAAAAGTCTCAAGCTGTTGGAAGAGGGCAGGGCTGGGCACTGAGCCATGAGGGCAGGGTCAAGGGGGTAACATTGGGTATTGGGTTGAGGGGTAATGCTGGGTACAGGAGGGAGGGGTAGGTTACGGGCCAAGGGGTATGGCAGGGTATTAAGTCAAGAGGGTGGGGCCAAGGGGGTAACACTTGAGTATTGGGTCAAGGTGTAATGCTGGGTACATGGTGGAGGAGGGAGGGCTGGGTGTTCAGTCAAGAGATGGTAGGGGCAATTAAAAAAGGTCAAGCACTGCTACCAAAAACAGGTAAAGTTTGATAAAATGGGTGGCATATGACATCTGAGATGTCTTATTCTGATTGCCGTTACACCTTAAGAAATATGTATGTACATGTATGTACTGTACCTACATGTACCTGCAGATTTATAATAGAGGGGATAAATGTGTAAGACAATAGTGGAGGGGATAAATGTAAAGACAATTGTTGCTTTTGATATGCAAGTTAATATTACAATCAGCATACAAATGAGGTACGTGTAATGTAGCTCTGGTCAAAGATAGGCTTACAGGAGATGAAATAGACATGATTGATCACCGACCTGTAAATTGACTGCATCTTCTTCTTGTGGATCTCCCATCCACATGTACTCCTCAAATGGATTATCCTGCTCACTACTTGTTGTCATGGTGATACTGTCCTTTTGTGTTTTAGTAGGATCACTTTCTGCACCACCATCACCACTCCCGGAACTTGTTTTCTCCATTAAGTGTACGGTATTCAATCACATATGGCCTTCACATTCTATCAGTGAATTCGATGACTGCATTCAACAAAATGTAATGACAAAATCAACATACATGATAAATGACAAAACATACATGATGTAGTCTCCTGTGTATGGGTCATGGCACAGTAAAGGACATGACGCATTTACGAATAAAAGTACACAACGACACCAGCAGGTTTTAATCTACTAAGTTTTATTACACAGTACTCAGATCTTAGCTTGTTCAGGAAATGTTTAATCTGTTAATAATTGCACATGCAAATTCAGTTTGGAAAATAAGGCTTGGACTTGGTTACTAGATAGACAATGTAACAAAAATATCCTGATAACCTCAGGCCACATATCCAGGCCAAGCTAAGTACATGTAGGCCCTACATGACATGACCATGGCCATGATGATGATATGGGACCTATTGTAACATGACATGAGTTGCTGTTGCCCAGCATGTTCAGGCTCTAGGCCTATACCAAGTACATGTATACTGTTTAATGCAAGATGACCATTATATCATTTTCTGAGACATGCAATGGTGCATTTATAAACAAAATCAAATTATGTCTGGATCCCTCTCAGCATCTTCAGCAAATACCATAAACAGACCTAGCTAGGCCAATATGTACCAACACACACTCAACTCCATGTCAGCCGTACGTACATGTACAACATTAAGAAACCTCTGATTCATTCTTTCAATTCATGCAACTTCATTGCATTTTAGAGCTCAGGCTTTCGGAAAATTCGCAAATTTCAACAACTCTTTAAATATGCAACAAAACTGACACATTTACCGTTCAATCAGTATTTCCTTCGATAGTTTGGGCTATAGCTTATGTATGGCGCAGTATGTGCAAAAATCCAAAATCCCCGGCCGGCTATGGCATACGCAACATCTCAATATCCAGTGTGCGTGGTTCCCTGACAATACTTATTGCATAGTGAAGTTCTAGGGGATTGACGGATTGACATGATTTGGCCGAGTACCCGACTACCGCGCTCATCTGGCATTTGTTTACAGCAGATTGTGCATTCCGTGCAGGAAGTGACTAGATACTGATTGTGCAACTACACCGCACCTCGGTAATATCTCGCGACAGCTACATGTACATGTCGCTGATCTGACATTCATGAGCAAGTTGCTGCTGTAACTTAACCTAAGTGCGTTTGATTTAGTCAAAATTGCCGTTAGATCATCGTGGAAACAAGCACGATACAGAGTAAGCTCAGACCTGACAAATGGCAGATATTTTAATTTACTGTCTGACTGTATGGTCAAAGTTGTGACTTGCAGTTTCGTATCTCGCATCGCTTTTTCCTACCTCCATGGTGATGGTATAACGTACGTTCTGTTACAGAAACCTTAGTGCACATGTATGTTCTGCCATAGACCAAGGAACATTTTACACCTTGAGACACAGTGTCTGTCATCATACTCGCAAGCTCGACAGTGATGCCCAGAGATGATGTGTTGTCTGGTACCACATATGTGCCTGCTGCAATGTACAATGTACATGTATCTCTATTTCTCTCAGACATGTCTCGGATTTTTAATCAAAATAGCTTGCTAGTATTTGAACAAATTATGGGTTTTTTAAGTTTACTAGAACTAAACCTTTTGATGATGGCATCACTTTTTAAGTTAAAAGTGTGACTAAAATCCTTTATGTATTGATATTTGAATATTACCATTTGTCACTAGTATAGCAGCAGAAAAACCGTCATCTGCAGATGAGCCGTATCAGTGTAGTTAGTCTTACATTTCTATGTACTTCACCATCATTCGTGCATACTATGAACATCATTTGACATGGTCTCATCAGCTGTGTTACTTCTGAAGAAAGAAAATTGTGCTTCTTGAATTGGGAACAAATTTGTGTGTTGAAGCTTGGGGATGGGGTTTGGAGAAAAAATTACTTCTGGTTACCATATCCTGACTTTCTTCTCTCTTTTGATTTTATTATTTTAAATTTAATTCTAAGTCACATGCATAAATTCTCATTCTTTCAAATAAATTGCCCAAAAGTAGTGATAGCCCTAAATGCAATAAGCAATCGATTTGGGTACTGTTTTTTAAACAAAACTTCCATTTCTACAAAAGAAGTTTTAAAAAGTGCTAACATCCACCGCTCGGCAAAGGAAATCAAGGTGTGTTTTTTCACCACACTGTCTTTTGTGATGTAGGGCATTTGAATAATTGAATTTAGGGTACTCCATGATAACAATAACAGGGAATTTGATCAGCCCAGTCTCATAATCTTGCTGACTTTCTAATACAGCATACAGTGGATGTACATGTACATGTCGGGTGTAATCAGACAGTCTGCATAATCTCTCGATCTTTGCGCAATTAAACGATCTCATTCCATGATTGGCCAATAAGTCTTCCTTTTCCTTCTTATTTGCAATTCAGGAAGATTGTTTGAAATGATACAAAAACATGGAAATTTAGATCTAAGCATCTACATGTAATTATGCAGAGCAGTCAGACAACCGTACAGATTGTCCTGTCGAGCCCAATGCTCAAAAACTTAACTCAGTGACCATGGAGCAATTTTCAAAGGGGGAAGTACTTACTAGTACATGTATGAGACCATCAGACATCAGCCATAAGACCGATCCATTAAGCCCTGCCCTTTTTAGGACTGGCCAAAAGTTTTGGGGGCCACGCCCTCCTAGTTGAAAAAGTGGGGATGCACTGGCCCTCTCACTTCCACCACCAGTGGTTGTTGGCATCTCATTGAACAAGCTCAAATTAAAGAGATTTTTTTTTTACCACAGGAATAATGCCTCGGCGCAAATCAGCAGGTAGTTTACAGGATGTATGTCTACGATTTATTGCCAAAAATCTACTTTACTGGACTGAACATTATGAGGAATATTACCTTGGACAAGGAGTGTATCGCTTTGTTCTTGGGCCATTTAATCAACTCAGTAAGTTGTTAAGTTGCCAATTTCACTCACAGTATTGTAAATGACATCAGCTGCACATATTTCCAACAGTTTGAATATATTATTCTTCTCTATCAATAATAGGCCCATAACAACAAGGTGCATCTGTACTTCTTTTTAGAAGGTCTTCTGATCCTCTGAAAGCAGTAGCCAAAAAAAGAGAAAACAAAAATCCAAATGAATTCAGATTCGAAATTCATGTATTTGTACTATTTTCATGGCCAAGATAGCTAAAAAAAACTGCTCTTATGTATTCATGTACTTGTAACCTACATGCAGATAAAAATCTCCCCTTTTCAGTGACTAGCGTTTCCCTACTCTTGTTTATTCCCTGCTCGATGCATTTAGGCCCTCAAAACTTCCGAAAGCTTACTTCTCAAGATATCCATTCTGCTTACATTAAGCGAAGTTCCGCTTAAAGATTTTGACTTGTTTATTCATTTATAATATTGAAGAACTCTGGAGAATAATTTTTCGTTTGGCTTATTGTAAATGTGCTTCCAAGTAAAATCTTTCTTGGCATCATTTATGAGAACCTTTAATTTAATTATTTCAGACTCTCAGCTTTCTGAAGATCTTCTGACATTTCTGGTGAAGCAGCAACAACTGAGCCGATCTGCTCTCCATCTCCTGCTGTACGGAGGTGCTCTTCAAAACTTAGATCTGAGCAGTTGTAGCCGCATTGTCAATGATGAGGTTGTAAGGATTGTAACTTCCTCATGCAAGGTGGGAAGAAAGATTCATTACCCTATGTTATAACAATACAAATGAGATGGTCCAATAATTTTCATGTCATTAATTGCTTTCCAGATGGAATTTCCATTTATATGCAAATAGTGAGGAAAGCTTGCTTACTATATGTAGGTCACAGACACACATTTCCTTTATATCTGTTGTCTTCTTTTATATTGACAAGCAGATGCTTCAGGTATTGAACTTATCATACTGCAAGCGTGTTACATCTGCAGGATTCATTGCCATAGCAACAAGCCTTCCTCAACTATCAACCTTGAATGCCACCAAGACTAACCTCCGTGGTTTAGCTGCTCAAAGTGTATTTAAGTATTGCTGTAGACTGAAGGATCTTTCACTAAAACATTGTCACATCGGTGATCAAGACATCATGGTGTTGTGTGAAGTTGCTCCTAATCAATTATCAGGCACTCAGTTAAAACGGTTGGATATTTCCTACACATTAATAACTGAGAGAGGGGTGCGTGCAATACTTCAGGGAATGCCAGAGTTGCAAATCCTACAATACCCAAGTCTCCTGACTTGCTTATTTGATAGTCATGAATCAGAAACTGGTTGCTTGGATCCTGTCTTGAAACATTCAGAATGCTTCCAACTTCGATCATTACAGTGCGAGGATTTCATGTCAGTCTGCAATGGAATGCTCCAAGCTATCCCTGACCTTTGCCCTCATGTGACCCAACTTGACCTGAGATTTGCTGGAGGCTTTGACAATGAAGGATTATTCCATCTTGCTCAACTACATAATCTTAAGGATCTCCAACTTTGCTGTGAAGAGAGTGAGAATATAACCTTCAGATGTGGCATCATGCCAGTTCTCCTAGAGATTGGCCACAACCTAAAGGTGTTATCCCTTCAAGATATTGGTGGGTTAGATCCAGCTATGGTGTGCCAACTGTGCCCAAACCTTCGAAAGCTCTTCCTTCTAATGATGAAAGAGGGTAAAGTATTCAGTTCATTAGGTGGCATTCCCAATAACAGTAAACTCCAACCCATGACAGGATTAATAGAATTAGATTTCTGGTGTCAAAATGGTGATATATCACTTTCTGAAGAAGCTTTAGGTTTGTTGTTAACAAACTGCATAGCATTAGAGTCTTTGGGATTAATAAGAATTGACACACTGACAGATAATGTTTTGCGGAGTGTCCTTAGAAAAAATAGCTTCTCCAATCTGAAACAGTTATCTGTACATGAATGTCACTGCATCACTCAGGAAACATTGAGTGAGTTACTTAGTGCCACAAGTAACCAGTTAGAGTTTGTCAAACTTATCAACTGCTTACAGATTACTCGTAAAGACTATGAGACATGGGAAAAAACCGCCAAAAGAGAGAATTTCAACATTAAGTTAGAATGGAAGTAGAAAATAAAACATGTTGACCTGTGATGTTAAGAAAAGCATTTACCATGTTTACAGTGTACTGATTGTTTTTGGAACCATTGTTTAGTGCAGTGTAAACTGAAAGTAGAAAGAGAAGTTGTGGTGTACATGTACAGATTGGATGTGCACAAGACGAATTTGGCTAAAAACAGAGTAATTCGCAATCAAGATGTAATTCATGTGGAAGATAAGGTCCCGATAAAACTTCTGTCCACATTTTACATGCTACCCTCTAGCACTGATTCGAAGTGGTCATGTTACCATGGGGCCAAAAAAAGAACCCCTGTAAAAGTGTTCACATATGCAGCGGTGTAACATTACATGTAGTTGTTTCATGCACTTTTTTAGCAGTTTAATGGATTATACATTTCCAAAAAGAATTCATTTGATTAAGAATTGATTTACCTGTGTATGGTATAGCTACATGTACATGTAACAGTTCACTAATTTTAACCAAAGTTACTTTCCCCAGATTAAGTGAATTTCAGTTAGAATATTTACCTTTCATATTTTTAATTCATAGTGTACGACTGTACATCAAAATTACAGTGAGTCTAGGCTTTACCAAGTTTCTTGGTTCGAGATACTCTAATACATTGTACCCTCAATTGTTCTGTAATAAGGTAGAAATCCATCAACAGCCGTAAAGGTTGGGTTTAAATGAATCTTTCTTTAGCCAAAGGCATTATCATGAGACAATGGAGAGTGGACAAATTGTAAAGTAGCAGTGAGCATCCCACGAATTGATTTGTTTTCCCCTTCTCCAGTCAAGGAAAGTGACATAATCAACTCGAGTGACACCAGGCATTGCTTTTTGAATCATATCAGCATGCATTTATTGATGGACCTTTATGTACATGTATTTCCAGATTTTTAATTTCAAATGTTTTATTATAGTCTTTTTAACAAAATAAAACACTGTAGTTTGCAATTTTGAAGATAATAAAGGTACATGTACTGAAAAATTTTATTAGAATATACGTAAAGATTTATACATGTAGCTACAACTGTGATGTTCCTTTAAGTAACATGCTGGCTTGTACTGCAATGTGTTTTTTTTTTAATAACAATGAAAAATGTAAACTGAGCAATGTATTTAAATCTACTAATGTCTGCAGAACAAAACAAATTGAAAACGAATGCAAGTAAACTGTATATAGTTAAACAGCTGTGTATAAAAGAGGTGGTAGTTTCAATGGATGTTCAATATTTTTACTGTAAATTTCACGCTTGCACTTGCAGCATTTGAAATCTTCAAAAACTCCGATGTTACGTCATGCACAACAGCATTGTGAAATTTAAAAAGGTACATGCAGTTTGGTTTTAAGAAAAATGCTGTGCAGTTTGGTTTTAAGAAAAATGCTGTGTTACCTTTTCTGCAGTATAACATTTGTTCTTTTTATTACTGAGATCAGTGGTAGGCAGAGCTCTAATCCAGTTAAATTTTAATAGGCTGTAAAATACACTATCACAGTTTCTTTCATTTATCCACATCCATAAGCAAATATTTGAGTGGAAATTACAATCCAAATATTCCTGTATGGGGGAGGGGTACCAACATGTAATAAGTCTCATTTCCTGTTGGCTAATGATATTTATACAATCTTGTTAGAGATGGTCCCGATTTCGTCAATTTCACATTCAACCACATCGCCTCGCTGTCACAAAAGAAAAGAAGAAAAAAAATCAATAACACTGATGGGATATTCAAATAACTATGACGAATCAGAAGAAACATCGTAGCTTAAGTTACAAATGAATCCAAGTTGACAGGTGATGAACTTGTTACTCGATATTTCAGCCTCACGAATCTGAACTAGAATCTCAAAAAGGCAGGAAATATTTCACAAAGTTAAGAAATTGAGTCATCTCACCTGGAGGTAGATTGGCTTTGGTTTTCTGAAGACACCAACACCTGATGGTGTGCCAGTCAAAATCAGATCTCCAGCTTGCAGTGTTAGGAGCCTTTGGTAAAAGAACAATACTTTTCTTTCATACTTTTCTCTGCATTGTGTTGCAAGGATCTTCGTTCTGAAATTCTAATACATCTTTTAGAAATGAAACTGATGTCTAATTCCTTGTCTGTTGCATCATCAACCAGTGCCTCATTATTATGACTGTCACCAAGATATCCAGAACCATCATAACTAACAACACACCATCAAAACCATCAAATGACATACCTAGAAATAAATGCAATGAGCTGCATTGTGTTGAACACCAACTCATTAGTGTTGCTGTCTTGTCTTATGTCACCATTCACTCTGCATCGAATCCCCAAATTATGAGGATCTGTCAAAAGAAACGAAGATTACAAAATGTCATTCTTCAGTCTGGCCGTTGACATTGTCATTCTATAGCATATTTCCCTCTGACAGAACTCAATTATTCATTCGACAATCACAATGTCATTAAAGGTCTAGTAGAAACTGAAGTTCTATTTACGGTATTTTAATCTGTGGTCTACTTTCTCAAATTTTCCCAACCAATCAAATTTCTGATTAAATTTTGTACCTGAAATCTCATCCTTGGTGACAATTGCTGGTCCGAGAGGGCAGAATGTATCCATGGTTTTACCCAGAAGCCACTGACGGCCATTCTTTTTCAGTTGCCAGTCCCTAGCACTGACATCATGAGCTACTGTGTACCCAATCACATGATCCATGGCATTTGACTCCTGATAAGAAAAGATGATAAAGACAGTGAAACACTGAAGACGACAGCCTGTGAAAATGTACTGACTAATGGGTAAGAACACTACTCATTGTAAAATATAAGAATAATTTGCCAGTCATTAGATTACATGTACCTTGATATTTTTGCCATTTTTTCCAATAACAATGACAAGTTCCACCTCCCAATCAAGTTCATCAGTGACATCTGGATAAATGATGTCATCTCCTGAAGCCACAATGGAACTCGCAAACTTACTGAAGAATATTGGCTCTGTTGGAATGGGAACCTTCTGCTCAATGCAATGTTCTCGGTAATTCATTCCGACACAGAGAACTTTATCACAGTCATTAATGGGAGCTCGTAGGTTTACTTCTGTTCTTTTAAGGACATGTTTGCCTGACAAGACCACTCTGTGCAGTGAATAAAAAGTACATAAAATTTAAGGAAAAAATTGAAAAAGCTGTCTCAATGAACTATCTACCTTTTCTGCTAATTTCATGTCAAGAATGTAACAGAAGTATTCTACCCCTAAAACAATACATCCCAAGAGGCACCTGTTCTGAAAACTATCTCAGAAGTTAACCAGTCCTTTTTACTAGCACACATGGATAGCCTGAGCAAGCATGAGTGTTTCGGGGACTTCTAACATTTCACCATGTCCATTTTTATCTGGTTACTTCAAACTTATATATATATAGAATAGATACAATGTTTAATTAAGAGCCAGTTGGCCTATAATTTATAAACAGTAAAGATATAAAGCAAGGCTGGAAACAGCCCAAAAATAAATTCAATCGTGCAAATTTCAACTTACTGTTTAGCTGCATCTAACATGATCTGTCCTTCTTTTACAAAATTCTTCATGTTACTTGGAATGTTTGGGTCTCCCGCACAGAGATCTACAATATCTCCCCCTTGTCCAAGCTCCACGCCTACACCGGCCCTTCCCGCATATTGGAATTGCACCAGTCGCATGCTGTACTGTTTTGACGTAGTGAAATATCTTTTATTTTGACAGCTCGTCTGTGCCCTCAAAAGCGTCGATATCGCGCCAAACTTTTCAATCCGTTTGGCGGATAAATGCAGAGCGAATATGATGCACTTAGGCAGCCGATTCATGCACGCCTCAAAATGGGGAGTACTTGCGCGTGTAAGATGGAGGAGATATGTTTCATACCGCTGCCCTGGGAAAACGAGTCCCTGGTCTTTAAAGTCGTGTTTCCTATGTCTTTAACGGTCATTCGATAAAGCATATGAATATCTGACTAACGTGTCCTAGTCATGTGATGTGTCTCATGATTTTTCGCTCTTGCATGCGCCTGCAATTATTTTTTCGTTGGTGTCTGTTAACTTATAGATTTCCAAAAGTACCAGTGAGTCTCTCTATGGGAAAATGGCGAGATACGGAGGGTGGGTTATTATTCTGTGAAGAATAGGCCTATTTTGGACGGCCAAACCTTAAAAATTTTAAGATATTGTTGTAAACTTCTCTTTGGGTTATCCATTTAAAGCTTTGAAAAAGTTTTGTTAATGCTGAAATCAGATCTTGTTACAATGGGAAAGAATATTACTAATATTATTAGGCATATTGTACTGAGTATAGGCCCAGTTCAGTAGTTGTACTAAAGCGTGCTGACAAGGCAGATGTCACACAACACTCAACTGTCGTGCCCATTAAAGCGTACAATTTACCAAGTAGTGTCTTACCATGCTTACGGTTCAGGAAGAAGCCCATGTCCATCACTAATCAGTAAGTAGGACTAGGAGTCTAGTCCTACTTACTGATTAGTAGATTAGGAGTCTAGTCCTACTTACTGATCAGTGATGGACATGGGCTTCTTCCTGAACCTTAACCGTAAGCATGGTAAGGTACTACTGGGTAAATTGTAGGCCTCAGTGTTCAGGAAGATGTATGTTTTGCTGTCTGGTTTTATTTCAATTCTGGTACCCTAGTTTTTTATATTTAGCCTACCGTTTTTTAAAAATAATCCCATTATTTTTTTATCGTTTTCCAATTGTTTCCAGTAGTTTTTATGTTAACTGATATTTTCAATAGTGGTGTTTTCCTGAGTTTTGTGGTAGTTTTCCCATGTTTTCTGGTAGTTTCTCCATGTTTATAGCGGATTGGTATGCACACCAATTCATACAAACACAATGTATAGCTTGTCCGTATGATAGGATAAGATATGATGGGATAGGTGATCAGAGTTTTCCGTAAAATGGCATCCTGAGATGTGTCGAGATCATTAAAGTTGTGTTATATTATCATTGTTAAATCCGCCTAATCCTGTGGAATATTGTGGGGACTGTCTGTCTCCGGGATTCTAAAACAACCTGTAGTGATTGGCCTGTTACAACTTTTGCGTAGTCCGCAGGATCGCGGTGAGAAAGTTGCATTTTGTTCATGGATTTTGTCGGCGGTAAATAACTTGATAACGTTACGAACTCACTTATTGTGCAATCCACCAACATGGATAGAGCTACATGTACCTACCTAAACCGCTTCACTGCGGACCACATCCGTAGACTGTGTGAACTGAACCACATTGATACATCGGCCGTTAAGACCAGGCAAGAGCGTGTGGCATGTCTCCGTGATTTACCCACTTTGGTAGAGGAAATGACGCCGGTGCAGAAACCTAGTCTTGAGTCCTCCAGGAGATGGAGATTGGTAGACGTGAGGACACCACGAACTCTATGAGACATTGGCCAATGCTGTATCTGAGTCTGCCTAGACTCCTCCAATTGTGAATAGGGGTCCAAAGTTGCCTGATTTCCACAAATTGGGCCCTAATGATGACATCGCATGCTACTTGAATACTTCTGAACGACTTGCAACTGCTGAAAAAACCCAAAGAAGGAATGGCCACATTTACTGGAGCCTTACCTCACAGGCCGAGCACAAAAGGCATTCCATTCTCTGAGTGACACAGAGAAATTGAACCATGACAACATTGTACAAGTCATACACCACTGCTACTTTCTGACACCAAAGTCTTATCATATTATACAAGTCAGACACAAAGAAGCCAGATGAGAGCTTTGAGAAGTTTGCACATCGCCTTGAATGGAACTTTGACAAATGGATCCAACTCCCCATGGCCAAAAAGGAGGATGCAGACACAAAACGAGCCTTGAATCTTGTCATGATAGACCAGTTCTTGTCTGTCATCGGAGATGACCAGCTCCGTCTAAAGCTACATGAAAAGAAATTCACATCACTACACAGTGCTGCCAAGGCTGCGGATGACTTTGTCCTGCACCGCCATTCTAATCTCCCAGCCAGCTCATCATGCAGCAAATCTGAGGTGAAACCCCACCCTACACCAAGTGTTCGTTACCCAGTTCCCGCTCCACAAACAACCGGTGTTGACACTTCAGCTAAACACACAGTGACAAGCACGCCCTCAGGACAGCCTCGTAACAGGTACAACCTAGTGTGCTATTGGTGTAACCAGTTGGGACACAAAGAATCAGAATGTAGCCAGTCTGCCCCAACCCAAAAGACTGGTTCAGCTCGACAACCAACCAAACCACAACCCTCACCTGACAAACCCAATCGTGTCAACTTTATCCAGTGTACCCTTTCGCCCACCATGGAGAGGCAGGATGCTCCTCCCTGCCCCGGAAATGGCTCACTGATTGAGGCCATTGTTGGTGGAGAGTTTCGGGTCATGGCTTTGCTTGATACAGTATCGACTCTGTCGCTGGTGACGGACCGCATGTGTTGGCAACTTAACATTTCTCCATCACAAGGAACTTCTTTAGAGACATTGACCATGCTAGATAGAACAAAAATACCTACACTGGGAACAGTGACCTTGTCTGTTGAGATTGGTGGGATGCAAACAGACATTGTGCTGCACTGTGTTCAGCAGCTGCCCACACCCATTCTGCTGAGGCTCGACTTCATCAAGAAAGTCAACCTAACCCTCGACGTTCTCTCAGCTGGCCACACTGACATTGCGCAACATCACATTGATACCGGAGATTCTGCCCCCATCCAGTTGCGAGCTTTACAGGATGTCTGGAGATCGCAGCCAGGCCCTAAGGGAGGAACTCAATAAGCTGTTGGCGACAGGAAAAATCGAGAAATCAAGTTCCTCTTGGGCTGCTCCTGTCATCATGGTACCCAAAATGAACAATGACTATCGTATGTGCATCGATTATCGCCGTTTGAATGCGATAACTAAGCTGGATGCATACCCTATGCCAACCATCAACTCGGTTCTTGAATCACTTCATGGCGCACAAGTCTACATTTCCTTGGACCTCCACTCGGGATACCGGCAAATGGGCATCGCTCCAGAGGATATGGAGAAAACAGCATTTACCTGCGAGGAAGGACTTTTCCAGTTTCGGGTGCTCCCCTTCGGAGTTGTAAACGGGCCTGCAAGCTTCCAACGACTCATGACCTCAGTTCTGGGTGACCTCATTGGACGCACCTGTTATGTATATTTGGACAACATCGTCGTCTTCTTGCCCAACTTGCAATGTCACCTCACTGATCTCCGTCTGGTATTGACCAAGTTCCGAGAGGCCGGACTTACAGTCAATCAGGAGAAATGCAACTTTGCTAGCCAGCAAATGTGCTATCCCGGGCACATTATCGGACAGGATGGGATAAAGACCAATCCCGAAAAGGTGCCGGCAATCCTTGCATATCCTGAGCCTACGGTGGTGAAACAACTCGAGCGTTTCCTTGGCATGGTCTTGTGGTTCCATAAATTCATAACACTCTACACGACCGTTGCAGAACCACTGCATAAGCTCCGCCGTAAGAACGCAAACTGGAACGGGACTGCCGAATGCCAGTCCTCATTCAACCACCTAAAGCCGATGTTGACAAGTGACCCAATCCTCACCTACCCAGACCCAAACAAACCATTCATCATGCATACGTATGCCAGTGACACGTGACTCGGTGCCTTCTATTTCAGTGGCATAGTTCCACTAGATGCCCTGTCGCCTTTGCCAGCCGCTCTTTCACTGCTGCCAAGCAAAACTACAGTGTCACTGAGAGAGAGTGCTTGGCAGTTGTATGGGCTCTCAAGAAGTTGCCAGTTTAACGCCCCCAGTTACACCTGTGTTGGCTACCAGTGATGGTGCTATCAACAGTGACGACACTCTGTGTGCTGCTGAACCCTGCCTTTGCCCCATGGACGCCATCATTGACTGGGTGCAGTGCGATGACTGTAGTGAATGGTATCACCAAAAGTGCGTGCACATCGGGATAAACAATTGTTTATGTGTACTTTCTCCTGCCCAGTATGCCGGAAGAAATGACGAGACAAGGAGAAGGAGTTGCACTAGAAGAATGCTGTCTCGTCCCCTAATGCATTTCCCCATACTATGTTTACGCGAGAACTCTTTGTTGAAGCCCAGTCTCATGACCCTGACTGTGCAAATTACACACAGGATCTTTGCCACTATACGCTGCAAACGATGCTCGACAGCTCCGACTTGTTCAATAGCGAGCAATGGAATATCAAGTTGACAGTGGCATTTTGCTGCACTGTGCTAACTCCAAGTGAAGCATTGTTGTGCCAAAAACCCTACGGCACGATGTACCACTAGAGTGTCATGCCAAGCCATCTGCGGGCCATCAGGGCAGAACCAAAATGTTCCACAGACTGAAAGACCTCAACTTGCGGTGGAAGGGCATGTCCAAGGATGTCCGCATCTTTGTTCATAGCAGCAGCTGATGCCAGGAGACAAAACCAATATTCCGTAAGCCAGCGGGTATGATGCTATCAACAGATCAACGCACTCTCAGGAGCCATGGGAGGTAGTAGACGTTGATCTGATGGGGCCCTCCCTAAGAGCCACGCAGGCCACGAATACCTACTTGTGGCAGTAGATCACTCCAGCAAATGGGTTGAGATCTTTCCCCTTAAGACGGCTACCGTCTCCTATGTTCTCTTAGTCAGCAGTTAACATTTCAAAGAGTTATTCTTTCTTTTAGGGGACTGGTTTGTCTCCAAATAAAGGGACTTAACAACAGTCTCCAAGTTGTGATGTGCATTTCTACTCTCCATGGTCCATTGTCATCATTAGTCCGAGTAATTTGGACTCCACAAATTGCATTTTTTTTATTTTGACATGGTTGGGTGATAGTAGAAGACAAGTACCCTTCATAGGATTTTCCTTCGATTAGTTGATTTCAGTCAAAATAGCTCATACTATGTCATACCCCTAGAACTCCTTAGAATTCACCGACAATCCTCAAACTGTCTAATGCACCTATCGTAGGATTCAGTGGGAATCAAATATTCCAATGATGGTGATAAGGTTTGCTCACATTTCTGAAGGAATGAGAAGTTTCACGTTTGAATTGGAAATGCTCTTGTTAGGTGGGCTCAAAGTCACCATTTTCATGTTGTGATTCAAACTGTTTATTGTGTGTTGATGACTCCTGCAGTAGAGTGTCTAGTTGACGTCATAATGTGGTCACAGTTTACCAAATGTGCCATTCAGGAAACAATCTTCAGCATGTGTTTGCGCACATACTTTTGCCAGCTTTGTGGTGCAATGCTTTTATGGAAAATAAAATCAAAATTCAAGTAAAACGTGAAAAAGTTTTGATTTTTCTTTTTCCAGACTTCCTTGCCAGGTGGAGGCAACATCAGACCACAATGATGCCCGAAGTGATAGTATTGTTCTAGTTGCAAGTAGTTTGGACAAATTGACAGGAAATCTTGAGTTGTACAAGACTGTACTCTTGGCCCAGCTAAAGGTAAAAATGCTTCATTACCTTGATTGTATCGAAAAGACTAATAGAAGACATTATTGTTAGTGGCTTCAAGAAACATTTATTTTGTTCAAATTACCACCAAAAACATACAGAAGGATACCAAACGGAAAAGTAGAGCAAAGAATTTATGGCAGATTGTTTCTGTGTTTTAAAATTGTATAATATTTTAATTAACAAAGGATGTTAGACTTTATCTCAAATAATCACATTAATGAAACTTGTTGAACTTTGTTCCTATGTATTCACATACCAGTACTTAACTTTGGATATTGTCCGTGTAAAATCATTCCTTTTGTGCTACATGTCCAAAACATATTAAGCTAAGACTTTGAGCAGATAGCATAGAAATCCAAGTTATTTTAGTGACTATCATTCAAATGCTGTCTTTCCAGGTGGACGGTTCATTACATAGTACTGTGTCCCTGATAGCACTACCACTAGAGTCTCCCAAAGCATTTGTCTTTTCACCTACTGGTCCAGTCAACAGGGATTATGATGATGTCAGACGGTTTGCAGATGCAGCAGGAGCTGGTATTAAACGGTGAGACATTGTTCCAAGAGAAACAAACCTCTTGAAAAGTTATATATTTGTATATTACCGATAAGTTGTAACTGGAACATAAAAAATGAGTGTTTAATTTTGCAAACAAGCTATGAACAAGGAGACTCTTAGTACACTGCAGTTATTTAACACTAAAATTCCTTCTTTTTTCCTAGTGCTATAGCAGCAGGTAGCAAGTGTCCTTTGCTGATCTGTGCACCTGATGATACATTCCCCAAGACTAGTCTGATATCTCTCCTTGGAGCTTTGCAAGTCTTGTATGTGGTAAGAATTATGTGTCTAATATTTTTAAGAATTGGAGAAATTCTGTGAAATGGTTCAAATGTTCACAGAACATTACTTCTTGACACACAGTTTCCCTTGTCAATATTCAAGTTATGATTGAGTTTTAGCATTGGGAAGTTAACATGTATTGAGTCATTGCATGTGGAATGTGATACATGTAACTTACATTATCAGAGTTGTGTCTGGTTTTCGTTCATCTCTGTTTACCAACAGCCGTATGAAATCCGCCAAGATGTTCCAGCTAAGGCTCAGAAGGCCAACAAACTCTTTGTCTGGTGTGAGAATGCAGCAACTCAGAATTCTCTCATACAACATGCTGCAGCTATTGAGAGTGGAAGGTTGTCATGAAGTTGATTCTGTTATTAGTTAATTTGTTTGAATAAGCTGGCTGAATTTAGATTGTACGTGTACATATATGTATATCAACTTTACTGTCTAGTGTTACAGCTCTGAGATACTGAAAATGGAAGATTGTATATCCTGCTTACACTGAGCTTGACCATAATGAAAGGTGGAAAATGGCTCTTCAAAGAGTTAACATGCATACGGCTACACATGAAGCACCTGTCTTCAAACAACAGGCATAAACACTTAGCATTTAGTATACAATTTTCCATTCTCCTCTCATTCAAGCCCTCCCAGAGTTGTTTTACTTCTCCCTGTATTCCTCTTTTCTTGGTTGTTTATTTGGCTGCTGTAGGTTGGTAGCCCGTGATATTGGTGGATCAGATCCTGAACGTATGGCTGCACCCAGTGTGTCTCAATATGTTATGGATCTTTTCAGAGATTCATCAAGTGTCAAGGTAAATGTCTTAACTGAGCGTATTTGTGCATTGCAAAGAAAGAAAGTGAAAGCTTGGATTGAACTTAACATTGACAACATTCTGCCATATCTTGGTGACAAATATAAATTGACTACTTTTTTGTAACAATTTGTAACAATTAACTGGTCAGTGAATATCTTATTTACCTTTCAAAGTATATTTTTCTGTCACTGCTCTTAGGTGAGTGTAGTTAGTGATGACAACACTCTTATGAACTCCTACCCGCTTTTCTCAGCTGTCAATCGATGTGCTAAGCTTGTAGAGCGCCACCAAGGACGCATCATCAAGCTGGAATATGTAGGAGAGGGTCAAGTGCAGAAGACATTGATGTTCGTTGGAAAGGTAGGTTTGAAAATAGAGAAGTAGAAAGGTAGATATGTAAGGGTGAATATAGCTTCCAGTTTTTGTGATTTTGGTGATTGCTCGCAATCATGTTTGTTTTTATTTTAGGGTGTAACCTATGACACTGGTGGAGCTGATATCAAGGCTGGCGGTCACATGGCAGGGATGCACAGGTGTTTTAGATTGGCTTTATTTATGTAATAAAAAGATTTCTTGAACAAACTTTGATAGTCTAATGTTGATACATACTGCAACAATGTTACATAGTTTGCTTGGACTATTTTGACAAGAGGATTGATCTGACTAACACTTGCACTATGGTGGTTCATTTAGAGATAAGTGTGGGGCAGCAACTGTGGCAGGATTCTTTCAAACTTTGGATTTGCTGAAACCCCGGAACATTAAAGTAATTGGAGCCATGGCTATGGTCCGTAACAGTGTTGGAGTAGGTGAGTCTAAACCATCATCAAATCAAGCACCAGATTACACCTTGATATGAACAGTTATTTGTATTGCCGTATAACACACGTCATTCAGATCAGGTAGATTAAAAAAGTTCTTGAAAAGTTCATTATTCTTGAAAAGATTTGGAATCCTTTAGGGATCAAAATGTGCAACGGAATACATTTCTGCCCTCCTGTGAATTGTCTACTTTTGTATTAAATGGAAAAAGAAGCTGATTGCTATTTGCCAACTGTTTAAATGTTTTCTGGGGGTAATGTGATGAACAGAGAGTTATGTCGCAGATGAGATCATTACATCTAGAGCTGGTAAGCGAGTCCGTGTTGGTAACACTGATGCTGAGGGGCGTATGGCAATGGCTGATGTACTCTGTGAAATGAAACAAAAGGTTAGTGATTCAACAAATCTTAAAGAATTTTTCAAAAGACCAAGATTCTTCATTTTGAGACATGGCAGTCTTAATGTGCAGTTTTCATTACTTTCTTGTAATACTTAAGGCCTGGACCCAATCCTTTACCCTACAGCCTGATCGGTCCAACCCTTCATCCATCTGACTAACTTGCAGCAACCAGGCTTGGCCAGTTAGAAATGTTCAATGGTAGTGTTCTCATGAGCAGATATTTTATTCTGGGCATGTTTTTGGCATGACAGAAGGCCTAAGTCAACACCTTTTGTTTTAAGACTCATTAAAACGTTGATCATTCTTTCAACTGAATGTGTTTTTACTTGTTTCTGTTTGTCAGGCTGTGAATGAAGTGAATCCTCATCTCTTTACCATAGCAACTTTGACTGGACATGCCATACGTGCCATGGGACCAAAGTACACCGTAAGTACTTGGATCAATTGCACTTTTATCTTGTTTGCTTTTCCTTCCCATATGTCTCTTTATTTGTTTTTCCACTTGTTTTATAGATTATCTTTCATCAAGAATGGCGCATCAATGGCATGAAGTGCATGCTGCAACTCTTGTAACATTTTGATGATAGTATCCACCTTTGTTAGAGTTTTGGGATGTAAAGTAGGAAGTTATTGTTTGAATCATGCGTAATGCTTGCTGATGATGGTATCCACCTTTGTAAGAGTTTTGGGACGTAAAGTAGAAAGTTATTGTGTGAATCATGGCTTGCTGACTGCTAGAATGTGTCAAATAATCACCAGATTTAGCATATACATTTCAGATATTTTACGTAAATACCCACTCGTGAGATGTGTCATGAAATGATGGTCAAGATATTTCTAAAATGTCAACAGTGCTGTCCTACATTGTTTTTCATCCTTGCAGATTGTTTGACCGGTTATTCAATGTTGTTGTAGATAGTGCAGTGATCTAAAATGTTACTCGGCATTTACAGTCCTTCCATGCCTCAGGCCATGAGCTTGCTTATCGTGTTCCTGAAGTGTAATTTGTGCATTTATCTTCTAGTCTTCAGCATAATTTTCTCTGCTTGAACTGCAGCCTACCGCCTAATTTAATTTAATCCTTCTCACTTGCCAGGAAGTGTGCCGCAAACAGCTCGAGGCAAGACAATTCCTTTGTGGATTTAGTTTAAGACTGAAGTGTGTCTGTTGTAACATAATCTACAAACCTCTGCCTTTTCACTGTGTGGAAAAAAATGTTGTTGAAAAGCAAACTGAAACTATTAGATTAAAATTCAATGAAATTTTAATTTTATTTATTAAGTACATGTGTCACTGATTTCAACGTGAGTGTTTAACTGTTCAAGAGAAATTGAAAAATGCGGTTACATCTCTTTATTGAGTGGGCTTTATTGTCACGTCACTAATGAGGCTTTATTTGAAGATAATGAGAGCTGGCACGCCAAAGGTTGAATGTTAAGGAACTACATACACTAGAATCTTTCTCTGTTTTGTTTATTGAGGGGCCATGCCATTAGCATTTCTGTTCATAAAGAGAAATAATATTTGTGTAGCTATCTATTATTTAATGACATTCTTAACCAGTGTATATCTAACTCTTTTGGCAGTTAGTCAGTTTATTGTTTGTCATATGTTCTGTAATTCTGAAAGGACTGTAGATTGTTCACCTTATTCAAAACTGTTTTTAAACTATACACCAATATTTATTACAAATACAAGGAAACTATACCCTAAGCACTTTGTTCGTGAGTCCAATATTGTATTGAAATATAGTTGAATAACTTTCAAAAAGAACAAGCAATATATATTAATTTGAGAGAATGGTGTGCTTATTTTAGTTCATGTTTCTCTCACTCTGGTAATTTAGGGATGTTTTAATTTTTGTTGGTTATTATGAAATTTATGCAAAGTTCAACTACCCACATTCGCACTGCTTCAGTTGTGTTTCAGTAGATTACTCTATTTTGCTGAACATTCCTGTGTCTTGCACTTTAAATATTTATCATGTTTTAAACCTGGAGGTATCTTTCACTCATTGGAGTGTTTATTTGATCTGTTTTTTTCCATTTCTAGATTGTTATGGATAATGGTCCCGCCTTCAAGACCAAACATGCACAGGCTCTACAAGCTGGTAAGAGTTTATTCTTGAATATTTTTAAAAAGTGTTGATTAATTTTTGCTTAACTATAACCCTGCCAGATGTAGCATAGTACAATAGGTGTGAAAGTCTGATGCACTTTGTTGTGCTGGGCAATCAACAGCAGCCCAACAAACTGGCCATGTTGAGACAATGGGAGCTAGTCTCATTGAACAATGCCACTGTTGGATCTTGTGGGGACTGGCAACCACAGACTCCAAGGCTGTGTGGCCTTGGGGGGGGAGAGTTGACCTGTTGGATCTTTTTACACTGGCAGGTAAGCCACTTTAACAAATGATGCAGACTAATGTGTCTGGCAGAGTTTGCAGTTAAGGTACCGAGGAGGGTTAGGATTAACGTTTAATAACAGGTTTGGCCCTTACACTAACATAGATTTATAACATTGTATGTTTGGTGTTTGAGAGCTTGCAAAAAATTCACAAGCTTAATCAGGTGGGAATCAAATCCATGACCTCCGACTCACTAATGGAGACGTCTTGACCAACAGGCTCTCTGGGGTCGGCTGGCCGGTCGGAGCCTAAGTTGTTGGAAATAAGAATTATAACTATCAGCTTTAATACTTGCCTTTTAGAAAGATTTTGCTAAGATTGAGGTGTCGGGTCCTCCTACATTTTGGATTTGTGTTTGAAGTCACTGTAGCCAGCAAGCAGTTTGCAGCAGTTTTGAATTATGTATGTTCTCAAATACAGATACATATGGACGGTGCAATTTCGAAAATAAGACTGTTTGGAAATCATAGTGGAATGGTTACACATGTAAACGTTCTTGTCCTGAGTACTCTGTGTTCAGCCAAAAACAGTACAGAAGTGGCTTCCATTGTCATAATTGTTTTTGAATTCTTAATTACTTAGTCAGAGTTGTATGGAGTGACAGAAAGCCTTGTTTATTTCTTTATCAAGACAAGTCACCAGTTAGGTGTTGCCAGTTTATTACTGGGGAAGAAACTTAACCAAGTCTTTATGATAAAAGTAAATTTCAGGAGGTTTTTGTATATATGAAAATTGTATTTATTGCTTTGTTGCACAGCTGGTGATGAAATGGGTGACCCCTTTGAGATTTCAACCATTCGTAGAGAGGTACGATCTTCCATGCAATAAGTCAAAAATCTTTCCTATCAATGCTTCTTGTTTCCATCGGAAAGATGTAAGTGTTAAACCATTTCCTGCCGGGTGCTTTTAAAAATGCAGTGCCTACATACGAGCGATTTTCAAGATTTTTCGTTTTCAAAATTCTTCAAAAATTCATAATTTCATTAAATGGACGTTTTCACCCACACGAATGACTGTCTGGTGGCTACTCTAATCTGACAGGCAACCTCCATTGACGCCTGAGTATTTCAGCCAGGCTTGCTGCCTTGTAAAGAGAGCTCAGAATTGTGAGGTGTTATGTAATTTCCTTTGTTCCCAGTGAATGCCAGTGGCATCTTTTCAAACGCGGCTCTTTTGTCCGGTTTCGGGCACCCCAGCTATGCGTACAAACCCAACGTAACTGAAACTGGGCTCCCTGGCAGCTTATGGTTAAGTTTCTGTTTTGCCTTTTACTGGGTGTGCATTGTTTTCAGTTGTACTGAGTCAGTATTTGATTATTAACTCAATTATCCATGCAAGTCTGAGTTGGAGCCTTTGGCATTGAAGTCAAAGTTTGTGTACCAAGTGAACTTAAAAGCCGAGTATGGCGACACTGCATATTGTATGATTAACATGGTTCACATTTCCTTCGCATGTTTATTTGCTTTTCCTGTAGGTCTTAGCAGTTGAAAAAGTTCCTGAGGTGAAAATTTGTTTTGTGATACCTCCTGCATATTTGTCTGTTTGTTATAGGACTATGAATTTCACAAGGGGAAGTCTGAATACGAAGATGTGTTACAGTGTAACAATGAACCATCAAGTGCTACTCCACGTGGGCATCAGTCTCCAGCTGCATTCTTGATCATGTCTTCTGGTCTGGATGCGGTAAGTTCACTTTAGGCTTTTATCACCTCTTGTCAATTCATGTGGTGTAACACTAGTTCGAAAAAAGAAGTCTGTTTGCACTGAAATATTTTCTTTGATGGAACACTAGTCTAAGAATAATAGCACCCCTCCACTTGCAACCTCTTTCACGTTTCATACGATATGATATCCTGACGTAGGATGTGTTGTTAAGGTTGACCAAGCTACTCAATGAAATTAAAGTTGTCTTAGTTAACTAATACAAGTAAACAAACCATGATGTGATATTTTCTGAGAGCATTCACGAATTTCAGCAGAACAACGCAAAAGTGAATGAACTTCACTATCAGGTTGACTTGTCCTGATGAAGCAGAAAGCTAATTTGGTTAAAAGTGGTATATGTCGACAGCTAAGCACAAAAATCTTCACTTAGAAATGTCCAGTATACTTACTTCAAGTTATTCTTCCTTGGGAGTCAACACTGTGTATTGTTTGTCATATCACAATGATGGAAAGACAATGGTTTCTTCTACAGCAGTATTCAGTCATTGGTCTCAGTGATTAATGTGAATTTCATCCCCAAATCAAGTGGCTTTTAAATTTCTACACACATGTACATGTAGACTGTGATGCATGTAAGATTAATTTTACTGAGTCAATGTAGATCACTCATGTCACAGGTTTCTCCAACAACATTTTAATTTTAATATTGAAATATTGCTGCTGTGAGGTTTTCATTCAGATTTCAACAAATCAGACTTTAATTATTTCCATCTGGAATTCTGTTTGTTCACAACACAATCGCTAGTGAGCAGTTAAAACATATGCACATGGAACACATTGAAGTGACATTAGGAATGACTTCCATGAATGAGGAGTGTTTGACTGTAATGCATTCTGTCAGAACAAGTGGCAATATCTCTCTTTACCTGAGAAATTGACAGAAGTAATACATGAAGACTGACAGTGTTTCATGCATATCTTTATGTATTCTCAGTGAGTGGAGCACACTTTGCACCATCAGTATTTAGTAAGGCAATATTTTTGCCTCAAGCTGTATATTGGGATAGCGTGTTAGGTTAGGGGTTGCACTTTAGAAATTAAAAGAACTAGTTCTTGTGTTCTATTAACAGAAAAGGTTATTCGCTTAAAGTCATAGGAAAATATCAAGATTACATGTATAGCCTGTTCCACTGGATTATGAAAAATATTTCTATGTGCCATATTTGTAGCTATTACAACTAGAGTAGATATTGAAGAAAGAATATTTGTGGTGAAAAAAGATTTGTGAAAATGGTATAAGGGCCCAATTTTATTGTTACATATAATTAGGATCCTCTCAGTTTCAGTTCTTCAAATGCAGCAAATAGATTTTATTGATATCTCTTGTGCCAACTGCGTGTACCGTATTAGCTGAGTTTCAGTTGTGAGAAGTTAATTGTGTTTTCCCATAAGTATACATGTACAGTACATTATCAAATAAGTGCTTACAATTCCAGGAGGAGTTAAGTTGCATGTAACTTGAATTTGTGGTTTCTGATGCAGAAATTTCACAGTTCAACTTCTGCCTGTCAGTCTTATGGGTTAGTCAGTAAAGTCTACCCTTTTTGCAAGAGTGGAGTACATGTAGTATTTGACTCCCTTTTTGGTTTGACCATGATGAAAATGCTGCATCCGATAATGTGTAGCACCCCTTCTGTCACAGGTTTCTGATACACAGCAGAGTGTAGCATGTGAAAGCAAGTGTCGTTGAGGCCGAGGAGGTTTTAGTGAGGCATATTGTATGCTACCGGTAGTCTAAATGTCTTGTCAAGAATGGATCACTCTGCTATGCATGGCCATAATGTATGCTAGGCCCATCTTCAGTCTGGAATATCTAAGTGTAGAATGGATTGCTTGTCCATTCATGGACACGTTGTGCTCATGTCATCCTCAGTGGGGAATTTTTTGTGTCTTGAATAGAGAGAGGGGCCCAACTATCTACCGGTAGTTTCATTGAAAAAGCTGATGTATTGATAAAGACACTACTAATGAAAGAATCTGGAATGTGTGATTGTGGCTTCTGTGTGGATGTGGGTCAGTAGCAAGCCAGTGTGCTCCATCACCCAAGAATAAATTGCTTCAGGATATCCATCCGTCCATCCAGCCTAACTCATCCTTACAGCTGGAGGTCTTTCCCACACAATAGGTTTGATGCAGCTTTCCACTTGAATATGAATGGATACACTGTATACAGGCAGATTTGGAAAAGGCACACATACAGTATACATGTGACTCAATAATCAAATGAAGGATATATACAGGCAGATTTGGAATAGGCACACATACAGTATACATGTGACTCAATAATCAAATGAAGGATACATGTCAGTGTGGATTTATGTACATGTATCGTGGTTGGAAAGAGGATTGTCATTTGGAACTTGTACTAACCCGTTGAAGTTCCAACACATAATTTAACAGGTTTAGGATTTCATCTTGCCATGAAAGACCAGTACTAAGAGCTGCAATGTGATGGGTTTGAAGCCAAGAAAGACCAGTACTAAGAGCTGCAATGTGATGGGTTTGAAGCCAAGAAAGACCAGTACTAAGAGCTGCAATGTGATGGGTTTGAAGCCAAGAAAGACCAGTACTAAGAGCTGCAATGTGATGGGTTTGAAGCCAAGAAAGACCAGTACTAAGAGCTGCACTGTGATAGGTCTGAAGCTAAGAAAGACCAGTACTAAGAGCTGCACTGTGATGGGTCTGAAGCTAACACAGACACTTTGCACATTACGCTTGATCTTTATGCTGTTTGAACAGTTTATACTTCAAATAGAATAAAAATGAATTTTGAGAGTGTTGTAGAATTTTGCTGTAGAAAAAAGTGGAAGATTAAAGTAACATCAGGTTTGAAAACATGCCATTTATGCATGAAATGCTTTATTTGAAGTTGTTGGCATTTATCACTCTTGAAGAATTTTCCTCCTTCCTGAATGGCATCCTTAGCTTATTGTAAAATACCTGAGGCAAAACTGTTGTACTTCATTGGCACAAATACCTGTATATTTTGTCAATATCAGAATAGAAGTATAGAAAATACAGCTCTAAATATACCAAAATAAATAAATTGAATTTTTGCAGGCCTTAAGCAATGTGAGTTGTGTCAATAGCTCTGTGTATCAGTTTGTTGATATTATGCTAATGTTTTCATCCTTGGGAACAAAAAGGTGTCTCCTGTCACAGAATGGAAACCTCTATCTCAAAGAATCGTCACGAGGAGCGACACTTAATTCAATTGGCAATTTTACTGCTGTGCCAGTGCGCAAAGTGCTGAAAGCTAGATCTATATAGATTCTTGTACTCAATGCACCTCGTAGATTCTGTACAGGTTGAGCTGTAGAGGTTTGGCAGCAGGTTTTTCTGACTAGCAAAACAAACGTGGTTAGTTTTATTTTGAGTATTTAGTCTGGAGGAATCAGTCATTTGCGAAAATGTGAAGGTAGTTTTAAGGAAATTCAATTCATTTTAGATGGACTCTTTGAAAAGCACAATATAAGGTCATTTCATGTGCTTAAGATATTTGTAATGTAGACAAGTTTTCCCATTGAAAAGGCAAGATTCATACCTATGAGAACACAGGTGTGAGCTGTCCAAGAGGAAATTTACCAAATATTTCTTTATTTCATATATGAAAGATTTCCTATGAAATGGTGGCATTTTCAGAAGCCAAACCAACCATCCATAAATGATGAATTAAAGAGTTGAAGTGATGTTTTATTCATTTCATAATTCATCAGCTAACGGGCTAGTCACTGTCAAGTTGTAAAACTAATGTAAAGTGAAGCTACAATGTTTATCAATCTCTGTAGCATTGCCGGTTTATTCATTGTTTGATAAATTAAATGTTGATAGATGTCTCTGGCACCTCTCTGCAAATGTCATAAAGACTAAATGCAGTATGAACATGATGTATTGCAGGAAAAAAATGCCTGTGGGACCTGATATACATGTTGGGATGTTGTTCTACGCTAAACCCATCCACTCGTCTGTTATTATCTCAGTAGATAGTGACATCATGGAGGACAAAATGTCTGCTTCAATTTATTATGCCTCCTGTACATTGACTTGGAAAAGGCATTGAGCATTTCTTTGGAACAAACAGAAAAGAGAGAGTCCTTATAAAAATGTGGTAATTTGATATTCAGGTAGGTCCTGGGGGTGGAAGAATATGGGTTGTAAATACAGACAAAGATTGTTCACCTCTTGAATACTAGGGGATGAGAATCCATGAAGATTATGAAGGCAGGAGACTGCAAAATGGTGTACTTGTAGATGCCTGTACAAATCAGTAAAAAGGACACATGCACCAGGGCCTAGGGTGAAATAAATTCATGCATGGTGAATAGTGTAAGTGGCAGTGTGATTTCGCCCAAAGCAAGGAAATTTGTTGTTTAGAATGGTATGTAGTCATCAGCTGAACATCAGAATTAGAAACAACTCTCAGACATGGACGATGGGGACAGGAATAACATTTAAATCACATTAAGGTATGAGATTGTCCTACATTTAACCAGTACAGTATAATTATTGGCTTACAACATTTGACATTATGGAAAGGATATTTTGATACCAAACATACTGGCAATCAACTTATATGTCGGCACAAAGCAAAGGCATGCATACAAATTGACGGACAAAAGCCAGCTATGGCAGATTAGAAGCTGGCAAATAGGAAGGTACTGGTAGCAAAGTTTGAAAATTATGTGCTTCAGTAGTTACAGTATTTCTGTTGTTTTATGATAGATTTTTGTATTTGAAGAGGTAAGAGTAAAGACAATATATGGCACACCATTTGTTACTTAGTTGAGCTTCTTATATATATTTAATTAAACAGAATCAACGATAGAAGCACACTCACAGATTTACACCTGTTGTTGTCTAATGGTCACATGAAGTTGATACTCAGCTAAACCCCCAAGGTGACCCTCAAGGTTTTTTAATATCCGCCTGGCATAACCCGAGATTGATCAGTTCCTTTGGCTCAGTGTCCCCTTGATTCTGATCACAACCTGCATTCTCATGCATGACTTCTTACTTTCCACCCACACAGTCTGGCCTCTTCTTCCAGGCAACTAAGCTGTTTATTCATGGAGATTTGTGAATTCTGACGCACTTGTAGTTGCTTGTAATAAGTCCATTATAGCCGGCATTTGATATAAATAGTGAGGCAAACAAGGTTAAATAAAAAATTGATGTTCATCAAGGAGCAGATGAGAAGTAAGAAAAGATTAAAGGGAGGTTCCTGCAAACAACTTTAAAATGAGCCTGACAGTAAGTACATGTAGCTATTGTTTCCTTGCAGTAATGACACTGGTCAATATGTCCGACACATGACCCTCATGAGGTTGTTTAAATAACTAGATGTATAAGATCCTTATCAAATTTTGAAATCCCAGTCCTTTTACAGCTTTCTCGAAAGAGCAGTTCCAAAGAGTTTTCAGCATATGCAGGGGCATGCTTGCAGTCTGTTATAATTTGATTACCTGGGAATTCAAGTAAGGTTCTGTGTTGATGGCATTCTAAATGTATTGCAGTGTTTCCCAGTAGAACGGCCAAGGTGTTGGAATTGGAAATAGGACAAGCACATCCATGAATAAACACCAACACCGAGATGTATGGACAAACTTTCATTTATACTGAAACCCTGCTCTGCTAGAGTTTTCTACAATATTGGTGGCAAGTTTTATGACCATTGTACTCATTTGCTTTGAGTGCCCAGGATTGAAAATTGATTTGCACTACTGGAGAAATGTCGGCTGAAACGCTGGAGTGTAACTTTCATTTCAGATTGTCAGTTTGGTTACACTGAGGCAAGAATACTCCATGTTGTATTGAGAAAGGGTTTTCAGTCATAAGTTAGTTTTACTCAAATACATATTCCAATAAATAATATCTTCAACCTGAAATATGAAATTTGGAGCAGAAGGGGAAATGGACAGGAGTGGGCTTTGAATGTGTGACTTTTGGAATATTTACACACCCACTGAAATTCTCACAAGGGATGAAGTCATTCAATAAAAAGCCATAATTATACCTACCGCATCTTGCTGCAAAACATCAGACTATTCTGAGAAGTTTCTGATGGTGTCGGAAGCTATCAGTTTACCAGCCTGTCCTACTTTGACTCTACTAGAGTCGTTAACTGTGGCCATGTAATCATTGACATTCACATAGAAATGCTGCCTGGATTCCCACATGTCCTTATTGTACACATCTTCTAATTGCACATTCATGAGCATCATCTACCTTAGAAGTCTCCAGATTTCACTTAAGGACACCACTGTGTTTGAAGCTCACTATCATAAATATACACTGGAATGATCATTGATGTATAGTTTATTAGGCAGGTTGAACAGCTGGGGTAAGGGGATCAATCCATTCCAACATTCTGCATGTATGTAAATGTATATGCCTAGATAACACTTGAAACACTGAGCAATGTAGTAGATACGAAATAGTCGAGTGTTACTGAAAACTAACTCGGGCTATGAGAAGCTGAATATCTTCATCTGCTTGATTGAGAAATGCTCTCATTTGTCAGTTTTGTTGAAACTGGATGGCATCATTTATAACAGCACTGAGTTCACCATGAGTAGTTTGTTTATAGGTTTTCTGCCTTTCAACGTTTCCTCTCAGCGACTTAGTGGGCTTTGAGATTCGCTGAGAAGATATTCTTGTTTGTTTGGATCAACAAGAGAGTAATAGCTACCTGACCTACTTGTATGCATCAGGCTAGAAGATAATGCTTAATGGAGATTGGAATAGCCTCAAGAGGAAACAACAGGCATCACTTGGCATTTATTTATTAATGAACGTTGAATGCGTTAGTGAGAGATTTCTAAGAAGTCCATGTTTTGTCATTTATCTTCATTTATTTTGTATGAGACGGGAAAGCGATGACGTCATTTAGTCTGTTATTTGGTGTTAACTTGTGACCTTTTTTTCTTGTGCAGCATGGTGTGGACTCCAAAACACCCCTGAAATATTCTCATCTGGATATCGCTGGTTCATCTGGCCCATTCCCTGGGATACCAACAGGGGCACCAATTCCTGCATTAACACACATGCACCTGTTGGAGTAGAACACCTTCCCATCATGTCTTCTCACTGAAATTCCACCCATTATTGACATGCTACACAGAGGTAAATAGAAGTTGTTTGCATAATCGCTTGGGTTTTTTAATTTGTTTTGAAGAAATGGGTGGATTTGGTAATGATTGGACAGTGATGAGATGCAGATTGCAGATGCAGAGTGAGTATCACTCAAAGTTGCTCAATTATGCATAGTGAACCAAATGACCACGCCTACATTGCAGTGCTCCAAACACCTTGATAACAAAGATTGCCATCTTTGGGGTTTCAAATAGCATTACCACTAATTGCTAGAGAATAATTATTCCTGTAACAGTTTGTTTTGGAAAGGGTCACATAACCCAAAGATGCCTGTATTAGTGTTACTTTTTTGTAATAGTTTGCCTTCCTTGCATACAAAAATGTGATAATCTGAAATCTGTATTCTGTGCTGTTGAAATGATTGGGCTGTTTTCCTAAAATCCTTTCTTTAAATTCTTATAACCAGGACATAATGGTTCAAATATAAAGCTGCGTTCTTCATTGCAGTTTCTCGGAAATAAGTCATACAAAATGTGTCATGTAAACACATTCTGGCTGTAGTCATAAATAATTTGGCGTAGAACAAACTACAAGATTTAAATGGGAAGCAGTAAGCTGGAGTTATAACGTGTTCTGGCTTCTATATTTTGGCGGTAATTCCAGCCAAGGATATTGCATTGGGCATCACAGGGAGGATATAGTTACGTGGATTATTTCTACAGCGTGATGGTAAGATTACATACTTGCGTCTTGGAACTCCTCACGTTAGCGTTCCGGCCAATTGAAGTATCTGACCACAAAACAGATTATGTCGAAAACGATGGATAGAAGTATAAAGCTTCAAGTACAATTTCATTTTTAAACTTCAGTTTATTAACAGATAAGGAATGGTAAGATTTTTTGTTTATTTTGACAAATGATTCTATGCAGTGTTTTCTTTAGGTCTGTGATTTGAGTTAAAAAACCTGCTAAACATGTGCTGAATGAAAATTCACCAAAGATACGCAACCATAACCATTAAGATAACAGATATTTGGGCATTGAGCATGGTGTTCAGTTTATTTAGTTGTCAGCAATCGCGGGTGAAAAGGGTCTCAACTTTTAGCCGAAAAAAAATATTTTCTAACTGTTCCTTTGGGCATGAAGAAAAATCAATAGCTTTACTATTCAAAAAAGCAATGAACTGGATACATCTTTATTTTGTAGCACCTAGTATTTGTCTATAATCGTAATCGGTTCTAAATAAAACACGTAGCTTCTTAAAATTAATGTATGTGCATCCAATGCAAGTAAAGCAATTGAAACAATAGTGCGACTTTTTCTATGATCTTTTATGAAATCTACTCAGACAGAAGCAGGCTGCTTTTAAAAACGAGTTGAAGGCGAGTTTTTCACGATGATGTTGCATGTTCTGCCACCCCAGATCCATGCACGTCGCTGTAGCTCCGTTACACATTATGTTAGCAGATATGTTAACCATGCTTTGGATTACTTGAGAAATTGCCAGCCTAACATAATGTCCATCACTAAATGCAAACTTCACAGATCAAAAGCAAGAGAAAAGCAAAAACGTATTGAAATGAAGTTGAACAGCTACGTAAGCAGAATCTTTGTTCCGTCGCGGAATTTTATGAAAAACCGGAAATTCCATCGTGGTTTGAATCATTGGAATGACCATACATCTTTTAAAATTGCTCCGAGGCAATCCAATTCTGTTGCACCGCGCGTAGGGTCCAGAAGTGAAAGCGGGTCTTAAACCCTGGTGAAGATGCCTTGTACATGCTGTGAATATAGCCCCTGTCACTGACAGTGTCAGTCACGTTTTCTGTTGGAAAACTTGCAGGATTTCTCTCCTCAACCTTTCAAGGTTTTGATTTCATTTTATATTTCTTTAAGATTTAAAATAGAAATTGCAGTGAGCAACTTAATGGATTGAAAAATGCATTTTGAATACGTTTGCACCAAATTTTGGTAGTGTGTCTTCAAACAATGTCAGAGGGAGAAGAGTCTGCAGATTGAAGACCTCCTTTTGAGCAACCAGCGAGTGCCGAATCTCGATTACTCCATCAAAATCAATCCTTGGTTTTTATTTCAACATCAGAGTTCAGGATCGATTTTTATGTTCAAGACATATGATCATTAGGTTTCAGTAAAGATTCGTCTATCCGATTGAGAGTGAGGTTATTGTCCTGCTAGTAATGATAGTCACTATCGTCAAAGTCTATAAATACGCAAAGCGACTGTTTATCTCCCGTAATGGAATTCTGCATTATTAATGTACAAGCGGGATACTGTAATCCTGAAGCGGGAATCTGGGACTTTTTGTAATAGCCTTGTCGGAATATGTTGATTTTAAAAATATGGCTCCTCGGGTAAAATTTGAAGACTTAACCAGTGATATTCTTTGTCACCGGGAGTGTTTGTTACTGCATAGTGCATCAGGGTAACAATATACTAGTTGGGACTGGCACAAATATTGATATCAAGTAATGTGAATAAAACACGTCTGACGGATGAAGTGTATGCCTTACTCTTCCTCGGTGATATGAAGTTTCATTCTAAACACTAGTAGTGTCCTTTTCCCGTTTTTTGATTTTATTTACACGAGCACAAGTGATTGTTTCCATTGAGATTGTTTTCCCCTCATAATACCGTTCCGCGCCGAGATCGCATAGCGTACACTGCGCACTGGTTACAGTCATCATGATTGGGGTGGCTGGGTCGTCAACGCGCCTTTTCTTCCGTAGTTCATTTCGATTCGTTTCTTACTACTGTGGTTTGGGGATAGTCGGCGGTCGACAGACCAGGATAGAGCGAAGGATGTAGGGTTGATGATGAGAACAGAGTGTCATTATGTCATTTCTATGATACGGGGAGCATGTATATGTCGGAATAGTGATAAATGAATAGGAAGCGTCACTGGTAAATGTTACGCTACGAAAGTTTCAAACTCATTTCGACCGAGGAGAAATCTTGGACTTACCAAAGGAAACCTTGAAAGTGGCAGTGTTGCATGTAAATGAATGTGACAAGTTTGTATGTCTGCTGCTTTGTGTCTATGTGGTAGGCTAAAAGTAGTGTGTTGTGTGGTTACTATTATGTTATTTCTCAATTGGTGTTAGATTTCAAGAAATGTTTGGACTATCTCGTTCTTGTCATGAAGTAATTTTTAAAGCATGCTTATCTTCATCAGTACCGGTACAAGGCCATGTTCGTTCTTATCTTTATGACAAATGCCCGTAATCCTGAACTCAGAAAACACAGTAATTTGATGTTTTAGTTACTGAATTATTTCATGGAGGTAGCTCCGTGATTATTTCGTCTGCTTTTAAGATTTGTTATCAGTGATATACGGCATCAAATTTCTATGCAGGTTGTGTTGCGGTTAGGTCTATAGAGAAACACAGAACGAATGTAAATACCACCCTACATGTAAATGGATGACGGTCGACCGTAATTCTATCAGAGACCTGATCACATGCCTACTTCCAGAGATTTTAGCCCTAGACAAGTTACAAGTTCTTCTTCCCCTTAAATTGATATTGAAACTTAAAGCTCAATTCAAAACAGGTTTGGACTAGTGAGCAATATGTACTAGCTGCTTTGTTGCTATTTTTAAATGCTCCGTGTATTTTATATTATGCTTGAAGGTAGAAATTGTATATTGTTGACCTGAAACAAGTCTGTGCTATGCCATTACACTGGGATCGGCGTGTTTATGTACTCAGAGAAATAGAGGTTACTATTATAGGCTATTTTACGGGAAAAACGGCTCAGTACAAGTACATGTACGTAAAGCATGACGGTAGCGGAAAATAAGACGACTTGCATTGACCGCATCCCTGAAGACGCAGTCCCAACCTCCATGACGTCTTCATTTCAACAATACTTTGAAGTGTGGGTAGTCTCCTGATAGATCAATTGACGAAGTGGGGTTCGTGTCTTAGATTTTGACATATATCATGCTACAAAAAATCTCATGTATATGCATATCAAATATCTTGAACTACGGTACTTCTAGCCGGTAGAGGGTTATAAGTTGGTTGATTTACTCTGAGTGATTCGAAATTTACTTTGTAATGGGTCATTAATTAGCTGCCTGTAATGTGGAACATTTCATTGAGAGCTACTCTGCAAGTCTATATAGCAATCTGTACATGCAGCCTACCTTCGCGCCGTTATTTACAATCTGAAGTTGGCGCAGTCTCCATCACTTCTTTAATTTGGTGGGTTTTATTTGCGTAACTTGGTCTTACACTGCTCGTCAATTTAGCCTGAATGGATTCATATCTACTTACAGGGGTGTGAGAAGTCAGCTTTTTTGGTGTTGATGTTGACCCTGAATTTCAGCTTTTTTGTACACCTGCTCTGTACAAAAGTATGGGAACTTTTTACATCTCAGCATCTCAGTTTTGCTTTAGGGGGTTTCAGCTCCAAATTTAAGGGGCCATTCACACCCCTGTATTTACTTTAAAAAGCGGTATGTGTGGTCATTTTATTTGACTGAAAAGCTGATTTTTATTGGAACGAATGCTGCATTGCTTGTGAATGAAAGGTGGAGCTGTTTTTATGATTGATTGTCCATTTTCGGTGGTTGCTCCCTACCCGACATTCAGTGTGTGTTTAGTTTATATGAAAACGTTGCTCACGGAGCCACTTTTATCGAAATTAAAATAAATTATTCAGATTGAGGAGTATTACAATGTGCGAATTCGCTTTGCCAAAAAGTATCTCACAGAGGCCCCTTCACTGCATGTCACGTGATGCATTTTGCATCATAGGATTACCTACCACATGCCGCTGCCTAGCAACCAAACAGCATTAGCAACTCTTCTGGGAATAGTTGCTGTTTTGCACGCGTAATTGTTTAAGCGTGTTCAGACAGTGTCAGGAATATGAACAGGAAAACGATGGCGCTTCATCAGATCCTCGCTTAATGTGTCAACTTAATTTGAACAAATAATTGTATCATTCTAAGCTTTGTTTTGTGACTTTTTCGTACATTTCTTGATTTATTTGCCCATGCACGGTACTCTTTTGCCTTGATACAGAATGTCATCGTGACTGATTTCTCCCTTGACTGTGACAATGGAGAAACAGTTGTATTTATTTACTGAAAATACCATTGGAGGCTGTTGTAATGTTTCGTAATAGAGCAGACTTAGCTCAGTATTCGCCCTTCAGAAAGGAGCAAGAATGAGATGAGGGGTAATCAGAGTTCGGCAAGCGGTCATAGCTGGCGGGTTGGTAGCAGTATTGAACGGGATATTTAAGCCGCGTGAACCCGTCACCCATACCAATCTCGACCGCTGACTCATGTTGCTCCTGGACTTCAGTTACCATAGGTAGCGTCGGTTTTCATTTATCATTAATTGCCGTGGCAAAACAACACTTTAGTTCATGCAGAAATTACTCCAGATGAGGCCCATAACACATTTCAGAAGTTGAGGAATACTAAGTATTAAGCTTGTCAAACGATGAAAATTTTGGGTTGTTGTTGTTGTTGTTGTTGTTTGTTTGCTTGTTGGGTGTTTATTTGTTTGTTTTGGGTTTTTTGAGGGGCTCTCAGTTTTGTACAGCGCTGAAAGACGGAGTTGCTTGTTATTCTTTGTGATCTAATACAGTGATGTAGGCCATACAGGGTTCATTCTAGCAAGTTAAGTAAATAACTTGTCAATCTGATCGACGGTGTCAGACCAATTATTCACTTGCCAGCCCGACCTACAATAAATAAGGTGTATGTAGCATTCACTTCTAAGAAAACATCGCCTACACGACAGCAACAGTCTCAAATTGACGACAAATATCCGTGGTAGGATTCATTACAATACCAGAAATACTTCCTGTAAATATAGCACTTTCGTCCTTACTTAGACCACGTGCCGTATCTATTTCTTATTATGTCAACTGCCGCCCGTTACTAGTGTACGCTGTACAAAGGTATCACAGCCCGTCAGTTTCACAACATACTCATGGCAGTGGAACTTGCACATGCGTTTCACCATTTCGATATTGATACCGTCATTCTATGGCTCATTCGATATACGTTTATTTGTGCCCAAGGCGAATCCAGAGAAGGGAACTGGGCCACGACACCCCCCCCCGAAAAA
Organism: Acanthaster planci; assembly: GCF_054643075.1. Classification (NCBI taxonomy): domain Eukaryota; kingdom Metazoa; phylum Echinodermata; class Asteroidea; order Valvatida; family Acanthasteridae; genus Acanthaster; species Acanthaster planci. The sequence goes on from NC_141789.1 coordinate 132,513, forward strand.
AGCTATTTTTTTCAAAATAATGAAAGAAGGGTGATTTTTGGTCAGTCTCATTCCCGTTGTCTCAAAAAGCTGGGGAAAAACGTCGAAAATGTTACCTTAACCCCATAAAGGCCATAAAAGGTTACAAAAAAGTGCACATTCCCCCCCCCAACAAAAAAGTTCTGAATCTGGCCTTTTGTATGAATGAAGACTTTCATTGATGTAAGTTCAATGAAAGAGGGGTTGACAACTGAACCAAAGAAACGCATCTTTGTCATGAAATGTTCGTTACATTTGACGGATAGATTAATGGTTTCAGTTTAGCTAACGTATTAGAAGTAAAGGCTAAATAATTACAAATTATAAATCATTCTTCAGTTGAAACTGAATCAAGAGGTACATCAGTTGTTTTGGCAGTCGACTTGTGACTAACAACTTGCACATTTCTCTGTCTTTTAATGCACACCTGACGTATTGGATGAGATGATTCTAAAATTGCCTTCGAGGAAGACTCTACATGGATCGAAAGCCATGTTTTTTTTAACTGATTTTCGTTATACATGTATTTCTATGACAGTGAAGCCTTTACCACTACATTCGCATACATGCAATTTGCCCAAAATGATAATCAATAAGGCCAGCTGTCATAACATCTAATAAATGGGAGATCGGTACGTCTTATCACTAACAAAGAGACTCAGAGAGACTCCAAGAAACGTGACCATTGCCCCTTTTGTAAACTTAAGAGAATTTAATATCAAAACACTGACGTGGGGAATATTCTCAACATCGCGCCTTGCACGCACATTTCCTCGTGTACTTGTCTCTCCTTTCTTGCCCATGGCACGAGCGTGAAAACGTGCCAGCGTTTCTCAGATTCTAAGCAAGACTCTCCTGTGGGGTATCAACCAAGACAGACAAGCCGTGTTGAGAGTCGCCGAGAACCAATTCAAGGGTGTCAAAATGTCCTTTTAGCCCAGGGTTAGGTCGTAATTGGCCTAATTCTTCTGCACACCGCGACGGTTGAAATGATGTTTGCTACTGCACGTAATACTCACCAAATACCTTTGATACCTGTGTTTTGTCGTGTAGTAATCCGATGAGAGCTCCGAGGAAAGGGCAGAAGGTCTACAGCACTCCTCGATGAAGTCCATGTCCTCGCCATTTTACCCGCCAAAACAGTCTTAAAATATATAATCTATTTCAACTATGGGCAAACTTTTTCAAAATTTCATTTTGTTAAAACTGTAATTTTATCATGACCAAGTGGACAGCGTGCAGTGGAATGAATGTTTCAGTGTAGCACGGGATGTTGGGACAATTTCAAAGCAAAATATCTAATTTTTATTCGTCTTCTGAAAATTTCCAGCCTTTTTGTTTCAGCCAGATCTGTAAATGCATTATTGGGGTAATATGTATAAAACGCCTGTGAGACGAATTTCAATGGAGTTATCGGGAGTTCAGCTCTGAGTCAGTAGAATCTTTCACATGAAAAGATCGAACTGATCAATTATCGCAGTTTGAATCATTTTTGTTATTTCCCTGTGGAATTGCTATGGAAACTAAGCTGTAACATCATCACTGAGCAAAAGACCTGCAAAACTGTAAAGCGTGCATGTTAGAACGCTAACAGCAAAGACATGACCATCACGTGGGTGTTATCGGAACTCTGGAGGGCTTAGTCTTTGAGGTTGTGGCATTCAACTCGAGAATTATCAGTGTATCTTTGGGTACCTCTTAGTTCAACCTTAGACTCTGATATCAGCGCGGTAGCTTGTCGTACTTGCTCTCTGTGCAAACCTTAACTGACAGTAACCATGTTGACCTGTTTGCTACCCGTAGTGATAGGTTGGTTTTCAGCCAGACATCACCCTTAGTTCATGGCTCGACGGTTGCAAGCCTGTTCCATGAAGATGAAGTGTGTTTTTATGTCCGCGATGTGAATTTAATTAAATTGACAGGCTTCCCTCCGAGACTAGAAGCGATATTAATAAATTGTGTCACCATATCGTCGCCGCAATTAGAGCATCGGTGCATGGCAGTAGAGGTCGCATCTTTTGTAGCAATGTGATTCGTGCAAATATCACAATGGTGAGTTTTGTTGTCAATGAAGAGACTCAATCTTTGGCCCTGATTATTAAGTGAATCAAGATATCGATGCGTCGGTTGCTCCATTTGCTCTCTTAGGTGTTTAAATATTGGACATTTTGCAGAAGCCGTGGTATGTCAACTGTCCTTTTTGAGAGAGAGAATAAAATGGCACGGATCTAAACGGCTTTCAACAGCCCATGCGCAGTGTGATCCCGATTTTTATCGCGGGAAACCCAATGGTTTGAGTGTGTTTTATGCCTACGTCCGCAGTCTGTTATCTCTTATACATGTAATTCCAAACACACATTGTATGCATATGGCTTCCATTTATAAATCATATGGTTTTCCTATAATGATGGATTGAACAGAGGGACATTCTTTTGGGAGTATTTCTGTAGGTTTAGCTGATGCCAATCGTGTGTATCTCCCATACACATTGATATAGAATTCAACTATTAAACTTGGTCAATGCCTGGACCTTTCATACGGACCTTTCATTTTTGTTATTATTTTATTATTTTTTTATTTTTTTTATTATTTATATTTATTTGTTATTATTTTGTTATTTAGCACTTCTTTCGTTTGAAATTGCTTAAACACAAGTTGAATTTCGTCAAAGAGGGTCACTCGCCCGAAATGTTGAAACTTATATTTCACTTTATATTCAGAGCATTGTAAGTCACGAAAAAACACACTTATTTGTCCCATCTTCATTTTCGTCTTGTTCCGGGAATGGCGTTGAATCGGAAAAGCAGATTCGTTTTTTGTCATCCGTTTTACCGATTTAATAATTAAGATAGTTTGAATTAGCGGTTATTTGGACGTCATTCTCCTTGTGATTCAAAATTGACTAATTAAGAAAAGGGCAAAGTAAGAAGTGCAAAAACCAACCAGGAAAACCTATATTTTGCAATATGACGGTATTGGCATACCCTCTATTATACCGTTATCGTTGATGGTATACATACGTAGGCCTATTGCACTTTTGAACGTGGCCGATTTCTATTCTCGTTAAGATTCTTAGTCTTTTTAAACTTCCTTCTTAAAGATTGTTTTAGCATTCAATATGGTATATCTATTTTTTGCGTTTGTAGGCAGTAGTGTTTCTTCTAAGCGTTTGATAATATTTTCATGAACACCAAACAGACCCCCGCTCTAAATAACTGCTACTAATGCTCGTCAAGACACGATTCCTGTGCAAGACCGGGACTATACAAAGAAACAAAGAGGGTTTAATCCAAAGGAAAAAAATATGTATTTATTCTGTCTGATCAATATTTGCAGACTTCTAGTGGCTTTTCATTATTGATACAGACTGCCATGGGATAAAGACATTTTAACCCCGAGCGGGGAAATGCTGGTTCGTGTGATTGCAACTGAACCAGAATTTCAAGGCTTACATGGCGATACAGTGTATCATAATTGAAGTGCAAGGTCAGTCGGGCTTGCCTTTTTTTCTTTTCTCCCAAGGCTTAATTTTTACACGCTCACTGTATAAATCATTGTAGGCCCCCCTAATACCTTGACGGCACTGGAAGAGTTTATTTTGTGTGTGCGTGTGTGCGTTGATAAAAATGCTAGTTTTCTATCAAGCTTATTATTGAACAAAGCGTGGTAAAGCAGAATTCTGCTTTTCATTTCATTAAGAAAATGTAACCATTCCTTCAGTTATAACTTTAGCCAGGTGTTGAGTTCGACCGATTGAATAACATTCCATTTTCATCTTACTTAAATGAAATTTGGAATCAGCCTTGTTTTTGCATGGTACACTTAGCATGCTACATTGATAATTTGTTCTTGTCGACCTCTTTTGAGAGGAAAATTCCTGGATTCTGTCGGATTCACGTTCCTGAAAGTGACAGTAGTCCACTGATGAACATAACCCGCTAAACGTATAATCCCCCACAGTATATCCCTTTATCTAGAGGCATTTCCACATCTCTCCCTGCTGCTACCTGCTAATGATACTGCTGAGCGTAAAGAACGCTCTTTATATACCCTTAAAAAGATGACATCCTAAGGGCATATCGCTTAGGAAATTGAAACCCCGCATGCACCAAAGCATTATTCTCACCTCATTCCATGAACCTGTTTCCCATATGAATTCAGTCTGCAAAGGTTTGGAATAAGGTCTAAAACTGGTACTTTACTCATACTTGTCGTTTTCATTAAGACAGTATAACCTCGTTCCTGCGGCACCTCGCATAACAAACCATCAAAACAGCGTGGAACCGTTTGAAAATTGCCAGATTGTCGTAGCGGGGTTTACTTTGCCTCCGAGCAGTAAAGGTCTACTGCATAATTTCTCTGTTTTGACAGTCCGAATCCACCAGTTTCCGCACACACACCCAGAGGATCTTGTCTGATGTTTACTGTAATTAAATGTGAGAGTTTACAAAGTCGAATCAGTATCTGGAAATGCGATGAAATGTCAAATGTTTAAAACAGCAACCGTCTTTCAAAACCGACCCGATGTTCATTTTCCCCCCTCTGTTGAGGAAAGCGAAGCTCATAAAGAAAACATTTCAAAAGGTTGCTATCGAAAAACAAGTGTAAGCGACAGCGGGGCGCTCGAATCCATTTGGTCTGTTGATCAAATACTTGAAATCACTTGTGCATGTTGATGCAGGTTGGTTGGAACGTGCAGACGCCGAAGAGAGGCTGGAATCCGCTGACGAGGTACGAGAAGAAAGTATGCCAGGAAATGACTCCAGTACGGCTGGAGTGAAAATAGGAAAAGTCTAATAGCTAATTTGTTGTAATCTATGCTGTCTTCCTATACAGTCAGTGACAAAAAGACGGGGGTGAAGGTTCAGATTCCGTAAGCCTTCAAAAGAGAAAAGTATTGGAAAGGGACCTTTGGGTGTATGTACAAGCCCTGTCAATAACCATGCACGTCACGTGCTTATTGCTGCACACCCACTTACTTTGTACGTGCATGCACAAAACGCCTTTTAGAGTGTAACGATTGTGTTATATACAGTTATATACTGTTATTATACAATTCAGCCTTGATTAGATGTCACTTTTAGCCTGGGCGTGTTGGGGTGTTTTCGGATAGTTGCCCTGTTGAGGGTAGGGAGATAGCTCCAAGCTTAGTATTTCCTGTTTTTACCGTGATCGATCGTGCTGCAGCCTTGTCTGAACAAATAGACCATGTCAAGTTTTACCACTGACAATTCAATTAACTTGGGCAGGTTTAATGTGCACCAATAATACACATCACGCTCCTGGACGATCAGCCCCTTTCTCTGCCAACGCTGAAGTATAGCAACAAATCGAACCATGAATAATTCAAGTTGTCTGTTCTCAGGTTTGGCGACTGAGAGGATCAACACGTGATCTTCTTGAAATCTTTTGCCATTTATCGGATTGACATCGTGGAATCGATGATGTCTGTGGGTTAGCTTAGAGGGCGCAGGAGAGCCTCCTTCCTCGCTTATTGAAAGCATCTGGTTGACGAGTTGATTGCTACTTCAATCTCTTCATGGTATAGACCTACTAACCAGCAGAATACATTCACGTTCTTGTGCCTGCGAACTTTATGAATAACGATTTGGAAGGTTGTTTACTATTACATTTCAATGAAACTGAGAAACTTGAGCTGTTTATACTGAGGAGTAAAGTGGATCTTCAATGGCGTCGGAGGGATGGTATATTAGGAAGTAAACAGTAAGACAAAAGAAGTTGCGAAGATCATCAAGTATACAATGCACGCTCACAGACAGACAGAATCACGGGACAAACAGGATAATATCGGGTGGAAGAGGGAAGATACGTTTGTATGGAAGTGAGAAACGTGGAGAAGACAAGTTGTTTATCTCTCAACTTGCTGGAGCGCCATTATTTGCCATACGTTCACTGATGTCGTCGTTTGGACCTGGTATAAATGCAGTTATCTTGTCACAGATCGCTGATATCCAGAAATATTTTGGCTTTTATCTATTGAGAAGCTTCGTGCCCCTAATATTGTGAAAATTGTGAAGTTCGTTGTCTAACAGAATTTCTAAAAAAGTCACCGCATATCGTCTTCTGGTTGTACTAGAACCCATATTTCATTCATAATTGAATTTGTGGAAGATAGCTCATTTCCAGGTTACCATAACCACCTGTTTGTGTCTGAAGCCATCCGATTACTGGTGGTATTAACATGCAAGACGTGTATTCACCTGTCCAGGAGAAAATCGCCATACAGCAATATAAAGCTTTAAAAAGAAACTTGATCATATCCGTATACTGGAGTGATCAGTATACTGTCAGTTTTGCGTAGACTAAACGCGGTTCACTCCTGTGAAATTGGATTCAGTATATCTGCCATAGAGAAGATTTATACAGAAAAAAAGAAATGCAAACAATGATCGTGCAGATATTTAATGGACCATCGCTGGCATTGCTCATTGCCACGCTCGGGTCTACAATATTTAGAATGTCTTTATTCATGAGGGCCACGAAGAGCACAGCGACGCGTGAATGAAGCATCGTCTGAGAACGAATTCCAGACAGACAGATACATCAATAATGGATTGGCTTGATTATAGACGGTCAATTTAAGTGGATTTTCTATACCTGTCTTGGCTTAATCTGAACTGCTATGCTGAGGCAGTAGTGTTTTGACATTGACATTTCTGTTAATGCAATGCACGATTGGATATCTTCCATAATACTGTAATCCATTAATTTAAAACTTGTATTATCTGAGTCTGATACTCGTCTTATTCTCGTTGTTGAAACTCCTTTTCAAATTTTTGGAGATCTTGTAAATTCCTACAATTGTGGGTATAATGACATACATATATTTTAATTATATGCTGTTACGACAGTACAGAGAGTATGTCGTCTGTAGCCATAAACTTTACAGAAGATGTAGATTTAAAGCTATGGGAATGCAAAAACAAGTATTTTTAAATGTTCTATTAAAATATTTAAATGCTTTCATAGTGTGTCTTATAAATCATCATAAGAAAGCAGAGCATTTTATGTTTCAAAATGTTGAAAATTAATTTGCGAAATCATCTTTAATAAAAGATGCAAATCGCCATTTAAAACTGCCAGAATAGCCTCCAAAATAAGGTAAATTCCCCCGCTAGGTTGGGAGTCTGTGTTGGTGAACAGTTCAACTCTGACAAGAAGCCATAAGATAGGCGCAGTCAGGGATTGGTCAAGCCCTCGCATAATTACAATAATTTGTATAATTGCAGTAACGTGTATAGTTTATGTTACAATTTAAGATTATTCAAGAATTGTTATCGTCAAGACGTATCTCCGTAGAATGTTGTTCTTAAGTGGAAATAGTGCTGGTTGAAATGCGGTCTACGTTTGGAATCTAAGATTCATTTAGACAGATGCTTAGATGAGTGATTTTACCTATTATTCGAGCACATATTTCACTGTGTTTATCAAGCCTGAGATTTCTCGTTGAGTTGACTGTGAAGGAAAGACTGAGGTATAATGCAGAGTGTTGGAAATGTACCGCGAAATGGCCTGCTGTGGAGGCCGGCTCCATGCATGCCCCATTTCCTGTAAGCGTCCCTCTCTTGAACCTGTACATTCACCTTAAAAAGACATCTATTGGCAAATTACTGTTGGATCCTCCTTGAATCATGTTCTGTTTCCCCACCAAACAAGACTCTTAGTTCTGACTCATGGTAATCTTTTCTTACTGAAGGTAATAACGCTTTATTTATGCGTAAACGACATGTACTACATTAATTAACTATAATTAATTAACTGTAATTTATGTCAATCACGTTTATACCTTACTTCGTGCCTAACTTTGGCTGATTTCAGATTTCTATGGCAACGCGAGCCAAATTTATCATCATATCACAGAAGACTGGATATTGGTGAAAAGACCGGTGATAATAGAAGTGAATGCAGGAGACCTTGGACAGAACATGCTATTTCATTTATTTCACATGAATTCAGGCGACTTATAATGGAATTCAACAGTAAGGAGATAAAAAGACTTGAATTGAATTAAAGGCAAGTGACAGAGCAAGAATTAATCAGAGCTAAACTCTTATAGTGCAGTGATATTTGAATTTAATTTACAAACTATTCCGGTACGGTGTATCAGGCTTTGGATCTCCGTGCGCTATGATTACGTAGGTTAAGATTGCATATTCTGATTCATTTTGTTGATACTACTTGTACATGTTGATCAAATGTGTGGGCATTAAGGCAGTTATTTGAAACAAATAAATCATTTATTTAGCCTAAATTCAACAGCTTAAAAACACGTAAGTCGCAGAGACGTCGATATGAACAGTGCTTTATCTTTAACTGACCTTAATTCTTCAACCAGCTTCGAGAGTACAACAGCCTCATGTCTTACTTGAATTCAAATGTGTTTCAACAGCAATGTTTGAATGGCATCACGTGCATGCTCTTTAAAATGCCCAGTTCAAGGAAACGCATATTTATATTACGCATATCTGTCTGAAGTATAGTTGTAGATAGTTGGAATTTATGTTGGACGAAATATTTGGCCGAGAAGCAAGTGATTGACTTTGGAATGCCACGGCAGGGCATTCGTTGAAGGAGATCTATACGATCAACGCAGCTTTAACATACACATTGACATTTTTTATTTCATTTTTGTTTCTGATGTATTATTGTCATATCATGATGTTTCCAAGGGAAGCACATTTAAATCCGGTCGACTATTTTCAGCAGTTTTCCAACTGATAAATCTATCCACTAATTGCTTATTTATTTTAAACAGTTTTGTTGACTCGCTCTTTTAATTGCTAATTAATATCGTTTCTGTTGGTTTTTACCTGGCTACTCTTCTAAATTGGATGGTTAGAAGTAATTTTGTAGGAGTTGCTTATTATGCTGTTTCCTTGTACTGTTGCTATAGCAAATGCTATAGTTGATCATTTACTTCCTTTAACTAACCTCGTGGTCTGCCAGTGATTGTCGGTCCCCTGATAGTCATCTGCAATGTCTATCTTTTCACCTCAGTTCAGGCAGCTCTTTGTTCAGTGGAACCATTTACTGAGGAAACCAATTCCTATTTGAGGCCTGGTTATATTCGCCTGAACGCGGGCGGGTCATTCAAGCTGAATTAGCGTGATTCAATCGACTTCATGAAGGTCAGTTGAATCAAATAACTGAATCATCCAAACACACGACCAGATTAAATCGGTTATTAACTGTACCTGTTTCTCTTTTTTAACTAACGCAGCTTTCAAATCCATTTGCATTTTAATTCTCATTAAGGTTGCATTTAAACTGAACGTAAGTTCTTTTGTGTAAACAATGAATTTTTTTGCTGTCATGACAGTGTTGTGACGATGAAGTTATTGTGACTTCATTCGTTATTTAATGCAACAAGCATGACCCTGTTTCATGGGGGAAAATGTTTCTTTTAATCAAATCATCTCTGCCAAGTTGCATGATCTCGGGAGCAGTTTGGAAACCTTTTCATAAAGGGCATATACTCATAAAGGGTACCGTTTGGAAATAAATGATCCATTTAACAGCCGTCGATCTGTTTGCATCATAAGCAAGTTTCTTTTAGCAAAAGAAAACATTTTTGTCACATTCAACAAATTTCGTAATATTACCTTCACTGTTTGAGATCATGCAAAATTGACAGCTGCGATTAAATCGCAACTTGGCGACTGATTCCTGTGCTATTGCGGTGCCGGTTAAAAAAATAGAACTAAAATCTTGAGCTGGCATTGCAAAAATACAAACATCAAAGAGTCGTCGAACTTGGCGAGTCAGTCGCCCGAATTGATGTCTGCAGAGAGGCATTTCAGTTGGTCCCTAGGCAAACCAGCATCTCCTTCTCGGTTCTTTCAGCTTGAGTGAACTGTGCGCAGACTTGACGCTTAATCGATACCCCCTGAAACATATTGTCATAATAACAATCAGGAGAGGGAGGGAGATCGCGAACCTGCCACGGTAGCAATAATATCCAAACCACGTCTCAACATCACTGGACGCTATTCAGGCCTTGTTTTGTTCCATCCGGGTTTTTTTCTTACACTGTGAAAAGTCAACTTCCTTTAGGGTGTTACTTCGCCAAGGAGCCATTTCACCTAATTAATACAATAGTGTGCTGTCAAATTTAAAAGAAGAAATTTGAAATTCTTGTTGATCTCATGTGTTAAACTTAGGCGTATACGAAGTTCTCTCAAAATTTGTGCCTTATTTCATGATTTTCTGTGTTGTACGGTATAGAATATCAATCTGAAAAAGTACGAAGAGAATTGCACGCATAATGTGCATTGTATTTTACAACAAAACACTACATAGACGTATCAAATAACCGCGGTTGAATTTATTGAGACGCTTCGCATGATCTGGCAACATCTTTCCCAGTGGCGATCGTACTCGATGCAATCACAAACGATTTGTAAGTTAATAGTTCAGAACAAACATTAACTGCTCCACTCGACTACGTTTTACACTTTGCAAACTGCCACAATCTTCGTGTGATAATGCCACAGCAGTTCAACTTCTATGTCATATAATGAAACTGGCTGCATTAACTGTTTTATGAGCATGTTTTCATATGTCAACATTGGCAGCATTCAGCTGACGAATCTGACACGTTTGGCACGTTAGACTAAATGTTGGGATGTGTTAGTAGAACTGTTTTTGTTTGAAGATGGGCAGAATTTGATCCTCGAAGTAGATGTGAGGGAGTAGTTGTGGCTTGTAAGCACGTTGACTCCATGCATCATGGGGATTGGGAGTTCACGTGAAGCAAGATTAAATAAAAACCGACACGTCTAGAAGGTGATGTACTTAACAATAGATGTTTACTGAAGTGTGCCCTCAGCCCCTCATAAGCAACTTGAAAAACATTTCCCAGAGAATGTGACGTCAGTCGCTGCTATCAATAAATGATTAATCAATCATCGTCTGCAACATGTCATTTCTAAATGCTCATGCGCAAGGATTTTAATTTTAAAAAAAATAGGCACAGAATTAAACGAGATTTAGGCGATTTATTTTGATCTTGCTTAAAACACATAAAAGGCAGTGGCGTATCCGGCTTTTTTTCGGGGGGGGGCAAATTCAATAGCCGAATGCGGTTGCGGATCATTCAACATGATGTTGGGGCAAAAAATATCAAAGGCATTACTTGCGGTCCCTAGTCCTTGATTTATCTCATGTGTTGTTTTCTTACGGTTTTGGTACTAATATCTGATAAATAAATATACCGACTCTGAAGTATTCTTTGTAAAGAAATAAATAAATAATCCGTCTGGGGCAAGTTTCCCCCCCCTCCCTGGATACGCCACCGATTAAAGGCTTTGAACTAGTGCCTGCATTGTATAGATTATCAAAACATTCCAACGTGAGTTTGTGTAAAAGATCTGTTGGATGTCTAATCGACCCATTTACTGATATCCTTTACGATGTGGTTCTATCCTTTCTGGCAATAACGGTTGGATTCGCTTGTAGCTCTTTCTACAGTGCCCATAGTGACCACGAAACATATTGCAGTGATGATATCAGACTTGTTTAGCGAGACCTAGCCCAAAACTGAATTGTAAATGATCTGTGATACGAAGACGAAGCAACATGAAAAGCATGATAACATCTTACTTTGCGATCAATAAGGCATCGGCATTATGGTCGTTAAGTGATGACCAGAAGATCGTGGGTATGATAACCGTGATGGAACTTTTTCCCACTGTCCTTCAGCTTATTGTTTAGAAAAGCGTTATGGTCAAGTATTCAGGAATATTTGTCTTGAACATGAAGCTAAGACGTGGCTGTATTTGGATACATGCATCTTCACAACGTCACTCAGCTAGCTTTGGTTGTTTTTTTTTTGTGGTTTTTGTTCTTCATTCGATAACCCAATGTTTCAAGGTTTTCAGATGTCTGGGGATGCTACTGTTTGACAGCCAACGTTAAAGTTTCGATTCGACCCGTGTACTTGATTGTATGAACCAGTGCATTCTTTTCACTGATATGAAGTATACTTGGATTTTACCATAAAATGAAATCCCAATCATCTGCTGGATGGATATCATTCGATTCATTCGGTCAACCAGAAGCCACACACGGGGTATCCTTGACCGTCTCAACACGCCTCAGCTAAGCGCAGTTTTATCAACAACCTGACATTACTTCTATTTGCTCGTCTCACAATCGATTTTAGCATACGGCGGTCTTTTTGATCATAAATTATCCAAATTTATGGAAAACCTATTTTTATATGAGCATTGATTGTGTATTAAAACCAGTAGACATATTTATTGCTTGACTTTGAACATGTGTCTGCGCACAAATCAGTGCCCGCCTAAATAGCGATTGTATTATAGCATGGATGAGGGCAACTTCATAATCCTCTTTGGTATCATATGACATTATAAGCTGGCGTCGTTTTCTCCTTTTTTCAATTGTCGATTTTAATGTCATCTGAACTGTGACGAACTGTGTCAGCACAAAAATAAAAGTTGTTAAAATAGAAACGAGGGTAAAACATGCAACGGAAACGATCTGAGAGGTAAACCAAATTAAATTTGTATTAAGAGACCAACGGTTTATTAACCTTGAAAGGTAGTGCTGTGAACATGGAGTTGATGGAATGTGGGTAAACGTTTGTGACCGTTGTGGAATATGTCATTGCAATTCAGTTGCTCGTGTAGGTATCAACTCCTTGGAAGTCTATCCACAGAAACGTTCAAATTGCCCCACAACGCCAACCTTGGATAGGTTCGTACACACCTATATACGAAATCACGAATATCTGCTGTTTAGTTTTCACTAATCATTCATTGATTATATCTTTATTGCGACATTTTGTTGACTGTTATGCGACTAACACGTAATACATCTCTCAAAGAATGCAATTTTCTACTCGCTTGCAAAAAACCTTTGCGACTTTGCCAAATCAGCGCTTGTAACATTACACGGCACATTCAAAAAGGACAATTCTTGAAAACTCGTGACATTGCTCATCCTTAATTCAGTGACTTGTCCGCTGCTTATTACTGATTACTTTCAGCGATGCGTGGATTTTGAGTGATATAATCAGTTATGACGCCCTCCATACGTCTTATCACCTGTATGTCAACTCATCCGCTCGATGAGAATGACTAACTGGAGTTTCTTTCTTATTGTCTATCTTACTCGTGTCACTGTTAATATGATTGATTGTTTTGAGGAATTTATCACATATGGCTACCAGGACTGAATTCAAACTTCGCCTGACGACCTACAATATTATTTGCGACCACAGAGGGGCGCACCGCAGAAATTATAATTCAATGTTTTCTTCCACCCTCGCTCTTCAATTGATTGAATCTTCATGCGGTGAATTTAAGGGATGCCTCTGGGCAAGGTTGAAATAGTGTGGATTGTTGACTGACTCAAATTGTAAATCAAGATGGCGACATTGAGAAATGCTACAAATTGAAGGGAAGCATTGCAGCTTTACTGGTAAAAGCTAAGTAACCTGCGATTAAAGACCTATCCCATCCTTCGTTTGGTTGATTTCAACAACTTGACGTAAACAATGAGGTTCGTGATTGAATGAAGACGGCGTATAGAGCCCTTGTGGAACCCTAATGCATTGGTCACTTAGGTTACAAAAACGAATACAAATCGGAAGATCTTTACTACTCCGAACTAACTCACGAACCATGGACAGTTTCTCTCTATACTTCATTGCAATTAACGCATTCATAGCTTTGTAGCTGATGCTTAGAAAACATTCCTTTTTGCCCAGATCCCTACTTGAAAACTACCTTGCTGCACTCGCTTATTCATTCAATATAGAAAAGTTCTATAACCGGCCGTGTGCAGTGTATAGTTCAGGAGAGCTTAGTTGCTTAAAGGGTTCCCTCATTATCAATGGCTACACAGACTTCTTTTTAACACGAAGGCTGTGGTTGGTGGAAGTAGGTATTCAAAAGGCTGACATACATTGGCCTATACTACCTTGTTGGAGGAACGAAATTAAACCATCGCACTCGAATACCGTTCGGGTTAACGATAGGAGCCATACTTTGAGCCACACTGCTAACTTACCGGAAACTCAATCTGAGTGGAACCAAATTTAGCTTGTTGAAAGTTCACAGGTAAAGTATGACGTCAGCGGTGACATCAGAATTGTATTTGAACCAAAAGAAAACACTGCCCTTTACAGTAGACGGTAGTTGCTCCTGGCAACTGGTCGATTGTCATCCACACGCTTTTCGTGAGTCAAGTCAATAATTGTGACAATTGAAATACTCAGAGGACCAGGTTAATTTATGCGCTGCCTCTTAATAAAGTGCACTACATAAAGTGCTTTGCTGGAACCAAAACTACTTCGTAATAGAAGCAAAATGCCTCACTATAATTAAACCACAAGGCGACAATCCTCACCATACAGGTTTTCGAGCAAAGATATAACGTGAATCTCTACTTCCAATAACAGTTGAGTCGTCTTGGCAAAGCCCATCGTCCTTGTTCGTCAAGAATGAACCAGGAGAACACTGTTCAGACAGTTTAACGAAAAGAATAAATGTCGCACTTAAATTGAACAGTTTATTATAAATGAAAGAAAATTATTTGGCATTGCAGAATACATGTACAACTGGCTAAATGCGATATTGAAATTTGAATACAAAAATAAATCCCTATCAGAGAAAGCTTCTAATGTTGCTACTTTTAGTGATGACGTAAAAAAGCAAAGCTCTTTAAAAAAAAAAAGACGAGAAATAATTAAATCAATGTAAGATCGTCTTAATACATCTTGGCAATCAAAAGTTGTCTCTTCTCAATGCATGGGAGAGTTTAAATGATTGAAACCTTGGAACAATTGCAGTTGTTAAGTATTGACATCCGTGAGCAGCCATTGCATTAAACGAAACATAGTTTTATTTGCATTGTACTACTCACACTGGTCTTTTAAATGAATTTGCAGTTTCGTGCAAAAACCGCACACGTGCCAAACTCATTTTACACCACGAACTATATTTGAAGCAAGAACGAGAAGGCCTTTTTATGCTTCAAAATATCCTGGGCGCAATCTCTAAACTACCTGTGGCATTATGTAAGAGGGATTTCCGATAACACCATGCGACAATTTCTTTTTAGAGTGTGACAATGTTTCTGAAAAAAACGGCGTAAGTACGCTTGCCCTGTCTATTGTCAGGAGATTGAAATGGAAAGATTTTCTATTTTCATTAACAAAGAACAAAATGGTAATTTTCATGAGGTATACGTACAGAACAGCTCTTGTACTTTTTTTAACTTGTCCTTTAAATCATTTCATCCGTCGGAAGTTACCGGTTATTGTACATAGTTGGTAGCAAAGTTGCAGACAAAACTTTGGCATTAATGAAAATTTACATTGACGGTTCTCATATTAGTTTCTCTTTGATTTAATAAATTTCGTTTAATGATTGATTTCTTCACAAACAAGCTCGTGAAAGAAAAAATGAAAGTGCATTTTGACATAAGCAAGCATAACGTTTTTGTATCCTTATTACATGTAATTACCCATTTTTACCTTAGGTCATATTTTCTTATCCATTTCATCACTGAATCCAGAAGCTATTCCCTGTCCTCGCTCTTTAATCACATTTGTGATTAAATGACTCGGTAGTCTCGGGCCATTTCCGCTATAACTGCAGATGACATCTTATCAATTTAATTATAATTTCATCGATTTCTTTTCCTTGGCTGCGTTTTACTTTTCGTTGTAAACGCAATCAGTGATAAAGATGGGAGGTCTACTTCATGCAGACACGTAGTAATTCGCAGTGCTCTATTTATTGCAAATTATACCTTGTGGCACGGCAGGATTTAAGACCACCGCCAGGTTTGGTTTAATGGCCCCTTTTATCCAAACTACACGAACATTGCTGTATTTTGTACCAAGGAACTTATCTCACCAATGTTTAGTCACTTGTAGATATGTGTTATTTACCCATTTCTCCATCCCAAGTAGTGTACATGCTTCAGTTAACATGTACACACTGTAAAAGTGGGCATATTACGTTAGAGAAGTTTTCAAATTACATCGCCACAAACCGCAACATCAATGAACATTTTATACACATCACTGTAAACATGAAGGTCGCCCACTACCTGGCAGAAGGGCGTGACTTGTTGCATTGAGAGTTGTGTAAAAAATAATTACCCTAGTTCCCTTCTGCCAGGCAAAAGAAATAGTAGAAATTAATAAAAAAAATTAAAGATGATTCTAAATTGGTAACTACTATCCATTTCCCCGTTGGTTCTATCGCTGCATACGTTACAAAACATAACCAGCTTTCTTTGCGTACCTTGCCGCATGCATCACTAAAACAGATTTCAGATATGAATACATTACCTACAGACCAACAGCTGAAGTACATGATAAAAACAGGCAACTGTTGTGTTCCCTGACGTCTATAGCAGCAACACATCATTATACTGGCACATTTTGGATTTATTTCCCCTGTCAGCCTATTTTATTTTTCTATCGTTAGAAAGCATCACAGATGGGGTCATTTTCTTAT
The DNA here is from genome assembly GCF_054643075.1 of Acanthaster planci. Lineage (NCBI taxonomy): Eukaryota > Metazoa > Echinodermata > Asteroidea > Valvatida > Acanthasteridae > Acanthaster > Acanthaster planci. Next base: position 149,051 of record NC_141789.1, read on the forward strand.
TCAAGAGACCCTGTCCAATAGCCACGCGTGAGTACATCTGTTACGGCTGAAGTACATGAACAATTTTTCTAGCAGCGCACAGGTGACGTTTCAAGCCATTTGGTACTTTTTCCAAGAGTCTTTCTTCCTATGAGGTTAACGCTGTTGAAATCCATGCCAGTGGAGTGTCAGTCAGGATTTTGTTTTATTTATTACTCACTATTTGGGATTTTTTTTATATTGGCTCGAAAGTTGATAAGTGTATTTTGAAAATATTTTATTTAACCGTCTTGTGTACAATGTCTTTTGAATATAATCATTTTCTATGAATTTGGTCGAGTTCAATGTAAATACTTCCTAACATGGTTACTATAGAGAAGGTAAATTACACCATGTTTGTACATCACCAACACAATAAATATTCACGCACACTATGATTTGCTCTAGAAATATGTTTGTCTTAGAGAATATAAGTGAGGCCTGCCTCCACTAAGAATGGCCGTAGAAGAGTCCACTTTACGGTCCGCCGGCCGAACCAAAGTCTCTCCATATTCTACCATAGTATAGGATGAATCTGGTTCCATGTTACTCATCGACATTGTACGGCGTGGTCGCCGTCTCCTCTCCCATTTGTCAGGTTGGTATCGACGTGGGAGGCAATCACAGATTATCTTGATGAAGGCACGCTTGAATTTACGACTAGCGAAGGCATAGATAGCCGGATTCAGTGCGCTATTGGCATATCCTAGCCATGTCACTACGGGAAATGTAATGTGGGGATTAACAATACAATCTGGACATACTGGTGCCATGACATTGACAATAAAGAAAGGTAACCAACACATGATGAAGACACCCATGACAATACCGAGAGTTCGGGCAGCTTTATGTTCTCGGTTCATACCGGCAAGGAGAGATCGTCTTGCATTATTCACAGCATTCTTAGCTCCACCGTGGATTCCTCCAGTCATTCCAACGTTTCGAGCGTTATACCCATTGGTATAACCGGCCGAGTGGTGGTTGTTTACTGTTCCCCCACGATGTACTCTCATAGACATTGCACCTTGGTGATGGGAACCAGCATTAACTTTCCTCTGTCCACTTTTGATAACCTTAACTTGCTCAACAGCTGTTCGGTAAACTTGTGCATACATGAATATCATCAAAGTGGATGGGATATAGAACGAAATGCAAGATGAAATGATAAGGTATGTAGCATCTTCGGGAAAAACGCAATCAGTATCTGGTCTATCAGGTGGTTCCACGGCTTGCCACCAAGCAATGCAAGGAAATGAGATTAACGATGAACAAATCCACACACAGGCAATCAGAAATATTCCCAGTTTCTTGGTCATTCTAGAGGGATAGCTCATTGGACGCGTGATGGCCCAATATCGATCCACAGCAATCACACACAAATTGGTTATCGATGCGGTACACGCCAATATGTCAATTGCGTGCCACAAGTCACACCATGATTTGCCAAAGACCCACTCACCGAAACGGAGTTCATTATAAATAGCGAATGGTATGACTGTGGTTCCAATGATGAAGTCAGCTGAAGCAAGTGAGGCAATGAAAAGATTGGTAACAGTTCGGAGGCACCTCTCGCGATAAATGGCGAGAATGACTAAGGTGTTTCCAAAGACTGTTAGAAGGCCGAGGACTGACAGCAAGCTACCGACGATGACATCCTTAGCAAGGGTGTCTTCAACCGGTGGTTCTCTCGTTACAATATCTACCATAGAGGCAGAATTATTTAGCCAAGTTGTACTGATGAATGAGGTGGAATCCATCATTGTGGTCGTCTGGAATCTATCTGTTGTGGTCCCAGAGTCATAAATACCTGATGCTGCAGACGAAACGCTAGCTATACGCGCATCGTCTGTCGTATATGCCTTTGATATCGCTGTTGAGCCGGTGAGAAACTCCGATTGAGTAATGAACGCAACGGCAGATTGCTGGTGTTCCACTGTTGACCATGAAGCGCCCGTACTATCCGAAGTAATTCTCTGAATATATGTAGTACTGGGAGATGACGTTGTGGTCGAGTCCACAGTAATATCGGTGATATATTCGGCGGATGTGTAGGCGAGATTCCTGGTCCAACTAGCCCACGTACCTTGCGACCCCGTGCTAACCCACGGGGGAGCTGTGCTCGGAGGACCTGCCATGCTCCTGAACTATCAACAACTGTAATGAAAGTCGGCGTAGAGAGTCTTTCAGGGAGTAGGTCCGCACTAACAGTTTCTCCCCACCAGGCGATTATTGATTGGAGCTGCGCCTGATTGGCTAAACGAACACTGCAAAACACATTCGAGTGTGATAATGGAACTTAACAGAGCTCCACCACCGAGTGCTTGAACTAAGGAAACTGTTATGTAAAAGGGCGCCACCATACGGAAAGATTCGGTATGCTTATATTTTAAAAAAACCTCAGGAACTAGAGATGGATGACGGAAACAGGATTTAAATTAATAGACATAAAATGTGTAATGATACAGATTGAAATAAAAGGGTGCCAACATAATGGAAATAAAGAAGAAATTTCATAAAACTTCTATATGATCCTTTTTGAGTTTCAGCCTTGGTCCGCGAAGTAAACGATAAAACGTTTGACGCAGTAAAACAGTTGCCGAATTTTCGAAGCTTATTTTCACGAATAAATATAACAGTGGAATCAGTGTGAAACTTGTTGGTGACGCTTCTGTTGGGCTCTTGGTCCAGTACATCTGCATGCACTTTACATGATGGATTTAAAGCTTGTTTAAGCATGGTATGATCTCCAGCTGCTTTTTAACATCAATACACGTACGCTTGCAGCGTCTATATTTGTGCGATTTCTCCTTTACCTACCTGTACATCTACATCCGCTTCTTTCAGCAAGCCTTGGATCAGTATCTAGGTCTACGGCAATCAAAATGTCAACGCTACAGCTTGTCAGTCGTCTCCTTAAACACACACGCATGTTTTGACAAGCCTAGCGAAGGGTTTACAACCGGGGAAGGCACATATGATTTGTACAAATATTGGAGACCCGCGAAATCTGCTCGGGTCGGATCGAATGTGTTTTGCTTTATCTTAAAGTGCAGGCCGTATCAGATTTCAGGTGAATGCGATATGGTAATAGGAAGGTAGTTTGCGAGGAATTGATCGATTGGTTCAGTCAATGTTTATTATCTCCAAAAACTTGTGCATCACAAATAGGAAAAACTTAATCATCCTCTTGACATACGTGTAGAAAGAGAACAGCATATTATCAGCATGATTAGACCAGCTTGAATTTCATAAGATACGGCCGTAGAAGAGGCAGACAAGATAAACACAAACCAAAGATGTGGTTGTAATATCATTACATCTGCTGCACACTTGTTACTGGAACTACGAATGATCAGTAATAGGATTGACTAGTAGTGGTTTTGGGCAAGAAAGCATGCCGCCGCGGCACACTGATCTTTCACTTACCGCGCATAGACAGAATGAATGACAAAAAGGTAGGGCCTATGTGAACAACATTCATAGTAACCAAATCAAGAAATGATTAAATTGGGGCTAGTGGCTGTCCTTAATTTGTACATGCACATGTTGGTCTTATTAATGGTTCGCCGATAGTCAACCGTTCTTCAAACTGTTACGCTTGCCAGTTGACAACCATGTACGACAAAAAAAATGTTTCTTCTAAAATTTATATTTTATCAATAGAGGGCGACAAACAAAATTAACATGCAGATCTAACGCGGCAAAGCACGGTTTTGATAGAAACTTGCAGAAATCAGTGAAGCCTATTGTAAAACACCCTATCGAGACTATCAGCCCCGAAATACTACGGCTATTGACCAACATGAACAAATCGAGCAGAGCCTTACATAAAAGTGTATGCCGGTGCTTTCTGTGTTGACCATCTTGACGAGTTGATTTTGGAAGAGCGCCCTCAAAAATTACGCTTACGCTTAAACTCAACAAAACGCATACCATGACAGAAGATCTAGAAAAATCACCCAGTAGTTAGTTCTTTGACTTATTTTCTAGAAAATAGTTGAAGTAGGTTTGCCCTATATCGGCATTTTTGAAGTTCAAAATTTCTGGTTGTTGCTAATGCATTGTGGGAAAACCTCCTTTCAATCCGTGCACTTTAATTCATCTGACAGAGCGCAAAAAATATCCTTCCTCCATGACGCAGCAGATATAGGGACTCGCGCATTTGGAGCCGCATACGCTAGCGCGATATCTTGCTATGGATTCTTTCGGTAGTCAAGCTCTTCTTCATGCATCGGTTAATCGAAGTTCAGGTGAGAAATGCAGTAGACTAGACTGCATATTTAGGCCACAGATAATGTTTACGACGTTTCGTATTTTTTTGCATGGTTTGCATTATGTTTTCATCTCTGCATGTACAGATGTATGAGTCATGTGCGTAGAGTAGGTGTGTTACGTCATAGTTGGGTCAGCCATCATCATGGCTAGCCTCGCTGTATCACAGCGTGTTAGTAAACGAAGAGTTCTGTATATGGACAACACTTGATGCACAAACCTGTGAGATTTGTCTTAATAAACCTTGGCCTAATTGTTTTCTAAGTGAATTCTTAACTTAAATTTCTCAGCTACATTTTACTTTTTGGGACGTGTTAACACTTCCTGGAGGCTTGTCATAAACATTTTAAGGGAAAATTAGAGTTGTCCGTGTGTGGTGTGTGGAACTCTTTTTGGGAAGAAAACACTGTTAATGATGTGTACCCCAAAACTGTGAGGTCCGACGTCTTCCCCGCTCCCATGAGCGTGGTGGACGTTGAACCCCACAGTTCTGGGGGTAAATGATGTGCAGTAGCGCCCACGACATCAATCCAGTGGCAAACACCAATCTACAAGTACAATGTATCATCCAAGTTCATTCACTTTCACACTAAGGATTAGGTTAGTCCAAGATTCAAACAACAATCGGACTCTCATTTTTGTGCAAGGTTGTATTCTTTGCTAGTTCTAAGATAAAACTTGAAGCTATGCATGGTGGAAGTACTAAATTAGGTTAGGTTTGCGGTTGCACCATGTACAAGGAGTGTTGCTAGTTCTTGGAAGGAGCCAGTTCGGTATTTCAAAAAATTCAGGAATGAACTGCATGCCGCGCGTGAGTCAGTGTATTGCTGCATTGATAGGACAGACTATCACGCGCCTCGTGCTGAGCATGCACTGTTGGAATATCGAACTGGCTCATTATTTTAACTATGTATGTGTATAACGGTAAGATTAATATATCCATTTGTTTCTTGACAGATTCTGGTGACCCTGAGGTGGAATATCGTGTCAAGAAAGGTATGTGTGTGATATCTAATAACAATTCCTTGATGTAATAAATGCTAGTGTACTTGTAGCATATTAAACCATATTTGCCAAATTTGATTATTTGCTTCTGTTGGTCTGCCCCTCTAACAATGCTGTGCTTTAAATTTACTCTTGTTTTTCAATCATCTTAACACCTTTGACCTTTCATTCAACAGTAACTGAGAAGTTCTCGGAGTGTATGCATATCGTTGCCAATGAGCCTTCACTTGCCTTGTTTCGAATTCAGGAACACATTAGAAAATCTTTACCAAGGCTGGCAGAATGCAAGGTAAGCTTAAACCAAGTTAGCCTGACTGTAATTAAAATGTATTTCCCAAATCATCGTAGGAGAATAAAAGCCTCCAATTTTAAAGTAATCTGATGTACATGTATAGCTCCATTGACTTTGTTACAGAGTCTTCAGATTAAAGGTAATTTAGATTTGCACCCTTGTCGTGAATTAAGATTTTGTTTTATGTCAAGATTTTTTATCATTCTTTCTTAGATGGAACTTGGACAGACACAGCAACTTGTTCAAGGGGCATATTATGATGTGGATTATGCCATCAGGTAGGAAAGGAACCAGTCACATTGTTTTAAAGGCTCACCCTTTTAAAATAGTTGTTACAGATCACCACAGAACTTGCTCCAGCCCTAGTTTTCTTAAATTACTATGATGGGAACATACGATTTTCTATGTAGACATTACATGACAAATCTATTCTTCTGCCATCTGTTTCATTTCTCCATGATAAATTTTTTGTAATCACATTCTGTCTACAGGGCTGTGAGTGAAATACAGAATAGCACTCATTCATTTACATCAATAGAGAATATGCTGAATGATTCCATAGCACAAAAGAGACAACTCATTGCCAAGACACAAGCAGCTAGAGCAGCTAAAGCAAGGTAAACCACCTGTCAACTACCTGTCATCTGGCCAAATGAGAAGTGAACTGCTACATGTAAAGTTACATGTAGTTATTTATAATAATGATAAAAACTTGTCCCTGTAGATATATAAATTATTAGGACACATGCACCCCTATCTGAGATTCTTTGAACATGTTTGTTCCAAAATGCCATGGTGATGCTGGCTGTGGTTTGTGAGGGCATATCTTGCCACTCTAGATGCACAAAGTGGAAATTAACCCTAACAGTCCCAAATCCTCCAATTTCAATACTATTTTACATACATCCTTGGGGGTTAGGGCTAAAGGCACTGGTGAATGTAGAGTTGATATTTGACTTGGCAAACTTAGAACCTGATATAGTACTTCCATGTTCCTGTATTATTGCCTTCAACAGAAGAGATTCTCCATTGACACTAATCAAAGATGAAACAGGTGAAACAGTCAATAGAGACTCCACATCTTGAGCACTGGATGTGAGGAATTTGGATGATGTAAGAAAACATGGCCTCCATTCCATACCTTGGAAGGCACGAGGATAAACTGAGGCAGGCAAGCACACCAGTTCTGTGTGTCATTTGTACGTGTAGTTTGTATTGTGTCATTGACATTTAAAGGCTTTTTGTACCACAAAAGCAGTGAATACGTGCAGTTTATCCTGATTGTTGACCGTAGTGTTGCTTGATTTAAATGAAGCAATGTTGTTCAAAGCTAGCCTGTAGCATCAGTGATGAATCAATGGAATGGAACTACATGAAATGTAAAATGAGTAGTTTTTATGCATTTTCATGATGTGTCCACCACATATCTAAAGGTGAAATATTGCTTACGCCATTTGATTTGTAAGCAGTTACATTCCTCTATTAAACAAAATATTAGTTTTGGACGATGACCAGGAATGTTTCAGTCCAGTTCAGTGTTGAAATTCGTACATTTCTTCAACAAGTGAAGTGAATAATGCACAAATTTTCGGAGAGATACCCAGTTCGAGTAACAAGGTCCATTTATTGTGCCATCCTGTCATGGATCAGTCTTCACCGGATTAAGGGGACAATTTCTTTGGTTGGGTAAGTTAGGAGTGAGTTGTGGGGACATTTTTCTGTCCTCATAACGTTTTCAGTCCCCACAAAATAGGTGAAGTTTTGTGTGTTTGTCCTCACAACCAGGGAATAAGTTTTTGTGATCTCGTAAAAAATGGTATGGCTAGTAAAGAAGTACAAAAAGAAGAAATCAAAGTTTGAAGAAAATGCAACAGGAATATAATAAGTGATCACAAAGTTTAAGTGTGGCGTTGATGTAAATGCAACCAGCTTTTGTGACTCTTGGCAGCAGCGGAACGATTCTCAAAGTGAGGAGGGTTGAAATTGTGATGCTACCAGGCATCAAACATTAAGCCCAGCCCTATTATAGGACCTGTCAAAAGTGGGGAAGCCATGCCCTCAGTCCGAACCCCTCGGTTCTGCCGCCGGTTGTGACACTTCAGCGAGAGACAAGGATGATATCAGTGTCTTTGTTTCTCTCGTCATTATCCAACTATCAAGAAATCTTGGAATCAAAGAAATGATGTCTTCATAACTAGATTGCTATTGATATGTATCAAATGGAAAAAGTTAAATTGAAGTCTGCAGTGTTCTCCCAGGTAAATTAAAAAAGTGCATTTTTTAACAAATGTAGCTATTACAATGTTTCCTGTTTTATTTGTGAAGTTCATTCCCTGTTAATAAGTGCACTACATAGATCTGTAGATTCAAGATCTGTTAATTAATGTGGTATACTGTATTTCCCTGAAAGCTGTCGTAAACACGCACCTACTTTCTTTCTGTGCATTAACTTCTCTCCTCTCCTACCTACTCCAAGCCCCGCCCATCCCTCATCATTTTATTCCTTAGTGACTTTCCCTTGCCATGCTGTTATCCCAGCCAGCCTTGCTGTTGCCAAGTACTAGTTTGAAGAGCATGCTGCTTTTCAAATCTTGATGGCAAAATACAGTTCTCAAACAGTTAATGTGTGCCCCACGATGTAATCTGCAAAATTTAAATAGCGCCACCATTTGACCCGACTTGGAAAGTTGATCATACTTCACTATTTTGGAGACCTCCTATTTTGTGTAGGTTACGGTTAATTAACAGGAATGATTGTCCATTGCTCCTGAGAACCTGGTGGGGAGTGATGGATGTGCTGATATTTGGGTGTTTTCTCAAAAAAGTTAAAGGAGGTATATAGAGACCCCAAAATGAAATCGCTCAAGTCGATTTCGTCAACTTGTATATGGAAAAATACTTCTTGTTCAATGTAACCTCCAGGCCCAACTGACCTTTTAAATTTCTTAATGGGAATGTGATCTTAATTTTATAATCGACCATTACTCATTAGAACTACATTGCATTTTTTCAATTAGTTAATGATGATCCCCATATAGTATTTGAAAGTTGCAAGTATACCCATTTGTGCTTGATGCAATGTTCTGTTTCAATTTGGGATTTCCGGACATATTTTCTTTACTACCTGCTGAGGAATTATTATTGGGCGTGTGCGCGCCAGACAGACATCACAGCATGAAACATTGAGTGGGAATTGTCAAATATATGACGTCAACAATTAAATGTGCACGCGCTTAACGCGGTCAATTGAGTATTGCATGCATAATTGTGGGGTTTTTTACAGCTTGTTTCGTCAAAATTTATCTACCTTTGCTGCATTCTGCTGTAAGTATCCAGAAGTCTATGTTCTCTCTGAAGACTCTGGTTGATATAAAATAAGAGATGGAACAGAAATCTTAAATAACGTTCAATGTAATTTTGTTGTCACGTACATGACACAACCTGGGGTGCTTCCATCGTTTGGTTCGCGAAGACGAAAATGAACGTATTTATAAGATCCATTCTTAAATTTACTAGGCCTACTTCATTTTTAATTCTTTGGCAAGCGTAAAGAAATCAGAAAGTAGACTTCAAAAAAATCGTTTTATTTGGTGTGAAGGTCATATACAGAAACGACTTGGTGATGATTTGGTGAACATGTATAGATGCATTAAGATACTTGTTACTGACTTTCAGCATTGGGTAACTCACCTCACATGCAGATGGTAATAGATACCAGTGTTATTTCTAGCATTCATTTGATGTCAGGTTGTTTCGCTTGATGTCTTTTCAAAACACTTCAAACATCCGCAACAGATCTTGAATGCTTTACATTCCAAGGAAACCAGAATTACAAATTCAGTGGATTCCTTTAACTCCCTTGTCCACTGCAGGCATAAACTGTGTTCGTGGCACATCAATCGTCGGTCTCACTGTTTGTATGCCTTGGTCTTAATTCCAGTAGGTCTGGGGATCTTCTGATGCAAGTACCAGTGGTTTGCTCGTTAAACGCTTTGAGTACTGATCCTTGTACCACAATTACAAGGAGTGTGCGGATCACTTAGGACACTGTTAGAAAATTCAGATTTGCCCCAGTCTCCAAAGGCAAATTATTCCTCAAAAACAAATTGCTTAACCAGGTATTAGAACAGCCCGTGTAGTGCATGAGCAGCGTGCTCCATCCAGTGAATGATTAATGGAATGTCCATAGTATATCGCGCAAAGTCATTGTTCAAATCATTGTTACTTTCCCAAACAGTTAATAAAATATCAAAAAATTATTATGGTGATATTAAAGTCACCTATAGTAGAAATTAAGCAAATTTAATTATAAACATTATAGGAATGGAAGAGCAGGATTTGAACTGCGACCTCCATAGTGTGCCGGCTTAGGTTCAATCTCCGTTCCGGTCTTTACCCATCTGTAAAGTTATTTTGTCACTGTCTGCAGCTAGTGACTTTTCAATTATCTATTAGGGAGAAATAGGTAAAAAAATGAGACTAAAAAGTTTATTTTAGTTTTTCAATATGCTTGGCAATGTATTTTATTATCCACCTGCTCGAAAAGCTTTAAAATGTTTTTTTTATAAATTTAATTGGACGGACGGAACTATCGAAGAAACTCATGCAAGGACTATCCGTTAGTGGGCTATTGACTCCAAATTGCAGTTCACGTATTGTGGCATCCTCCACAGCCTGATGTTTCAGCTGAGTCTCAAGTGTAGTCAAAATATTTACCCAGTTGTTTCAATAATTATACTCCAGTCTGCACTCTTGGGTCACTGAGCTTTCCTATTCTGTGAGACAGTTATGTTCTTATACCTTCTTACCGAATTTCATTCTTACGCCGATCGTTTCAGAGAAATCTTTACAATCGTCCAATCAGATTTTATCATGCACGCTTGCAAGACAGATGTTCGATGATCACTTCAGTTTATAACTCAGGTTTTTCATTTTATGGAAGTTGGAACGACTTAATGCTATTAGCTAATGACTGCTAAATTAAAGATATGCTTGAAAGAATTGATCAGTATGCACATCTGATATTTTGCCATGATTTAAGTAATTCGTCCTCTGTCATTGATATGACCCGTATAATAATGCTCAGATGGCTGTTGCTGATTTGATGTGCAACTCTCACCACCCGTAAGATTTGATAACTGGGTAATCGGATTATTCTTTATTGGATTGAGATTAGTTGGACAATGTGGTTCATCAGTGTTGACTAATCTAACTGGGTCAGATCAGAAAACAAAATCTTGGCATTTAAAGCAGGTTAAGCCAAGGCTAAGGCATTCAATTACGCTCAAAGAATAACGATACGAATCTTTTGGAACCTGAATATCACTTCAGCATTTATGTTTTATTTCTAAGTAAACATGTTCGTTCGTGTACATCTTTCTTATTTCTTATCACATACTTTTTATTTACTGCACTCCTCGATTGCTCTTTTCAATTTTGAATTTATGTCGCGCTATACTTTTCTGATACTTTAAAAATTGCCAGTTTCCAGAACCTATTCAAGAAAATTACAAAAGATCAATTTTTCCACTTGTGTGTTCAAAATACTCGATCAAAGTGTATTCCAACAACAAATTATAACCCGGCACGTAGGTCGATATGCGTTGTAGTCGAATAGCGCTCAGAGTCATAGTTGGTCCCAGGTTGCACTATGTTCGTGTTTTGTGGCACACTGTGTGTTCTCAATATGTTGGCGTGTAAGTTCCCTTAGAGCTTTACAACCAGCCACACAGCTACCAGCTAATGTAATTTTGTCTTAATTACGCCAGGATTTTCAAGCTGTTACCCACATCTGCCGCGAACCGGTCAGAGTCTAAGATACAAGGAGAACCTGAGAGTGGATGAGAATGAGACAGAATTCCCATAGAAGGTTAAGAGTGAGAGGAGACTCTGGGGGTAGATGCAATTAGAAGACGCACCCTCCGGCCGATGTGACCTATTGCACGGTTGTAATTTCAGAAAGATGACTGCTCTGTTCTTAAACGGCGACTCATGCTTAGCCATGCAGACTTCATACATGCAGTCGATGTCATATAGATCCCTCGACCCAATTTCCTTTTGTGAGGCATTACGTTCCGTATCACCATGGAGCTATTAAAAAAGGTTTGCAAACAGCTCCCAACCAAGAAAGAACAGGGAAATGTTTCAGGAAAGGGCATTTTTATGGCAAAATAAAAATTGAACTTCGATAAAATTTATAAAAATGCAGGCTTCTTATTTGCTGTTGACATGCGTATGCCTCATAGCCTGTTGCCACTTTAAATGAAGTGAATCAACGAAAAGGGTGAAAACATGAAATTTGACATTCGAAAATGGCGTGGTAATTATTGCTTATCGACGAAGTACTAGGAAACGATTAAACTGTGTTTTCGTAGAATAAACCTCCAGTAATTTGACGAAAATCCTGTTTTGTAAATTGTGTATTTCGTAAAGCTCATTGGGCCGCTGACTTGGAACACGGGGTTTGGTTTCGTCTGTGACTTCCTACCTTCATTGCGCTTGTATGTTTTTTCTGATTTGTGTAACTCCTATTTCAGAAGCCAATCTACATTTATACGAAGAGACTTGTGAGATTTGTTGTCATTTGAAGGGGGATTTCAGTGGTGATCCAAGTAAGTCAAACTATTTGTACACTGGCAGTGACCAAAAACTGGCCTTTATGCATGTAATGTGGAATTGAGAAAAGGGGGAAAATGGGCCAGTGTTGGCATAAGTCGCTGACCGGAACGTGATAGTTTCTACGGTCAACGTGGAGATTGGGTTACCCGACTCGGCTTTTTTTTCATTTCTCCTAAGAGGATACGTTTGACTTGTCTTCAGGTATGTTGGTCAAGTTGGAGTCCAGTGTGAGTTAAGATTGATTACGAATGTGTTTTTTCTCCATTGTGTTGTCTTGCAGCATGGTCTTTTTAAATTCCAGTGACATTGGCGATACCGACAAAAATCGGTCGGCAGTGGTCGAAAATCATGCTTCCTTGTATGTCCTTTATTCGCCTACCCAACTGACAAGATTTTTTTTGCTGCGTTAGCGGGATGACTGTATTGCGCTTTGCATGTCGCCTGTAGTAGGGTCATAATCCTCGTCAGTGTGAAACCACACAGTAAGGTACATCCCTGGCTAGGCATCTCTATCAAGTAATAAAAACGTCGCATAAAGCTTAAGATGCTTCCATCCTATTAGATTGCCGCTGGCAGTGAGCGTAGTTTCTTTGTTTTTCAGACTTGTGAAAATATCTACTAGGTCACGCGCGGCAAGATGTAGGGAGACATTTAATTGATTGAGAACCTGGATACGAGAATTTAAGTGGGCTAATTTTACCAAGGCACTGAGTGTTAATATCAATATCAGGTAATAGTTTGAGTTGAAATCATCCAAAATGCAGCCGGTCACTTTGATAAGAAAACACAGGCCGTCGGTTGGCTGACATTTCGACAAATATGAAGTCATCATGTGCATCGAGTCAATTTCAGAAAATAATCTGCTGATTGGCTGAAAGGCAAACAGAGACTTGACTGTGAAACTGCCCCTGGGTATTTAACTGTGGGATGTTTCGGGCTAAGACAATGTAAGATTGTATGCAAAGTTCACAGTGTGACTGAGTAGTAAAGCATCAGAGGCTGTGGTCATGAAATGGCCAAAAATTAAACTTGTTTCAGATTATTTGAAGAATCTTAACAGCTTGAGCTTGGTTGAATCCCAATTTTTTTCCAACTTCCAACCAGAATTTAAATAAGATGAGTGAGGTGGTGGTCGGTATAAAATGGAAAGACAACCTTTTATTCGTCACTCTAATGAATTTCAATTGTACTACGAACTACCGTGTACATGTATACAACTTGACCGACTTTGAAGTAGGTCATTTTTCTGAAAAAAAGTCATAGAATTGCCCTGAACAGTCAGATTCATGCCCTGCTGGCAAACACCGAGAAAGCACGTCAGTGAGTGCGGGATCCCCGAGGGATATCACGGGGCGTGAATGTATGAAGACGGTCGAGAGTATACAAAAACTCCGCTGCTTTCCTTGCTGTCTCGTGTTGCCTGGGGATGTTTTTCTTGTGCCATTGACATCGTATATCCGTTGAAAATCACAGTAAAAAGTTCATCTAATGTAAGGACTGCAATTAGGAATTCTGGAATAAATTAATGTTGGAAATGTTGCACAGACACCCCACACTAGAATTAAGTCTTGTGGTGAGATGCAGAACATGGATACCAATGAAATGCCAAAACGTAACAGACAAAAGCACAATGCTTACATTTACCCTGAAATCGGAGTAGAATCCTGCTGTATAGCTTGTATTCTATCAGTACTTAAACTAGGTGCATTCTGTGTCAATGTTCGTGACATAATAGTGTAAGCTTTGGTGTAACATCTTATGATAGTTTCGCGTCAATTTTCATTCCTATCTCATTCGGTTGTTTTTCTCACGCATCTTTTGAAACTCAAGCTGAGGTGGTTTTGTTGGACGCATTCAAACACATCTCGCATCGACTTGCTAAAAGATAATTTTGTGTCATTAACTTCATCAACTGTCAATAATTGATAATCATGGTTTGAAATGATTTGAGTTGTTTACGTACGTGTACATGGGATCGAGTTCAAGCACGGAGTCGGAGTTATAAGGTTGGATTCTTACTCGGCAAAGATCTCAGTCTTGAGAATCTGTTTGTCTCCATCACCTTCTGTTGACCTGTGTTTACCTTGGTGACTGGCATTATTTTTTCTCAAGGATTTGTTCATAATGGTGTTAACTTAGCTGCAATCAAGCGTAACCAAGTGATCAGTCATGCCCGATAACGCGGGTAATAATGAAGTCTATTTGGAAAGATGCCACCAGACTCAGGCTATTTAACTCTGTTTGCATCAAAGACCTGTAGTACAATGATTTTATTCGTTATTCATACTAAGAGTTTCATACGAAGTGGATAATGACACCCACTCCATTTTTTGTTGGTATAAAGATCACTTTATTCCTTGCGATCAGAAATCTTATGCAAAGGTTGACTTTTTTACCCTACAGATGAGTAAAGTTTTTAGTTGCAATGGCATGTATTACCAGATGCATACGTTTAACCAAATGGGTGGTTAAAAATGGTGCAGTCAGCGTTTGAATTGGAACGATAGCAATTTGCATTGGGTACACATGTGTACATGTAGGGGCAATGATGCGCAGCTCTCTTTAGAGACGTCTGGGGAAAAATGAAAGTAAGAAACCAAGGTATTTCACGTTTTGTTTATTGCATTATTAAGCCAATGTCTTTGATGGGTTTACTTCGCTCTTTCAGTGGCATTTGGTATCTTCTTCAGTCTGTATTAATTACTAAATATAAAAAACCTGAGAAGTTGTTTGACTAATTGACTATCATACCCAGCAGGTGCTAATGGGGAAAAGCCCATTACAGGAGTGGAGGCCACGGTTGCAGACTCAGTGCATTACGATGTTAATAAAGTCGTTAAATTTAGCCAGACAGAACGTGAAAAGGCCTTCGATAATAGTTTGGCAGAAATTTACATTTCGTAACTATAGGCCTCTCTTTCAGCTTGCATAAGCCTATGTAAGCTTTTCTAGAGCGAGTCTTGTGGATTTTGGTTGTGCTGGGAAATAATAAAAACCATTCAGGTACCCATCACATTTCGGAAAAGATATTTTCTTGTCCAGAATATTAAAATCAACCCAGTCACCGTCAGATATCTAATGTAAAATCTTATCCATATCCAATTGCTGATGACTTCTACACCCTAGTGTTCAGCCACATGTTTGAATTCACACAGACCAGTTGGTAGTTTACTGTAAATGCCAGTCTGATATACAGACTGTCTTCCCTAAGGTACATCCCAAATGTTACATTTTTTCTCCCCAAATCCCAAGGACAGAACAAAAAAGTAGTTGTCTTATGTTATCAAGATTATCTCGTCAACACATCATCGGATTTCCATGACGTCCCTGAGCTTGAAAAGATAACATTCTAAGCTTCAGTTTGATACCAAACCATTTCTGACAACTAGTTTGGGAGAAAACAAAAATTAAATTTGGGTTTCATTTTGAGACACCCTTGTTTGACAACTCTGGAGCAATCTGCATGGTAAATTCTCACGGTGCGTTGTTGCTCCAGTCCCACGCTACAGACTGCACGCATTTTTTTTATTTTTTGTCTCTTTTTGTGGCTTTTGACATTCTTGTATCGTTACGAAACTTTGGTCTGCCCTTTTTATTCATGCATTTAGTTATGTCTGGCAGTGTTTCTGGAGGTCACTTGTATCCTCATTACCATACAGTTTTACCTCACAACCAAACACGCTAGATTCTTGACAAGCACATATTTGGCGAAATCACCGCTCTAAGTTGTCATAAAAACAAATGAAAAAATATGTATGGAGAACTTAGAAGTTACATTTTGATGAGAACTCAAAATAAGCACGAACTGTTTTACAAGATGTCAAATCACCTGTTACATATAATTATTACCTTTGTTTTAATTTTGCATTTTGGTTTGACTTAGGCGACGGGGGCTTATCTTCATTTACTTTAATTTAGATTTCCGTGTAGTTCACTCAGGAGTGACCTGTTGGTCATCAACCTAGCGATTTTCTGCAGTTTAACTGTTTGGAATTTCTATGTTATCTTGCTGCACTGAACAATTGGAAATCAACGCTTTACAAAACCCAGTGGGATATGGATAAGTTGTGTTAAGGCTTAGCAGTCGTGGTTGTGGAATTATCGGTCAAGTGAAACTCGGCATATTGATTCTGCAAATGACACTTTTGTCTGGTAAAATCTTTTGGGAAGACCCAGCATTGGACATTGCCGTATCTAGTAACTGTTTCCTGTACCGTAGACTTTTTCACTGAGAAAAAGAAACCTTTGTTGGCAGACATGCCTAGAGTTTGTAAGGATTTGACACGAGGGAGACTTCCCATGCCCAGGATGTTCAACACGTAGTTGATACCGGGGGGATACGTTGTGCTCACACTATTTGTAACTGACTTGTATTCCTCGGTCATAAAAATGCCAAACAGTGAATAGAACTTTGGAAACATTTCCCGTCTCCTAGTGCTGTGGCATCGTTAATTCCTGCAAAATGGTTTCCCCCGTTTCTTTAGTAATGATTGAATATACTTTTTAAGGATCGGTATTTCTGTTAATTTTCTCATAAAAAATTTAAAGAGGAAAGAAACGAAGGGTTTTGTTGTCTTGAAAGGTATCAAATCATTCGAAAAGTTATTGAAGCCCAAGAAAAATATGTTGAAAAGACCTCGTACATTATAAGTGCTGGTAACTCTGGGAAAAAGGGAATACGTGACAGATACACAGTTTGTCCAGTTATGTCTGTTAGACATCAGTTGTACTTGGCTAGTGCTACTATACGTGTTACCCTCTTGCGTATCATATTGCGTGATTTACTAATGGCAAGGTTGTCATGTCATGTTACCTCTGCGTGGAAGTCGCTGTTTCATCTATTCTGGACAATAAAGAACTGGCCTAGCTATCGGCACAGAACAATGCAGGATGTGGCTTGGATATCGGACGAGTCCAGATCAGACTTATTCTTAATCCTTGGATTAAACGGCGATATGGTGACCCAGCAAAACAAAAGGCAAAAACTGTCCTGGTATTTCCAGCTTTGAAAGAATTCCAAACAGCTACAGCTTGCTCTGAGTTATAGTCTTACCGTCTAGGGCTTAGACCATCCGAGGTAACAATATAGCTTCCATTGTTAGGGCAGGTTTTGACGAAGGCAAGGGACAGGGGTAGCATAAGGCTTGTAGATGTAACTGTTAGATTGTCGCTGATTGAGGTCGTTAAAGCAACGATGCCAGCACAAAATGAGAACAGTCGAACTGATCGGGCGAATTATCAAGAATTTAGCATTTGCTTATATGGGACTGGCTTGAAATCATGGGAAAGAACAAACCTATTCAGTCTGATATTAGCTCCGTAGCCAGTGCCGTGTGATCTACGACTGTGGCTGACCTGGGGGCTTTGATGAGCTGAAGCCAAGAATATAATGTGGTGTCGCTTTGTAAGATCATTAATTGATTGTGCAAGTGCCCTGTTGCTGATTCAACTAACAACCAATGACCTTGAATGACATTTTACCTTTGACACCAAGCAAGCGTAATCTGGGGAGAGAAGATGCAGTTTTTAATGACTTAGCGAGCTTTGTTCGAGCATAATGAGAAAAACCACGATCAAAAGATTTAGAACGAGATCAAGGAACTTGATTTGTGCGTAATAATGAACAAATTTTTTTAATTTAATTTTAAGAATGTAACTTTCAACTTTGAGTTTTTAAAAATGATCTTCAAATAATTAGCATTGCAGAACTTGTTCGTTTTCTGATGAAATCATCGTCAGTGGAAATCATAGGCCCAGTTTTAGGGACGACATTTAGATGTGATTCTACTGTCTTTACAAGTCAGATCATACAGTCTGATTATGAACAGACGTTGTTACTTTTAGGTAGGAGTGTGGTATTACCAGTCCGTAGCATAAGGGGGTCAGTCTCATCAGGCACTGGTTCAAGTAAGATAACTGCATCGCTGTCTGTTCCTGGCGTGTTTTTATTTCACCCGGAGAACAAACGGAAGCGGCCATAAGATCTCTCGCTTGACGTGACAAGTGACAAGTGATCGAGAATTACAACGAAGGCGAGAAAGTGACCCCTTCAAGCATGGGGGAGCAAGGCAGGATGCAAGAAGTCTATGTCAGGCGAGGAAGGAGTAGACACAACGCGCTACATCATCAGTTCCAGCTATAAAAACTTCTCTAGGCTGTAGTATGCCTGTGTGCGCTCAGTCTGCCTAATCTGTCTGTCAAATTACGGATTTGCTAGTCGTCCAGTTAATGGGGTCAATTTTGTGAGATCATGAGCACTATGTTCTATGATGCCTGCATACTGTGTTCAAGGAGATGATAGCCGATTGGCTGTTATACAAGTTCTTTATATTTTTTGCCCCGCAGGCCATACATCGTCTTGACACGGCATAGGTCAACGACCGTTTGTGCTATCTACGGCATTCAACACGTATAGTCAGCAGGCATTGCATTTGATCAAATTATGAATCATTATCACTAATATTCAATTTAAATGTGGCCTTTCGTAAAAGCAGTACCTTACTGCATTGATGCATTGAATAAACCTAAATCTTATTATCAACATTTTTGCTGGTTAAATCAACACAGTTCTTGGAACTTTGTACAAACAAAAACAGTTCAGCAGGGATATTCTCAAGTAACTCATATTTATATGGGAACCCTCATGGCACTATAATACCAGTGCCTTTATTTGATCGCGGAGGCGTGGAGTGTAGTTGAGGTCTTTAGCTAAGATTCACATTCCTACCTATGGCTGGCAAAGCGGAATCTTCAGTCCAAGACTTTACAACTAGCACTTGTATAATACACAAGTGCCGTATGAAACCAGTAAACGGACTGATGTAGACATATCTAGTGAATTACAAATACAGTAAGTCGCCATCTTTGATACCATGGCAACACAGCGTCAATCAAATGCCACCGGTGTAATACCAGGCATAATTCTTTCTGAATTATAATTTTAATCTGTGTGGCTGATGGTCTCTCGGGTTTTCCGATTCATTGATTTATTTCTAAATTTCAGAACGGTCCGTACCCAATTTGATATATTCAACGGCCGATCATGACAACCCCAAAAATAGCTTTAACGGTACCGTGACTCATGTCTTGTTGTAACACGTAAATTTATGTATTTCTCGTGACGTCACTGGCCTATGTTGGCCAAGCCTCTCGATGAATCTCACTGACTGTGGTTATTCCAAACGTTTTTGCCATCAAATCTTTAAGTTCAAGTTTATTTAAACAACGAATGCCAGAAATTCTCTGTCTTATGTGCAAATTTCATCCCTTAGAGTGCGGCTATAATCTACCGTTGGCTTGCCTGTCAACAAATTATTAATCCACGTTCAGTAACCTTGGTGATGTAACAATGACGTCATGTTCCAGCAGTGGAGAATATAGCATTCAACAATGGCAGATCGATAAGTACTGGCGGTCTGTCAGTGTGTCTCGCTGATTTTAATGAATTGATTCAGTGACCTGAACCAACGCGGGAAATGAAGCAAATTTTTGTTGCGGGGAAAATACCAACTGTTAATGCGTGCACTACCGTTAGAGACACTGTATAATTTCATCATGTTTAATTCAGCTTGCGGCTTGGGACAAGACCGGCTATTCCATGCCAAAACTATTATTGTTTTTGACACTTGTAAGGGTCCATCGACCTGTACTTATTATCACAATCAAAATGCCGTTAGATCTTCCGTTAGTCGTTAAAAGACGGACACTCCCACGTGTGTAAGTAGATCCCACTTGAAGATAAACCTGGAGGTGAATACGCCAAACCGCTCTATAAACAGTACGTGTGAGGAATTTTGTTATAGATGCGTGTCACGGTAGTCTGGGACAATGAAGTCACTAGGGCAAGGCTTATAAATCTACTAAATAACATGGTGCCATCTTCATTATACTGGCTCACAAAAAGACAGATTCATTAATGTAAGAAGCCACACCGTGCACATTAACTCTGGTTTCTGGGCACCAACTGATTGTCTTATGTAAGAACTTCAATCTTCCCTCGCATACGTACCTTAACGTGTGTATGGTAAACTTGGTCACAAGAATGCGTGACGGTGAGTTATTTAGATTGGATTAATTGTAGCATTCCATGAAGTTCAACAACCTCGTTTTAAAGCCAATTATTAATTAAGCCCTTGGGGTGTGTAATTCGATAAAATTGGATCCCTGGGATAGAGAATACGTCTGTTAGGGCCAAGGTGACATACCGACTGATGTTCTGTCGGTACAGTGTTAATTTGATGAAGTGAAACATACGCCTTAGGGACAACGTGTCTGACTTAAAGCATTGAGTCAAAGTAATTACATTAAGTCATGTTGTACATGCAAAAAGGAAAAACAAAAGTACAATAAGTAAATTAGTTACAGAAAGCTGCGCCGAAAAACAGATCCAGAGTGTCGAAAAATGAAGAATTTCTGTGGATATTCTAGTGTATGACTGTGTCGTCAATGCCGGATATCATGAATCCGTTGCATATGGGTAGCTACTCAGTAATTCTTGAAACTGTAGAGTGTCTATACAGAGAGACTGCATTGTGTTTGGTGTTAGTGAACTCACGACGTTGTGTATGAATGTTTAAGGCTTTACCTCTACATAAACGCGTACAAATTCCGTTGAACGTATAATAAGTATACGGCTCTTGTCTTCTGGAGATGTATCGATCCTTGCTGAAGTCTCCATCAAGTCCAGTATTATAGTGTAGACAGCTAATCGTTTTCCTGGGGTAGAGGGTCGGTATGTGTCTTTGACATGTTCATGCACACATTGTCTCGTGTTAAGTTCACACACACGCATGTTAGTGTCTGGGATTTGTAGTCAGATCACCTACCAGGAAGAATCGATTCCATGCGGAAAGCATACGAATGACAGGGTGCTAGACACAAAGAAAGTGCAGATTGTATTAAAACTGCGCTTCTTCAAGAGTTTTCCACGCGAATGAACTGTTGATAGCGCTTCATTTTGATAAATCTTGCACAAAGAACACGACACTATGTATGGCACAGTCTATGCTTATCAGAGAAATGCTTATTGGACCGATCAGGAATAAAGACCTGATCGCTTTAATTGGATTGCAAAACACCACAACGTGCGGGAAGACATAATTGAAAAAGGTTCCTTGATTAAAAGAGTGGGTGGAGGCTGAGCTTCTAGTATATGTAAGCCAATTTTGGTATTTTCCCCCTGTTTTTAGGGGTTGTTTTCTGTTGGCTTGGATATCTTTGACTTGTACCGCATGTAAACACTTCGACTTTAGGCATCGCTTTTTTTCCTCTCAAGTTCTTAAAGAAAGATCCGTTTACAAGGATCATTTTCAGATGATTTGCCCATTTGCAAATCAGATATTTTGAGTGTCCGTGTGGGTGGTTACCACATCCTTTTACCCGATGAAAGATCGAGTCACCTGCAATAACTTCGTAAGTTCCATGCACACTTTCTTTGAACTGGGTCGTCTACCCCAGAAACGCTGTTTTGTAACATAGCTTTGCATTGTATTTCGACTGCAAACGTAAAATCAATGTTTTGCACAGACAAGGGAATGGAAGACGACAAATCCAGGAAATCGACTTGTACGGTATTGAAGTACAAATGCCATCCAAATAAAGTTCAGTGCTATGATATGCAGAAATCGATTCCGACTCTTCGAGTTTATTTTAAGGATCGATATGGGCAGTGGTTCATGTCGGGGAAATAAAAAAAAATTATCAAGAAAGAAATCCCGGGCGCTGGCGTTCACCTTGCAAATCCCTGTGTCTATTAGATATGACGCATGTTATGAGCATTCTTCCCTCAAATGGGCTTGAATTGGCAAACTGGCAAAAACCAGGTTCCCCGTTCTTATTGCAATGTTGTCAGGGTCGGATCCAGGAAATGATCCAGGGGGTGTCAGGCTATACAATTTCTTACTGTCTCATTTTTACGGACCATATAGTCTCCTATTTATAGCACTCACCTTGTACACGTAAGAAGAATCTTCAGGATGCTAGTTATTTTGTAATATTTTTTTCAAATGTTACTTTTACCTTTTTGTCTCAGAGCGGGGGCTCGACCCCCCCCCCCATCCACGCCTGGTTGTTCCAGGTACCTCTTAGATTTTTTCTCTCATATATATATATATAGATACCTCTTAGATTTTTTCTCTCATATATATATATATATATATATATATATATATCTATATATATATATATATATATATATATATATATATATATATATATATATATATATATATATATATATATATATATATATATATATATATATATATATATATATATATATAGATATATATATATATATATATATATATATATATATATATATATATATATATATATATATATATATATATATATATATATATATTTTATATATATAAAATTTTCTCACATAGCATGTTTTCTCAAAACGTTTGTAATTCTTTTCCTTGAATTGTCCCTGCAATAAAGTGAAGAAAAGTGTGAAAACTGGGACAAACTGTTTGCTGCCTTTACATCGACCTGAAGTACACGAATCGAGAAAGCTAGAATGCTTAGATTCTTGGACAGAATCTGTCTCAAAGACGCTATCAAGTAATGAATGTTGTAAAGTGATACAAAAGTGGACACTCCCATGAAACAATGAGCCCGTGGAATAAGCTTTATGATATTATGGATTTATGAATGATGAATTGCAATCACATATACCAATATGTTGGATAATACGACAGAGGCAAGGGACATCATGTGGACGGATGGTATTATCAGAATACGACCATCCAGAGATCGATTTATCCCCAACTACTCCGACCAGAGGAAACGACCCTTTTAGGCACTCAGACTTGGCATTTGTCACTTGTCAATAGTCCACAATTTGTATTTCCATCTCTTCATATTTTGTACATGTTCGCACGTTACTTGGCCATTACACCGGGGATCATGTTTCAGGGAGTTCCGACACGAGGCTTGGAGGTAGATCTTGCAGAGCAAAATTTGGTAGGGGAATAAATCCACTGAGACCGCGCGGTCATGCTTAATATTGCCCGCTCACTCAGAACATGTTGAAACTCCTTCCGTGCTTTTCTCATGTCACCTTTGCTGATGGTTGATCTGTGCGCATGTGGGTGTGGTTGGCTTCGTGTGCGTGGGATGGAATAGTCCTCAGTTTTTCATTCTTGATGGCAAGTCTCTGCTCTTGTTTCATCACTTTCCATCATCATCGATTCAACATAATACAGTATATAGTCTACAGTGCGCATCAGCTAACTGCTACCTTTTGTAGAACGGCAAACTGTGCCTTATCAAGGAATCAAAAATTAAAATCATATCGATTTTATGGTATTCATGTACACTATACCCCGGTTGATACGTTATTGGTGTTTTCAAGCCATTCCTAAGTAGTTTTTGACATCAGTCCTAAAGATTCCAACGGTAAAACGTCTTACTGAGTGTCTTACTGTCAAATGTGTCTCTTTAATGACAGACGGAATAGCAGAACCCATTGAGTTCCATCATTATTACCTATGATATTCAGTAGAATTGATGTTCCTCAAATTGCTTCCTGAAATATGTCAATGACAGCTATCACTGATATCATTATTTCCAACGGATAAAATGGGTACGGTAAGTCTTCATTACAAAGTAATCACTGAAACCTTAAATCCATTACATTTGATTCTAATCCAGTTTTTAAAGAAAAAAACTTTCCCTTCAAGGATGTGACAACGTCCCATCTTTTTTATAGTAGTGGCAATTACTGTTTAGTTTCAACAGGACTATATAAGGTATGAATTATTCGTTCAGCTAGAAATAACAAGGGGTTTGTGAAGACTTTTACAGAGCATGAGATACCGGTAAGCGCAGTCTTTCAAATCCCAGGACTGTACCTGGAGAATTTCAGTAAATGATAATATGAAAATATTGCCATTCAGACTGCGTGGCAACATGAGCCGATGAGACTTCCTAAATTTGTCCAGACTATTTGTCCAATTACCACGAGTGTTTGCTTTGGCTGTTGGTTGTTTTTCTTCATTCCTAATCCGAGTCTTCGGCGTTGCTCGTTGCGTATTCATTGTTTGAAACAAGTAAAATGGGTTTTATCGGTTTATCTGTGTGGATTTCACGTTTCCATTAATTTCAAGAAACTGTTTTGGCTTCCCCCATTTTTGTGTTTTTGAGGAAGGAATGAAAGTTTATATTTTTTCCTTCTGTATTTCCACCTTATTCTATTTTCGAGGAATTGTTTCTTCAGTAGTGTCTTGCATATATCCATCCCTTTTTAAACGAGGGATTGAATGGATCATTTCAAGATTAGCGTTTCCCCCCCCCTTGTGTTCCCACGTCGGTTCTCATTTTAATTTGACTGATTTGAATGACGGGCAAAGGATATATTGGGTAAGGCTAAAGCAACGTCAACCAACCACCTAATCTGACAGGTCTATTTCCTTTCACGTTTTCTATCTAGTGCCTTTCTCTGTATTAACCACCTTCACCTTCGTGTGCATGCCTATGCCCAGTTAAGTAATTGTATGAATGTCTTATCTGAACATGTATCACATCCAGCAACCCCCGAGACTCCAGTCACGAAGGTCTTCCAGACAGTGAAATTAGTTTCCTCTGAATAAACAGCACACTTTGGATTTGTTTGTTTTGGTGCTGGGTCGCTTGGAATATGTCTCCTCGTGCCATTGTAACAAGATCGCCACAGACTATAGTAAACGGTTATAAAATGGGTCTCGTTATTCAAATTAATGAGTGTAGGTTTGAATGCCTTTTTGCTCACAGTTAAAATAATTTAAACAACTGCTGTTTCAGCAGGATACCTGAACAACCTTGCTTAAAATGTTAAACAAGGTTATTCAAGTGTTGAATTTATTCTAATCATGTTATTATTTTCAACATGTTCGTCATCCGGATGTTTCCGGATGATCTTTCAACAACATTGGTTAACAATACGATGTTGTTCGTGTGTACTACGAAAACAATAAATTACATTGGCCTTTCAATTTCAGCAGTTTCGAATTCTGTTCCAGATCTTTTCACGGATTGTGTTTCTCAGTATTATAACGACGCAAGTCGTGATGAGTGAAAAGTGACGAATTTCGTCTACAAAAGTTTCCGAGACGAGTGGTTGCAACATAATCGTCTTTATCAACCGCTAGCAGCGCCAGTTGTGCATTTTTTCTATACATTCGCTTGTAAACTTTTGTCTTCACTTGACAAATATCATCATTACCATGTACATGCCTCAAGCAATCATTTTTAGTTTGATTGTAACCAAAGTTTGCATTCTGTCCTAATATTTTGATAATGTCACCAAAAATCTTTGTTTAGAGGAGATGGCCGCAGTTTTGTTTGCTCTATAAAACTGCTTGCCTCATCTGTTCACCACCTATGTAAAAAACATTCCATCTCCTTGCTTAACCCTTGTGCACTGATCCATCAGTGAAGAGAACGTGGTGACAGACGCCAGCTGCGCGACAAGTGTAAACACATGACCATCAAATGACTCCTGGAAAAAGTACGGCAGTCATTTCTCGGTTGATAAATTCAGCTGCTGAAGACAGACACACCAAAATGGTTGGAATTGCCTGGCCAGTTTGATTGTATACATGTATATTCCGTAGCCCATTTAACATTTAGGCTGACACAACGCCTTCTTAATTTTGAGAATTCAAAATCAATACGCATTTTTCATGTTTATATTGAATATTTTAATAAATCAGGTAGAGTACCGTGATTGTCTATGGTGTTCTGCATTAGTACCGCACACTTACCATTCACATGCAAATGGCGATGTGTCCTGCGTACCACAGGAAAGTTGCCCGTGAATAGATGTGAGCCGAATATACGGCCTTGGTTAGTATTATTTCACTTTGGACGTTCAGTCGTAAAATCCCACCTGAATGGTGGGGCTTTTAAGTCAATTGTGGCGGCAAGCTGCAAGAACCAATTTGATTTGGTTTTGTTCGTTGTCGGTAAGGTGGGGACTTGTAAGAGCAAGATGTGGTATGAAGATGCCATGGTGAAATCCGGTGAGGCTTACATTTGAGTACTATGGCAGAAATCAAAAGAGAGAAATGGTAGCATAAAGTCACAGTATATTTGCTTTTTCGTTTGCATAAAATAGCCGTTTGCATAGCGAACAAGACATCAGTTATCAGTGGCAAGTATTTTAATTAATCCCCATTGCCATGGGGTTTGTTTACCCTTCACGGTAGCAGTCTCTAGTTCGTGTCGGTACTCAATGCTTACTGGTATTACATCTAGCAATCACTAATTTTTTTTTTTTGGCTGAGGCCGAATAGTTACGTTTTGGCTTTGTAATTTCCAAATTTGGAAACATCAGGTGGATGTTGGACGGCTGCTCTGTCTGCTCTATTGGGTCACTAACTATCCACTCTTTCTAAGCATGGAGGAAGTTTTCCTTCCTCCATGTTCTAAGTATGTATTGAATTATGGAGCAATTAATTACTGGAATCTTACCAAGAAAATGAATGACATCACGTCGTTACAATGGAAACAGTCCCAAAGCGCTGTAGGAGTTCTGCGCTGTCTTGTATTGTCTTATAATTATACATCTTGAATTTATAGGAACCCGATTTCTCAACTTTTGCCTGCGGTAGTCAGTTTACATTATAAGCCAACGACAACAATAACATCCATATTTATTCATTCAGAATGCTTCTTATGATACATTTCATTGGGTCATCCATTCTTGCTTCGTTTGTTTTAATTTGTTTGAATTGGATTAATCCACCCAACCTATCAACTTAATCCAACTCCGCTCAGGCTTGCACGAGTTAATTTGAATTTATGTCTCCAGGGACAACATTTTCCTAACGACACAAAGTCACATAAGGGCAATAGATTGTCCGAATGACCTCCGACGGAGATTATATTGATCTTGGATTATCTACCAGATAAGTGACGTGAAAAGACGCGGGAAAAAAACAACACCGTTGCATCATTAGCTGTTCAGTTTTCTCCAAACATTTTAGCGGATTGTTTTGTTGCTTTACGACATGTTGTTTAGTTAAGGATTGATAAAATGATGATGTTGGAATGTACATCAGTATACGCTTGACTGAATTTGAAAGGCATGAAAAACGACACAATGTATTCCCATCGCATCAAGTGAGGCTTCAGGCATATAGTCCAAACCAAATTGGGCAATATATTAGTTTTCAAGAATTGTAATGACCGATTTGTTATCCGTAGCATGAAAGGTTCGCTGCACATCAGGAATTCAGTCATGACTGAAGATTTCTGCATCCTTGCGTAGAAGTTTTTGCACAAGGCTTCGCCTAAATTTCGATTATGTGATTGTGACTAGAAAACAAAGTTTATCGCTGAATACTAAATTCATCCTATTGCGAAGTTCAACATAAATCAAGACTTCTGAAGGTTAGTGTGTTCTTGTCGCTTGACCAACAAAGTACAATCCATTTCAGTTAGCGGCGAATGCAGCCAGAAGCCAGATAACTTACCCCTCCTTTGGAAGTTTTAAGCAAATGTTTGTACGTAAGTGTTATTTCACAGAAGACTTACTAAGAACAAACGGAATGATGCCAAAAAACTTAAAGTGCTTAACTGAAGGTAAGCAACAGAGTACGAAAGCCCTGACATCGAAAGCTGAATATGTCGCTGAATGGTAAATGTTGTAAATGTAGGTAAAATGTTGTAAAGGGTTGAGTGTACTGAACACTATATACTTATACATAAACTGTATAGTTTGCGTTGCTGTTATCTGCTTAGCATGAGGTACATGGTTGAGTTTATTTTAAGTGTGTGTGATGTGTAGATAGATATAACGCCACATCTTGTTTACAGGTTGCGTAGATTGTTCATACGTCGACAACGGTGCTATGTATGTTCTGTGTGTTGTGCATTTTCCCTAAAAGATTTCATTAAAATGTACATGTCATTCTGACTTTATCAAAATGTTCCTTGCATCGCAGGGTATTGAAAGATGAAGTATAGAACTCCATGAACACATGTATTTGTTTTTTACTTCATCCCCAGATAGGAGAAAACCATTAATGTGAAACGTCTGCACGTAGCGGTTAAATGGTAAATGTAATATTTTCATATTCTCTCTTGGCATAATTTGGTTAGATTTTATTACATTCTATAGCGCACCTATTTACATTAAGTAATTTGATTGCCAGGTACATCAAAGTGAATTAAATTCCATATCCCAACCCACGGTTTCAACGTCTTAAGTGCGTGTCCTGCAGACGCTTACATATCTTAATATGTTTTTCGTCCATCATAAGTGTTCCAGCACAGCACAACTTCATCGTTGGAATCATGCAGCTTTAATTTAAATTAATAAAAGACATAACTCTTAAATATAAGAATTCTAGTGGTTTTTGAAGGTCAAGTATACGTTTGCATGTTAAACTTTACTCCCAATCGACTCAATCATTTTAATTGATGGAAAAGGTCAGATAATTCCGATAGGTATAACCATAAATCCGGCCTTGCGGTAGAATAGTTTCAGACGCGACGACAGGAAGAGCAAGGTTGGAAACTCTGAGTTTCCTTTCAGATTTTGATTTATACAACTCGGCCTTAATCAAGTGAAATCCTTGATGTGATAAGGTGACTGAAAACTAGACTATTTCCGTGTCGAGGTTGGGTTACATTAAAAGCCACTGACACTAAGTAACCAATAAATTACATATCCAACCCTTTCTGACATTTTTTCCCATCCAACACCGAAAACACTTCACGTGAGACGGATTGGAATGCTTTAGAATCAGATTTTTAAAAGCAAATCTACTGCTTTCGATTTAAATTCCCAACGCTGTGATCTGTATGTTATGCTTGTAATTAGAGACGATGGTGCAGATGAAACATGCTCACAAAATCACGAATTAATTCAATTCTTACTATCAGAGCTGAATGACTTAATGACGTGTTGTGATGTGATTCAAAACCTACCGAACAAAGCCAGTAAAAACACACCCTCCATATCATAAGGCAAATGTACAATTTTAATCGCGAGAGAGGCTTTTTGACGTGAACACGTGAGGAATAAAGCTCTCACAATATTCGCTTAGTGTATTTTTTCTGGATAGATATTTATACAGTGCTTCTTAGTGCATTATATTCAGAGTCAGTAATTTCTGTTATTAAAACATCTTGAAATGAACTTGGGCCCTACTACGTTTTAGAAGAAAGAAAAATTCAATACGTGTATTAATATTGACAGCCTCAGGGTAAATGTGACTGGGGTTTTCGGGAAATGATTATACCTACGTTTTGAGCAGAACACAAGGACAGTTAGAAACACCTCCTCACCGCACTAGAAATTTTCACTCAAGGATGATATTATCGGCTTTCGAAATTGCCAATATTGCATATTAAAGTAAATGTAGGCGATGAAACACCTGTTCTTTTATATCTTCACTGTTTATGCACAGATACCAGTGAAATGAGAACTTGGCCTTAAGTCAAGTCCCGATTTCTGATCATAGAAAGTGTTTATTTTAATCTGCGCCTAAAGTGAAAACGGTCTCTAAATCTCACGCTGGATCCCTTCAATTTCTCTTTTCAACACGATACCCACCTCGTCTGTCGCATCCTTTTATTTCTCATTGTGCACATTCACAACGTCAAGTTAGATTGAACGTGTAACTGAATTCCTACTTCCCCGAGACATATTTTTCTTTGGTGCAAATTGTGGACGGTCAGGTATTGCGCTTCCTGACAGTTTGTTGCTCGTCAGCAAGCTGACGTCAATATAACGCCACATGTCCTTCGCACTATGCCTGAATGATTTGCTCAGGAAGAAACCACGTCGTCCAGTATTTTACCAATAGGATATGATAATGATGACGATAATTCAATTTGATCTCAGATTTCTGTAATCCTGGGTAGGCCAGGTCTGAACAATTCTTGCATCGTTAGATATCTGACAGTGCACCGTGTCCTGTTTTGTGTCGCATTGTTAGGACTATGCAATTTATATGCTTGCCAATACCACGAACAAGCACACAACGACCTGAACGGTGATCGCATTGCAGTGGCACTGACCATGTCTTCTTTCATTTTCTGTATTTTCATCCCATGTTTGCACCCTCTGCGTTCTCCTCAGTTTCCAATTCTTTCTCGTTTTAGTTTCCTGGCAAACATCCCATCAACATTTCGTTGTCTCTGTACACTCTTCATCGATTCCTTTTTTAATCTCTTATCCATATTTCTCCTTCTCTCCTCCCAATTTCACAAGTGAATCATTCTGATACACCTCATTCTCTCTGTAACTTTCAGGGTTATGAACACAGTCTCCACTTGACACATAATTTCCTTGACAGATATCATAAGTCTTTTTCCTTTCATTTCCACACTTGCCGCTCCTGAAACTTCTTTCCAACCTTTCTCTACATTTGTCTCTCTAATTCTCACATTACTCTTTCCAATTTGCATCCTTCGTATCTCCCTCTGGACCGCTAAATATTTTAACTGTCGTTTTACATTTTGCACTATTTACTACTAAAATGTAAAATTTGGTGTGCTTTGTAGTGAGATAGTTAACATTAAGCTTCAGATTGCACATGGCTACTCTTGAACCCCACAAAATGTTTCATTCATACTGTAAAGATGATTTTCAAATATTTTCAAATCAAAGTTATAACTGAACATTGTACCTCCAACCCTCATTCACAATCTTTAGTCTGTCATCCTGTCTCTCATACATTCAGTGTCAATGTATTTGTCATTTTCTCACTTACACTTCATCCTCTAATCCTCTATGTTATGATATCCCTAGAAAAAGTGGTTTTCAAGCTTCTCATTCCCATGACGTAGCACAAAGAACAATCCAGAAATACGGCACTTAGATTTCCTGCCAATTACATTCAGCTTTTCAAATCATTTTACCGTGCAGTAAAATTCTCCATATCAATGTGCCCAGTCGTGAAAATGGATTTCAATTCATGGTGCTACCGGTAGTGTTAATTATTTTAAAACAACTTGTTTCATGCAAGCGCAGTTTAATTGAGGTATAATGCATTGAAATTACCCTGTCACAAAAGAAACAAAATGATTTAGTACAAAAAATGATATCGAGGATGCATGCAGTTTGCTAACGGTTTTGTTTAGAAGCTTTCACCACTGGCGTAATTTTCTCTGCAATAATACTCCGGTTGTTAGTTACGACCAAATCTAAACCTGGTGTGCTTTTCCTGCGTTAAAACAACCATTGTAGATTGGAGGATTTCCGAGAACTGAATGACGCTTTCTTTATTACGACAACAAAGTGGATTGGAGAGATATCTGTACATGTATAGTTTTAGTCATGCACAAGATATAAATCACATCTTCAATTTAAATGGTCATTTACCATTAACAATGAAACTTGAAGCTTCAGCTACTGGGACAATTCATTGTCACAGTACACTGTGTTAGGGCGATGGTGTCGCTGGTCCCATGTCGGCCATGCTATAAGTTGAATCAATGCTCATGAAAGTGGTTCCATCCCGACTCAAAAAGTGTCCTCTTTGCCTTCTTCCACATCGACAAAGAATCTTCTTGTAAGCTCGCTTGAAACTTTTGTTGGTGAAGGCATAGATAGCAGGGTTTAGTGCACTGTTTATATAGCCAAGCCATGTGACTAATGGCATGACAATATTTGGCGACGAGATACAAGTTGGACATAGTGGGCTCGTAACATTGAGAACAAAAAATGGCAGCCAACACACCACAAAAACTCCAACCACGATCCCTAGAGTTTTAGCGGCTTTATGTTCACGGTTCATTCTTGAAAGCATCCGCCTTCCCATGATCTGGTTTGCATGAGTTCGGGAATCAGTGGCCACCGAGTATCGCTTATTACCCGTACCGTTGTTATACGAAGCTGCTCCGCCGCGATGGATCCGCAGTGACACGGTACCGTTAGATTCTGGATTATTCTTTCCCGTCGATACCAACTTTGTCCCAGATCGGATATGGCGCATCTGTGCTGCAGCAGCCCGATATATCCGAAAATACATGAATAACATTATAATAGATGGGACATAGAATGACACGCATGAAGATAACACAAGAT
Source organism: Acanthaster planci (assembly GCF_054643075.1). Taxonomy (NCBI): domain Eukaryota; kingdom Metazoa; phylum Echinodermata; class Asteroidea; order Valvatida; family Acanthasteridae; genus Acanthaster; species Acanthaster planci. The sequence goes on from NC_141789.1 coordinate 181,285, forward strand.
AAAAGGCATCCGAAGGGAAAATGCAGACATTGTCTGGCGTTGGTTCCTCGACTGCATGCCACCATGCAATACATGGGAAGGATATAAATGCAGAACAGCACCATACTAGCACGATGAATAACAACGCCACTTTTCTGGTCATTCTTCTGGGATAACTTAACGGGTGTGTCACTGCCCAAAATCGGTCTAACGATATCACGCAGAGATTCAGTATGGAAGCAGTACAGCTTAATATGTCAAGTGCATGCCATAAATCACACACAGCTTGGCCAAGAAACCAATAGCCATTATTCAACATATCTATAATGGCTATCGGAACAACGACTCCCCCGATTAATAAATCGGCAAATGCTAGCGAGACGATGAAATAGTTAGTAACACTTCGGCGAAGTGATCTGTCTCGATAGACAGCTACAATCACTAACGTATTACCAAAGACTATCAGTAACATACAAATACATAGCACGATGCCTAGGACAACAAGGTTTGCTGTACCTAGCAACATACCAGAAGGTCCGCCTGTACTGTTAACTCCCAAGTCAGTTTCCTTTATTTCCAGTGTATTACTTGGTATGGTGCCATAACCAATGTTACTGGAAATGCTAGCCACATCCATAGCCATTTGTCTGTCTTTTGAAATGATTTAATGGATGCAACCTCTGTGTCTTGATGAAACGCCAGTGTTTCACTCAACTCAAATTCAGTTTGGTTTCCCGCGTGTTATCCATGATCATTACAACATCGGTAAGTGTAGACTCCGCGTTGTCTGCTTATCGAAAGTGTTTCATTCAATCACCATAGCTGACAGAGCTGAATCCCTCTGTTAAGTAAATCCATGTTGCTGTAAAGGTTGTAGATGGTAGGAGTTATCTTGGATTCAGCGGTACATAAAACTTGTTAGTACTCCTGGAGATATGTAAGACGACTCCTATCCTGAGTGAAACAGCCTGTGTGGCCTTGTCGTATACTCAGCGTGTAATGTCTGGCGTGTTCAACTGACGTTGGTTGATATGTCCAGTGAAGCAGTGTGGAGTGCACAAGATTGCAGTCAACCATCTCGATCATATGCGCGTTTGTTGTTATTGTGTCATATTCATCATAGATAGTCGCATGGTCACTTGTAGCTTGACTTGGGAATCGTTGAACTGTGGTAAATGTTTCTCTGAAGTAAACCACCGCACTACCGATAGCACCGAGTCTCAGTTTGTAAATGCACGTGTGGTATCCACTGGCCGAGTTCCATAAACAAGACCACATGACAGAAGTCAGCCAACCCGCTTACAGTGCGGTGTGGTGTATTTTTGTGTATTCGATGCTCTGTGGCGTTATGTCACGCAAAATAGCCTTGCTTCTTACGTCGATGGTGCTGGTAATGTGGGGAAAAGCCTCACTTTGCACTGAATGTTGTCCAAAGACAGGGACGTTCCATGGTATATCATTTCATCCAATCTTTGGGCATAACTTCGATTTACCTGAGGAGAAATATTCAACATCATGTGTTACTGAGCAGGAGATGTAGGTGACCGACGAAGTTGCCCTGTCCATGTATTTGTCCTGCATCGTGAGGTGAATCACCTGCAACATACCGGTATATTGTCACCCGTTCTGTAGGGCAGATCTCCACCCTTAATCCAATCCGCTCCAGATAAAAGATGTGCCTTAAAGAACTCTTACAAATGAAACCACTCACTGATGTCTAGGCTCCTTTCTAATTACTCACGGGCAGGAACCACTCAGACTAAATGAAGTCAGTATTGTTAGTTCACGCCACCCTCGACTCTTACTCTGCGCTTTCCTTAAGGTAGCCGGTCAATGTGTTCTTCCGGCTTGTCTGTAGCCCTAGAGCCAATAGAGCTAGGTACGATCACTAAATTCGATCACTGCTGGGTGTTATTGAGCAATCATACACAAACAAGGATTATTGCTTTACCTTGCAATGCCTGTATCATGACTCACCTTCTGAATGCACCTGGCAAAACGCCGGTTGAGGGCTGAAGCCTTTGATTGGTTGTACTTGTTATGTCCATTGTTGTTAGGTTTGTTACATAGGATCTCTCACACTCGGTGTCCAGTGCCTGCACCTACTCCATAGATCGGCTAACTTGAAAGTATGTTGGTATATTACGAATTTTTGACGAGAGATGAGTATGCGTCGGTGTTGAAACTGCAGCGTCAATATTAATGTTTGAAGCTTGATTTTTCTGACTCTTCTTTCCCATTATAATTTTCCCTCTAAGTTTGACATCTGTGTCAGCATAGGCCAAACAGACAGATGCTCTTAGCATCACAGATGCAGATTAACACAACATTCCCAATGCTTCAGCATGATATCGTTTTTAGAATATCAGACCATTTCATCTCAACTTTCACTTGACAGTCAAAACTTCCCCTCCCGGTTCCCTGAAAATCTTCCAAATCCTGCGCATTGGGAGTGAAAACAAACAACAAAAATCCATCTCTACAAAAGAAAGCTGGACAATCAAGCAAATTAAAGGCAGACCAAAGTAGGGGTAATTGCAAGTCAAACACAAATGGTGGCGGAGCACAGATCGATTTTGTGAGCTTGGGTTCGTTGGACACGAAGCCATCAGAGCAATTATTCAGACAGTTCGTGTTCAATCCAGGCTGACTGTGTGCATGTGGTTGAGCAATACCGACATGGTAAAAGGCCAAGTTGTCTCCTTGAATTATCCCTAACCAAGCGTACGACAAAAGAGTTCTTGCTTTCGTTTTATGCCTTTCTCTTGATATGATAAACACCCAAAGGGAGTCAATTATATTTCGATGTAGATGGGATTTGAAAACACGTGCCTCGTCCATATATGGAACTGTGTATTGGGGCTTTCTCCTGACAAAGTTTCTCAGATCTCAATTTTAGATCTAATATATAGTAGTAGTAGACTAGAAAAAATTGAATATCAAGTGCCTTTTCCCATTTTGTATTTTTGTTTTAGAAATTTGGAATGACATTCTCAATGCTTAAAAATTGATTTATATAATTGATCCTATTGCGCTTTGCTTACTTTCACCTGTTAAGAACAGATTTGCTTAGAAAAAGTCCTTAGCGTTTTGTCCAGTTACTGCTCCATGCTTAATTACTGTGGTATTTGTTGACCTTGTTGACTTTGAAATACCACCTTTTTGTAGTTTTATTGATTGATACGAAATCCTAAATGATATGACTGTAGCAAACTTTGGAATGAGAGTTGGTTGCGGGAAATTGTTTTGAGTTGGGTAACAACTGCCGCTCAAGGGATCTGGTCAAACACATTACATCGATTGCCAAATGAGCAATGCTGTTTATCGTGATATCCAGGAACGTTCACAAGGGGTAGCCTTAAACCCTATCAACAGTATCATATAATCATCTTGCTCAGGAAATGAATATGAAAAGCTTACTAATTTGTGCCACGATTAATGAAGCACTCGTTTCATTTATGGTCCAGCAAGCCTGTGGCTATCTATTGATATGTTGCTCTTCTGTGCAACTCCCTGATAGCACAATCCAATATCGATTGCAATAGGTACAACCGACTCTATTGTCCCGTCACTGCATTGGTTCTGTCCATAGCGTCCCCAATGCAAAGAATGACGAGTTAATCCGTGGATCCCATTGGGGTCATACGAATAGCATCACAGGTAACTCATGATGTCTCGATAACAGTACAAATTGATCAGGGAAGAATTAATAAAAAGCTTGTTTTTGTATCTCACACCTACAGCCACATGTGATTTATTTTTCCATAAATGGTATGAGATTAACAATTGATATCTGTCAATAATTATTTGATACCAGAAATCTCGGCATGTAAGCTGTGGTTAATATTGACTCCACTCTTACATAGAAACAAAAAGTTGTCATTAAAGTGCTGTGTGAAGAGCCAAATTAGTGCTCGAGTTTTCTTGACCAATTCTCAAGTTATATTTTATGTGTTGTTGCGTTGGGTTATTTAGTCTGTTGCTACTTTTGCGATGAGTCTTATGCATGACCTTTGAAAAATGAGCTGCCATGATTCGAAAGAAATAACGTGTTCCTGAATCAGGTATCTGATACATTCAGTTCAGTCTTTGCTGATACCTTCTAGGCATATGCAAGTGTTTTCTTCCCCCTACCTTTGTGAGCAGTAACACCCTTTGAGCTGACAGAACTTAATCCTAAGAAGCTTCCAAAGTCTTCTGACTCATGGGATTTTCTGTCGATTCTACCTCCATATAAGAAGCAGACAAAGATTACAGGACGTCTAAGACGTCGAGTGTCATCATCAACAATAATCGATAATTCTTAACCAGCATTTTGCTCTAATTTCTTATTGATGTTGACAACCTTGATTGATATTAATCTTTGCTGTTTGTGTTCAACACTAGCCTCTCGTTAATCAAAGTGTTTAACACATTGAAATTTTAACAATTTTATTTTTTTTAAATGATATATTATTTTTGCGTGATTCCCAGATCCTGTTGTAGATATTTCTCAATGTTTGGATCATAATTTTGTCAAAATAATCTCTGCATTTTTTGTATTGAAAAACGGTGACTCATCAGCCAATGAATTTGTTTAAAAGCAGTATCTTTTTATCAAATATATTGATTGCAGTCATCAATATGTGATTGACTCATCAATTGATGATTTACAACCTTTGCGAATCCGAAAAGCACTTAGTTGTCAGAAGAGATTTTGTGAAAAGCTAGAAAGTCAGAGAGATGAAAACAGAGCATATCATAAAGGAATGTGACGTTATGACAAATTACCCCCTCCCTTACTTGACACCATCATGTCTGGTTTTCACAACACCTATAGGCCTATATCAACCGACAAGTTGTTGATTTCCCCAAAGCAGATAGGATCAAGCAACCACCGGGTACTTAACATAACTTGCGTAACTTCTCCATTGAAACAGGTAGGTGGGTGAACTCTTACCATGTGGCAGTTAACTTTCGATGAAAGGATATCGTTCCATCTCAATACAAATCTCCAGGCGTTTGGAAATCGTTGGTGACATTTAATACGTCGCTTAGCAAAGTTTACGTCTTTCCTAAAAGATATGCGTCATTTGTACATGATGTAAGACGGGTGTGTCACAATAGACATGGGCGTAACTGTGGGTTAGAATTGTCTCTAAGATCCATGTAATGACTCCTAGCTTCACAATAGTACTCTCGACAGTAACGCAGATAATTCTGCAAACAGAGTGATAGGTTCGGTTTTTTCTACAAATTTCCATTAAAGACCCCCCCTCCCTTAGCAACGCTATGGGAAGCCACACGTCGCTACGTGACGTAATAGTCTTGTCAAGTAACACATAAATATTTCAGCGGTGTACGAGAGAACGTCACTATTTTGTTTTTGAAACGTGTCGCTGAGCAATTTACGGCATTGATTAAAGTCTGAGTTGGCGATGGGTGAGTAGATACACCAGCTGTGCTTGCCTAACCAATTTGTTATCCTCATGTACCTCACGTCGATTTCAATCTACCTGATAAATGAAAGGCACGGAATAATTTGACAGTTAATTATTCATTCTTTTGTTGGATTATTCTCACACATAACCTATTTACATTGTTTGTACTTGGTCCAAGTTGTAATGCCACCCTCCTCTTTCAATTCAAATTTTTACTAATTAGCTAAATTCATTTTAATTTCACGGCCTTTATTAACTACATATATTTTTTAAAACGACGATACGGTTGTTACCCAACTCACCAATAAAATTGTTTGCAGTATACTTAGGTTCCAATTTTCAATGTAACTGACCTCTAGAAATAAGTGCTGGTGACTGGACAACAGAACAGAACAATTCTAAGTTTACTTTCTAGCATTTGAGAACGAGACTGAACACTCAGTAGCTCATCCAAGAAAGTTAACTCAGTAGTCAAATTGCTTGCGTATAGTTTACTTAAGCCGGAGTTAGTAAAACAAACGCTACAGTGTTTATAAAACTGTAACATTGAATACGAACGAAGTAATTACGCCCTTCGAATGGCAACCGTGGAGAATCAATAGACATAAAGGGTGGCATCAATGTAAATTAAAACCTAATTAATTCTCTATTTGAGTCCGGAGGCTATGCACAACTGTCGTCGAAGTAAGAATAATGAATTAATTGTGAGAAGGCAATCCCGCTAAATGAAGGGAAAACCAAGAATTCTTGCACGACTCAGCGGGCTTAGGAATTAAGTGCTCACTTGAGCAGAAACGCGTGTTGAGTGTTTGCGAATTCACCTGAATACTATCATCTTGCAGTAAATTCACCGATAAGTTTTTTTTATTTCATTCTCAAAGGTTGTTTTAAACTGGTGCTTTACTGGAGTGATACCGATATAGTACAAGCAGGCCATGCCGTATAGCCTCTTAGGTGATGATCCCATGATCTGAGGTTTTCTCTAAGGTCAGTTTGTTTCCAGATCAGAAGAGTTCTGCTTTCAAGCATATATTCTAAGAAATAATAGGAAACCCGCCGCGTTCCACAGACGGGAAATTTCTGCTGTGTTTACGTTATATTGAACAGTGGCTGCTATAGCATATATTTGAAAGGATCGGTCCCCCACCAGCCGCATACCTGGTGACCTCGTCATGAATTAATTTTACCCCGTGATGTTTATCCGGTCAATATGTGGTGCTAAAATGTTGCCCCAATGTCACCAATATACCGCCTAGGTCGTAGATTTTATTTGCTTACGGTAATTAAATTCCTCCATGTTGCGATCTCATTTTCACAGGCCGTTGGCGCGCATTTTAGTATTAGATTCCACAGCAGTATGGTGTCGTGCACTGGTCAAACTACTTTGAGGATTTTTCTGTTTGATTGCTTCTCCGGGGGAATTATTACAGGAATTAAATTCCCCAAATCAGCAGGGTCTCTCATTCTTACATGAGTGTCAAGCAAGCTAGGGTAGTAAAGATGTCTTGAGTTGACGCTGTAGCTATATGCATCCGTTCACGTGTAAACTCCGCTCTCTCGCAACTAAAACCTGCCAGTATAACCGTAGTAATACAGTTTGCTCGGTGGGCCAACAGATATAACTTAACCATTGATAATTATGCAGGGTTTTCGGATCTGTAAGTTTAGAATATTTACCTGGTTTGGTTGGTAAATAAAACATCTGTCAATAAGTGGGTCCAGCTGCCAACGAGCTAATATTTGCTCAGCTTACTAAGTAAAAACCAAACTCGCCAAATGTTCAAGTATAGATACAAATGATGAATCTTTTCCAAGATTCTATCATTTATATCTCAGTCACAATATACGTGAATAAATTATGCAAATCGTGTAGTCAGAATGTAAGAGACTGCCGTATATATTATGGACTTTACAAAATGTGCGTTAGTAGTGCCATGAGTAAATGCACGTAGTTTTTATGTTACTTATTAGATTGACAAATTGTCTTTAATTATAACAACGAAATCAAAACCATAATTTTAAGTTGTAACAGTGAAAGGTAACCGCAAAGTATGAAAGGTGGAAAGATGGGGCTGCTCGTTCTAGCAGCAAAATTACTAGTTAATTGCACGCTTGGCACACTTTTTTTTCTGCATATCAGAAGTTTTGGAATCCCAGTTATTAGTTCAACTCTTGATGTTCAAGTCGCAAGCGAGGACATTTCCATTATAGTCGTGCCAATCTTGTGCATTGACATTGTATCTGCCCCTGGTGTGATGTCCTTTAGTCTTTAGTTTCCCTCGGGTCCGTTTAGATCCTGGGTTCATCCAGGCATCGATCTCGCAGCTTCTCTCACCAGTATCTTCTGAGGTTACCGATGTTTGTCCGCTGGCCAATCCAAGACGTCTTGTCTCCCAGTAAGGCGTTGAGGTTCACACTAATCCCAGCGCAGTGCACTAATGGAGGGACGGGACTAAGTGAATTACCGGCCATGTTACCAGTTCAGCAAAGGGGTGGGTGTCAGATGACGTCAGATAAAGAAAAGAGAACCAAAGACCGTGCAGAATATTAGGATTTGGGTTTCCTAGGGAAATACAATAACATGGGTCGAGATTTGCAAAAGAAACATGTGGTTTAGGCTGAGTAACGTAGAACTAAGATGTAAAATGACACCATTAAAATGTTCGCTAATGGATTGGAAGGAAGGCATTGGTTATACCATGTGATTAAACGTTTAGATAAGGAAGAAATGCGCGCCACAGTGTACAAAATGTTTGTATATAATGCTGCTTTGGGTACATATCCTTCAATTTCTTTGTCCAAATTCATAAACTGTTGCCAACCATGTTTCAGTGTTAGTTTGGAAGCGGGTAGTTATTCTTGCCATGAGGAGTTCCGTATGCTCTGTGTCATCACCATGATAATTGATATTATTGCCTTGAAGTATTATCGATAAAGGCCCCAGGCTCCTGCAGCCCTTGTGGTTTGACTCCTGGTTCGTTGCTGCTTGCCTCGTATACTCAGGTGACCGGTTGCACGGGGCCGGGATATGCATAGTGCTACCTGCTGTGCCAATCAGCTATATCGTCACATCCAAATTTAAGCCACGACAATTAAGCTGCGACGGATCGGAGAAACTAAAGATGACTTTTAGTACATTGGGCATGTATTACACATTTTATTGGTCAATTTAAAAGGCATATTTTGTCAATCCCTGGAAAGCAGATTGGTTAATATTTACCGTAGGCCTAATACCAATTTTACAATCAAAGATACAAGAGCAGGTAATTTGATAGAGTCAGGAGTTCATAGTTTTCACTTCTGGCAATGTGTTGACATGAAGGCCACGCAATGTTTTTCATATGAATGTCGTTTTATGGGGTGACACGGAAGGAAATCATCCAAGCTAACCAGTAGATGGGTTGTGCTTGTCAAGCTCAATCGTATTCTACCTTGTGAGTGACTTCAGGGATTCTGAGGACTGGTATTTATTGACAGGGTGACGCTGATGTGATCAACTCTCACTCGGTCAAAGATCAAGACTCTTGAGAAAACAGAACTGGTTGAGTCCACGCGGGTAGTAAACAGGTCATGTAGGTCAATGTAGTCAAGCAAGGTGACCTGAGTTTCAAATTCACTGAGATTGGCATATTGCAAGACGCGGGTGACGGATCTATCTAATTATATAGTCTTGTCTCCTCCAGTTTCTCATACAAAACTGTGAGGTGAAATCTCGAAACCCTTTTCTACCGATGAATTAATGCATATCCTTAAGCCATCACTGGCTTCAGGGTGTTTTCAAATTCGGAAATGCCAAATTCTAAACTGCAGGCAACATATAGTACTCTTTCCTTGCCAAGACAAATTATCTGACCAGATCTTCGTTTTGGTATTTGGAAATCAAATCTTCCTGTTACTCCCGGATCGGCTGTGTGACGTTTCACTGTTGGAATGCCGTCCTTTAGATAGTTATTTTTGTTTACTGTTATCACCTGCTCAATAGAGTGCTAATTCCTGACAAGATGCTTCTTATAGAGACCCCTGATTCAAGTGCCAAGATACTCATGTTTTCAACTTTGAATAATGAAGTGTCCAAAATAATCAGTTACGATGCTCACATTCCGTTGTAAGTTTCCTCGGTTAATTTAAAATTCCTATCATTCAGAATTGGGCAGTAATTCACTCACAGTGAAAGTCACACAGGATTGTAAATAGTACTACATTTTCGGCAGCTGGGTATAGAGAGAGCCTTGCGTGCAATGGCCAAGTGAAGCGGACAATGCTGGTTTGTAGTCAGTGTGATGCCTCATTCCTTCGTGTTTAGACCCTCAGACCTGGATGTAATCACCATCGATTTTTGCTCCAATACTAAAACAACCTCTTTTTTGCTGGGGGTTGCTCCCCTCTGGCTAGTTGATTGATTCCATCTTTTGGGTGTGTATGCAGGGTGTCTCGTAGTCTACTGTGTGTCAGTTGTATAAGAGACAACATCAGCACAAAATAAGATGTTGCAGCGATTGATGTTGTCTTGGTAACACAACTCACAGGAGGGTCAGTAATTAAAGAAACGATCAATTTTCATTCAAAAGAAGATTCAGGGGTGATAGAGGGCACGACACGACACGGAGTTTTGCTCAAGTATTAACAAAGTGAAGAAAGTTCGGTCTTATTTTGGATTGTCCTCATAGTGTCTGTACTTTAAGTTAGGCGCGTCAGCGTTGTTTGACCCATCTTTATCATCTCCTTGTTAAATGTCAAGATCGTGAGAGCAACACTAATTACTTCTGAACGACCTTTAATAGGAAGAAGGTCAAATTAAAAAGCACGATGGATAACAAGCCTTAATATGCACTTCAGATGTAAATTTGCGGTTGTCCAGTTCTAGGCCAAGTTGATTCTCCGATTGAAATAAAAAAATCATGATAAATAAAAGTACGTTATTTCACGTCAGAACCTCGGCTAAATCGGAAGCGATGTGTGAATTAAGTAAATTACTAATCAGTATACAGAAATTGCAACTGATGTAGTAACTGTCTCTACTGAAGAACCTACATGCATGCAGGGCCCTAGCTACAGTCCACAGAAATCACACTGGTGTATTCCTAATCTGACCCCAAGGGAATATTCACGCAACCTTGTACCTCCTCAAGCACTGCGCAATTCGTGTGTGTCCGTGTTGACTCTGCATTACTATGGAAATACTCCAAACTGATAAAAACATCTGTTCATGGAAAGAAATTAGGCCGACTTTGTATTAAAATGCGTGTTCTCTGTTTCTCTGACGGACGGCGTTTGCTGTCGTAGTACTTGTGCAACATCCCTCAGTATTCGTCGCCTCGATCGGATGCTGTGGTCGAGTACTTACATCAATATGCAAAACATGAGGCAGAGCGAAATACCAGATATCCCTCTCGGGTTGGTACAAACTGACTAGTTTAAATTATCATTCTAGCTTGCAGCAACGCTGCCTGGCTTCTTACTTGAAATATGGGCAATCAGTTCTTAGTAAATATAGGCCTTCTTCTGTCTTGGGTTCTTACCAGTTCTATAGGCCCCGACTGATCTAAATTCAGAAGCTTTTGGCAGTTCAATCGATGTCAGCGTAAAATTATAAAATGCTGGAACTGCTAGACAGACAACATTTAAATCTCCAGATTTCAAAGGTGTACTTCTTAACAACACCAAAATTAAGGCTTTCAGCTGCTCTTCTCAAATGTTAGAATTTTACCTCCGTGTAGGATTACGGTTACCCGGAGAAATCAAATTTGTGACGACACTGGACAGGGTACTGCTCGTTTTGTGTGTTTAATCCTTGGATATCAATCGTTTGTATGTTTAGTAGACATATTCCTATAAATAGGAACCAGCATACCCACAGGAATGTCTCTATCTTGCGTTGAAGTGAGGGCCTAAAAATAACTTCGAATGTTTTTATTTTAGCAATTATAGATGAGTGTCTGCAGGGTGCCTCATTGCTGCTTTTATAGACCTTGTCCTGGATTCGTCTTTGTCTTCCAGTTTTTAGTTCCATTCATGCAAAATAAGTTTTGAGAAACAGTGTGTCTTCTTTAAATGACCGCCCTTTAGGTTTGGGATCAGCAATCTGTACGTGATGTGCTCTTAAGTTCTCTTTATATGTTATTATTCCCTAGAAGGCATGATCCTAAGAATCATGAACCACACGCAACATTATTCAAGAGCCATGTTTTAGATTTAAAGGTAACTGAATTATTTCTCTTTGGAAAACTGCAGAAACTGACTTGTCTCGCTCATTCATCAGTGCCTTACTCAGTTTTACTGGAGACGAAGTACAGAGCTTTTGAACGAGGCTTGGGGCAAGATGGCGATATGGAAGTTCGGCAGTGGCCGCTAAGATTGCCCGCGATGACGGTTAGACGATGGGAGGAAAGGGCTTGGCTTATTGCCCGAAGACTTCTCTACCTGAAGACTTCGTGATAAATCAAAGTACTAGGTAAATCTAACTGGAGCCTGCTGGCGTGGATTTAATATCAGAACATGGGATGGAATTCCATCGAAAGATGTTCCGATTGATGAAATGCAGCACGTATCGAATTATGCACGCAGGCAATGCATGGATCAGGTTTCATCAACGTATAAACGGTTTTTCGATTCCCTACGATTTGTCTGGGAACGAATCCAGAAATAATAAGATGCATTCATGTCCATGGATGTACTTTTCAGAAAAAAAAAACATTTAAGAGCACCCTGAACGATCCATGCGCTTTCGCTTTCCGAGCCATGCCCAACGAAAAATTCCCTTCAGCTGGGAAGAAATTAATTTGGTCCACCTTACCATCATCATTAGAAAAACTCTATAGGAAAAAATGGCAGTTCCCCAACCAATTCGTATTGGATGCTTGATTTCCATGAAAAAGTTCAAAAAGCGAGTGGATCCGAAGTTTATATCCTCAACATTCTCTTGGCATAATTTTTTATATACTAAAACAGCACGGGGCTGAGGGAACACGTGTGGTTAAAAGCTGAATATTCCATGTACTAATGTTGGACCCTAAATGACCATTTATTGTTCCAAAGAAGGGCTTCAATGTTAGTTTGGAAGACATAGTTGTCTCAAGTAATCCGCGCTTTCCATACGCTGTTGACGAATAAAATAAGCCAGGCAGCGTTTCTACACGATTGGATCTATTTTTAAACCACGGATGTCATCATCATATTATTCGATAACAAAGGTTTCCAGTTTTACAGCAACACACGTTACCTGTTCAAACATATGAACTTAGCACGTTTTCCCTGCCTAAGAGTCGGTTCTAGAATTTGATGATAATAATTATGTTTGGTTGCTAACAAGGGACCATATACCGTTTGGCCGCCGACTGGACCACGATAATATCTCCATTTAATCGGTGACTGCTCTTTAATTAATTGCTTGGTCGAGCTTGTCTGTCAGGTCCGTTAGCTTGTAATCAGCCATTGTAGTCTCATTTATAACAGGCTGACTAGCGCAAGGACTTCTTTTCACACATTTTAATTATGCACCAGCCCATAATTAATCGTTCAATTGGAACTTTTGATGCACAAGTAATTATTCAGGGTCTGTAGTCCAAATCAACTTACAGAGTCACTTGTTTCACAGACAGACTGTGATGGCGCTCACAGTTCTCTTCTAGAAGCGCCACCTAGCGTCACAGTGTTGTAATCTGTGATGTTCACCGCTTGCTTTCGGGGAAGTGGCAATTATAGCTTCCCCAAATGCATCTTGAATTGGGGGGCAATTATATAGCAGCGTCGTAAGTTTGAAAAGGAGAAACTTGAACCTAAAATGAAAACGGGGATAAGCTAATTCAATGCAGATTCCAATTGTCAAATGACATTTTCCAGAGCATAATAATTCCATAATAAATTGTTTTCCTTTTTTAAACATAGCACTTTGGGATTTCCTCTCTAGAGGCTGACCACCGCATGACCGAACGTTGCTTTAGGTGTATCACATACCATAAATGGTCTTGCACCACTTCGCCTGCTTCGCATAAATAAGGTGTGTAGATATTTAATAAATCAGGAGCACCACTGATATTTTTCGCAATTCTCTATCATCGAACAAGCTGAACTATTAATATTTGTCTAATAAAATATCATGTTGTGCTTGTATAAGCTGGGCGCCGACGATCGCATATCTGCGCAACCTCGCAGTCGATCTCTGGGCTATCATTTGATCTTGCAATACATTCTGTCGAAAAGTTTACCTTCAGACGATTGCATTGGTTAGTCCAATTTCTAAATCATACTTGCGAAAGATTGTTTCAAAAAGGGAAGTAAAGTCAGAGGATAAAATTTAGTCAAACTAACGTAATGTGGCGTCCATTGCAAGGGTTTCGATGAATTCAACGCTTCCTTAGAGTTTGTTTTGCATGGGGTTGGCGATGTCTAGCATGTCACGTCATGCTTGCTGACCTCGTTTTACGGTCACGCTCACCAGTCAAGCGATATAGCGCCCTCAAGGGCTTAATATTGGTCAGTATCACTAACGCTGGCCCCTACCTTAGCTCGTTTCCTGTGCTAATTAACAAGACGTGACAGTGCGCTGGGCCTGGGTCGGCCGGGTACCTGTTAATGTGAAAGGTTGCATTTTGTCAACTTTCCACGTGAAAGTTATCGATCTGTGAGTTCAAAAGTATATCATTATTTATTGAAGAAACTCTGCCAAAATGCCTCTTGAATTTGAGCTAGCCCCTGGTCGAATGATTGGTGGTGATCACCCGTGTTTCATCATCGCAGAGATTGGACAGAATCACCAAGGAGACATCAATATAGCCAAACAGATGATCAAAATTGCGAAGGTAGGCACCGACTTTAGGCTTAGGCCTACATCATACATGTACTGTACATGTACATCATATAGGCCTGCAGACGTTCTACATATTCTTGGGCAGAGCGGCCTTCATGGCCTTTGAACTTTTCAAAAAAAGAAGTGCAATGTCGATTTGATCTACCCCAAAGATATATATTATGAAATTGTGCAGAGGGTTAATGGTGATATACTTAAGTTTATGAGAAGATAGGCCCTAGGCTTTAGTAGGGAGTCCAACGAAACAGCACCTCTAAATTGTATATCTGAAAGCGTGTAAAAGTGTTTGTTTTCAATCTGTGATTTCTGCCCTTTTTGTGCATCAAATTCTATATTTTAAAAAGCAGTTGTGTTGTAAAAGAACTTAAATTTGTGTTAGTACCATTTATTATGTCTGTTTATGTCGAGTTTTGGGTGTAAAGTATGATGAAAATGATGTAAGATCGGAGCCATTTACTGTACATCAACAACCGTGTGCGGCCATCTTTGTTGTCGTGTGACATAGTCTGGTCTAAGCCTAATAACTCGCGAGACTCAACCGGGTTGGAACGATGATGTCATCATCTTGTAGAGCTTAATATACTCTTTCATTTGATGTATGACTCAAGGCATTTGACCAAAGCACCGTCAAGCCTTGTTTGGGTTTGTGAAGACTACAAAAAGGTAACAAAAATGTGTATATTTCTTTTGAAAATCCCCCCAAAACGTGTATAAGGAGTTCATGAAACATATATGAAACGGTGTTTATTTGGAAGCTTGGAATTTTAGGAAGAAAAGGAAGTTGTTTTTTTGTCAAAAACTGATGTTGAACTGGTGCCAAACAGCCCTTTTGTATTGGAATGCTGTCGTGCAACTGTGCTCATATGGTGTATGCATGTGCATCAGATTGATGCATGGTGAACGGGGAGCAAGATGCAAATAACAATCACATAAAGCACACGTGCTTTAATCAAATGTTATCAAAAGATCCTGTCAAACACGAACAGACTTTAACTTATGACACCTGACAGACTTGGTCCCTTATTTTTATAGTTATTTATTGATGACAGAGTATCACATCAAAACTATGCTTCAGTGATCTTTTACATATCACTCAAAATTTCAAGCCCAACTCAACTGACCTGTTACTGTATACATGTACGTGTATCTTGTGTTTATTATTAACAATTACCTTTCCAATGGTACTAAACTTGTGGGGGTCAAATTGAAAAACCTGAAAAGTGCTGGACTCCCTAGCTTTAGGCCTAGCCCCATAATGATAATAAATTATAATTGTCAGCCACATGACACCATCATTACATTTAGCCCAGGTTGGACGTTGCTTCATTTACACTACGACTGACATCTAGGGTATAAAGTCCTCCAACAATGCGAGAATTTTTCAAAAGTTTTTTTCTCACATTTTTAACCAGTTAACTGGGGAAATTCCGGAAGCAGCTACAATGTCATTCACAAGTGCCTTGTATCCCGAATTCCTTAAACTCTGTGCTGAAATTACTAAATTCGCCAGTGAATGACGTATTTTGCAGGCAATTTAGCGCAACTTCATTATTCGTCGTGAACGATCTACATTTGTCTAGTGGTAGGCGCATGCGTAAAATGCATAGCAACCGACCGCCCCTTTTGCATGCATGGACGACATGGTACCATACTCAAAACATGCGAGTGGAAAGAAAACTCGACTCAAAAACTGCCAATTTTCATTGACTGTAAAGCTTGGCCCACATTCTGTTAGTTACATGTATCTGCCACTTATCCATGACCACAGCTCTTCTGTGTATGTGTAAGGGGCAGACGATTCTTATGCATTTTGGCGCATGTGCAACTGCATACTACTAGACGAACATACATGTAGATCATTCACAAATCACGACGGAAAACCGTTGAAAACAATTTTGCCATGGCACAAAGACTTTATACTCTGGACGTTAGTCGCAATGCAATGTAGACAACGTCCACTAGGCTACCGTTACATTTGTTTTTGTGTGGAGAGTCCCCATTGCTTAGGTCCCCTGAAAATGAGACTGGGAAATGTTTCTAAGCTTGAAATTTCATACAGCATAAATTGACAATATAATCAGTTCCTAAAATTACTTTTTGTACCTTTGGCCCTCTAGCTGTCTTGATATTTCAAAGCAAATGTGGAGCAAAGTCTCATTGAAACTCCCACAGTGGCAGCCATATTGTGCCGTGGGTCAAGCATCTATGGATGTTGCATGATGGGATCTCAACAAGGTGTAAAGTGTGTTGTTACAGATAGGACATGCAACATGTACAACAGCCGTCTCTGAGTGCTTGACCCACTGCGGAATATGTCAGTCATCACAAAAGTTTCTAGGTGACATTCTTCTAAATTTACCTCAAGATTTTTTAGATCACCTAGAAGCTAGAACTTAGAAGGCACCCCCCATGTACACGTACCTTCTAGCACTACTGCTTTTTGTGAGGTCAAAACATTTCAGGTTGTTTAATCCAGCCTCAGTAGTACTTCTATCTTGAAGATCAAATCTTCTTCAAAAAAGTAATTTCTAAGTGATGTTCTTATCATTTCCATGTGACCATTTTTTAAAAAACTGAGATTTTCGCCCATTCCTCTCTTTTTCTCCACACATTGTCAATTACACCATGTACACTTCATACATAGTATACACAGTGCACATGTGTCAGGTTAATGGCCAACCTCCTGTATCAGCTCAATGATTACCATTTTCATAGGCTACATGATGAAATTGTTCAGAATACTTTTAAATCTTGTGCAAATTTATTGCATTCCATTCTGAGTTGATTTGTCTTTGAAATATAATCTGTTCAATGGATAATCAACTCAGGAGGCGTAGCTCAAAACCATCATTCAAAAGTTTGAGTGAGATATGGAGCTGTTGGGACAGCTTTTGGGGGAAAGATTTGATTAAAAAGGTGAAACTCTAGAGAAGTAATTTATCTAACTAGACTGGATTTAAAAACCCATAGCATTACAACCTCATAAAGAGTAAGATGGTTAGAAAGGAGGGGGGGGTGTCTTCACAAATCGTTAAAAAGATAGGGAATGATCACCTCAGTAGATCTGTTTAGTTGATTATTTTATAGCAAGGAATTCAATCTGATCAAGTTTATGTTCATGTATTTCAAACTAAAATACTTACTGTTGTTTTTGAAGCAACTTTTTCTCCTAACATCTTCCTTGACCACATCCACAGGAGGCAGGGGCAGATTGCGCTAAATTTCAAAAGTCAGAACTTCAGTACAAGTTCAACAAAGCAGCCCTAGCACGTCCATATACCTCCAAGAATTCATTTGGCAGAACCTATGGAGAGCATAAACGCTTCTTGGAATTCAGCCATGCACAATACAAAGAACTGCAGGAGTATGCTAAAGAAGTGGGTATTTACTTTACAGCATCTGGCATGGATGAGGTAAGGAAACGGGATAAAACTAAAAGTGATGTTAAGATGACGAGAGGAATGATGACAGTGGTTTGGAAATGACAGCAATAATGACAAAGACACTAACGTGACCTGTATGGCAGTAGGTACATGTACATAAGGGGTCATCCATTTTTGTCATCATTTTTACAAGTGTTCAAAGTGTACTCTTTTTCCTGGCTCCCCTCCCCTCTCTAAAAGAGTACAAAATAAAATGATGATTTCTCTGTGGTGCCAGAGGACCCATTCTAACTCAGGATGTACGGCTGTTCATGTGCAGTAGACGACCAGAGAATAGTGGCAGGAGGAAACACCATGTCCATGATAGGCCTTGACACTCACGGTATTCTGATTGTGCGGGACAAATATCTTCTTTCAGTTTGGGCAAGTAAAAATTAAGGACAAATTGCCTGATGGACAGGTACTTTTTTCTTCAAATAAAAGTGTCCATTTTTTGTAGCCAAGAATAGCAGTTGGCAAATGGATCTTTTGATTTGATTTTTTTCTCTCTTTACAAAAGCTTATAAAAAGTGGTAAAAAGTATACAATTACATGTATAGTGTGTGGTTACCATGAGTTTCTGCATCGTTATGTATGTACAGACTTGCATGTATTAACCACTTCATGCCGGGCATTTTTCAATGTTGATGATGCTGGGCCTCCGTGACTGTCATTTTTTCCGTTTTCAAAATTCTTCAAAAATTCATCATTTCATTTAAGGGTCATTTATAGCCACATGAAGTAATCTTTAGGCACTATTCTAAGTTGACAGGTGACCTTCATTGACACCCGAGTATTTCAGCCAGGCCTGCAGCCTTGTAAAAAGAGCCCAGATTATGTGGTGCTATGTAACTTTCTTTTGTTCACGAACCTGGCTCAGTACACTGCTGACCTCTTTTCAATAGGGGCCAGATTAGCGTGCAGCAGTGCTTTGTGGCTCATCGCTGCAGTGGTGGAACGCTTTTGTCCCCGGCATGCCCGGTGGTAATCCGCTCGCTCTCAATGCCCCAAACCGTGGTATACGGTTTCAAAACAAGGCTTGATTATCACCACTTTTGAGAGTGAAAAATGACGATAATTCCCAGCAGCCTGGTCTTTTGTTTGGAGTACGGTCTTTTGTTACAGGGCCCTGTTTCCTTTGTCCGAGTTCGGAGACCCCGGCCACGCATATAAACCATACATGTACATCTCCAATTTCGAAGTCCCTGACAGGAAGTGGTTAAGCACGCTGTGCATTTAGCAGGGCTACTTTCCACACAAGGGAAAATGCGTACATAAAAAAACTGTAAAATAGACTTGTGTCTGGGTACTAAACCTCATTGCACGTATGGCATAGCGGAGCTTTGGGGGAAGCTCGAAGACTGCTTCACACGTGGCTGTGATTTCAATGTTAGTGAATTTTGCTTGGTACTTGTGTGTGTGCTTTTTTCATATACGTATACAAAATCGCCGAGTGATTAATAGCCATTGCTCGAGCTTTTATGAATGATGCGTCAGAGTCCTGTGCACTCTCTGAATACATGAAATACATGTAGTTGGGGGTGATAATCGGCTGGTCTATGATAATCGTCATTTCTAACATGTTTCTAAAGCATACACAACCAATTCACCTCCCCCCACATACAGTTTGTACGCTCATGAAAATGGTGACAAATTTGGATGACCCCTAAAATAAGTGTAGCAAAACCAGGCTGAAAAGTTGGCACAGAGAATTCTTAGCATTCTATTGAAGCATTCACAGCTCCACCATAGCCACTGAATGTGACTGATCTTCAGTAGACATACATGTAGCCACAGATGTGGAAGTCCCTTTTGGTAATGGTCCAAGTTGCCAGCCTATGCCATCTGATTCAAGTTGTCCCAAAGTTAACCCCCATTCTTGAGTGTCACAAAACCCCTAGTTTTGTAGGGAAAATGAGGTGTTTTCCATTTAGATCAGGTTGGAACATTATAAAATTCCTTTTGTGTTTCATGTATGTAATTCTTCTAATCTAGGGTGCCATGGAGTTCCTACATCAACTGGATGTACCATTTTTCAAGGTTGGCTCAGGTGATACCAACAATTTTCCATTTTTGATACGCTCTGCTAAGAAAGGACGACCAATGGTTGTGTCATCAGGGATGCAGTCAATGGAAACCATGAGAAAGGTAGTCAATCAAAGAATGAGCCAAAGGGATATGGGATCATCCAAGAAACCCTTTTGGCCATTTTGAACTTCACAGTTTGTCGTGTATATTATGTGGAAGCATGAAATACATGTATAATGTTGAGATCAAGACAAATATGTATTCTCTGCAAGACAGATTTGATTTAGGAATTTAGTCCTTTACTTTGTCTTCACTTTCTGATGAAGAATGTGTTTGTAATATCTTTGAAATAATGCTTGTGTACAGTTTGGAGTTTTATGCCACCATTTGGTTATTTACAACTCGCCTTGAAATTGAGTTACCTCTGCTCGTTGGAAATCATCCATTTCTCATTTGTTGTTATACAACAGGTGATGTGGGATGTTGCATCTGTCAAAAACTAATAAACAAGTTACAGGTAGAAACAGGTGTCCGCAAAGCAGAGATTGATTACGTCATAATTTACTTACTGAAATGGCATATGTCCCTTTAAAGCAATAATGCCTTTGGCTATGAATAGAATGGCTTCATGGACAAATTCCATGTCATTTGCATATTTTCAACAGGTGTATCAGACATTGAAAGCAGAGAATGCTACTTTCTGTATTCTCCAGTGCACTAGTGCGTATCCCTTGGAACCAGAAGATGTTCATTTAAGAGTAATTCAGGTATTTGTGCTTTCTTCCTCCTTCATTTTTTCAACACTAAAATCTAGTCCTATAAATTGAGAACGAAACATTATGAAACTTAATAGTTTTGAGGTAAAAGAAAAAGCAGCTTTCTTGGCATGTGTCATGACTGCCGTTGTGAACTCAATATTGTAGTATTATATTTAAACAATACATATTTTTTGCATATACATGTATAATTTATAAATCTTTGTGAATGTGTTCCTTTTTGAAACTGGTTTTCACAGTCCCGTCATTGTATGATGTGATTGGTTGTGTCTGCCTGGATATTGCAGGAGTATCAGAAGGAGTTTCCAGATATTCCTATTGGCTACTCTGGTCATGAGAGTGGAAAAATTATTACCTTAGGAGCTGTAGCATTGGGGGCAAAAGTCGTAGAGAGACACATTACTATGGATAAGACATGGACAGGCAGTGATCATAAAGCCTCCTTGGGTAAGAGAATCGTCATACTGTGCCAATCATCTATTAATACAATCCAATTAGATCCTTCCAAATCCACCAGATTTGTGCATTAGTGTACATTCCTTTAAAAATTGGTTACATTTCAATCCATTCCATTCACGGACCACACAGAAATATTATGAATCCATGCAGCAGAGTCCATCAGAACAAAAATACATGTACATCGGAATCAGGTAATCGGTTCCAAAGAAATTGTTTTATTTTCCCTGTATTTACCCCTTCCTTTTTGTCCTTTCCAGAACCAGATGAATTGAAGGAGCTCATTGCAGACATACGATTTCTTGAAAGAGCCCTCGGGTCAAGGGTCAAGGAAATGAGGAAGTGTGAATTAGCTTGCCACAATAAGGTAAATACATAACAAATTTAAGGGTCATTCTATAACTTAGGGGTCCAATTTTTTGTGTGTGTCCTTGTCACATCTGACATGATTTTGTGATTCAGAACACATTCTCTAATTTCTGAGAGTGATGAATTAATGCAAATTACAATGTACCTGCCAAACAAAAAGAAATAGTTTGAAATAAATTTCATTTCCCATGTATAATGTCACAGGTCAGGTGTAACAGGGACACAAAAAGTCACACTTTCGGACCCAAAATTTATAGAATTATCCTTAACCTTCCTGATATTGATGGCTGCTCAAACAAATGTACTGTCAGTTTACTTCCTGTGGTCACTCCGGTGGGAACTATAAGTTCCAGAACAGCCATGCACCATGTTGTCTTTAACAAGTATTTTGTCAATGAGCTTTAATATTGCATTGAGATGTTTCTCTTTTCACTTTTTAGCTTGGTAAGAGTGTCGTAGCTGCCAAACCAATCACCTCAGGCACTGTTCTTACTGAGGACATGTTGACTGTAAAGGTTGCCGAGCCAAAAGGGTACGCACCAGAGAATATCTACAATCTGATTGGACAGACACTGAAACGGGATGTCGAGTATGATGAGACAATCTGTGAAGATAATGTCACTGGATCATAAATGGTGACCACCGGAGCATCACTCATTGTATCGTCAGACGGTTTTTTCATGATTCATGAAGGATTGTCAAGGTTGGTTTGTATCTCAAGGTACACAGCTGCTAGTCAATTTCCAAATACACGAGGGATATCTTCAGCAGATATCAATCTTCAGGATTATAGTTTGGCGTAGTGGTCATTTTAATATTCCATTTTTCCAAAATAACGTAGTATCTGTTGTACATTTATCTACAGTGTACAAGGTTTATCCTTCAGTGAAAATTGTCAATTATAATGTGCGCTTGCACAGTTGAAATTACCAACCAGCTTACAGCTACAAATTCAGATGTTTTGTTTGTAATTACTTTGTTCCATTTCAGTGCCTTCAATGAGAATTTCTACTTTGTGGAAATGATTATTCTAGTTTTTGATGAAAGCACGATTTGACGCATGCTAGACAGAGAATTGAGCAATTGTGTAGGCATTTGTCTTTAAAGGTGCATGATGTGATCATTATGATTTATTATCACAGTCTTTCCATGCAGATCATGAAGAAAGATCAGACTTGGAATGAAAATTTGACTCGTTCAAACAGTTTGTGAAATATTATTTATATCAGGCTTCTTTGTACCTAAATCTTTGCATGGTTTAACATTATCTAGTTTGTGTGTGATATATAATCATATCACACACCCATCACAGTGTTGAAACCCTTCTGAATTCTGCACAAACCTAGTTGGAAATTCTAATACTGAATTAGCAAATTTTTTTCACATAATTTTTCTTGGATTAAATGGTCAGATAGATACTAATAATGGGTGGCCAGTTGCACTCATCTTTGATTTGTGCAATGTTGTTACAGCTCAGGTTGTATATTTTTGTATCCTCCTCTAAGCCATCCAGTAATATTTAGTGAGTTTGTCTGGCACATTTTTACAAGGACAAAACCTCGTTAATTTAAAGAGGTGACATTGAATTAAATGTACATGTATTAGCCGTCAAGCACAAATTGATCTATCATTTTAATGAAAAATCAAAGGTCAAAATTTTTGAAAACAATGCAAGGGGTAAGCCTTGCAAAATATGTAAATTTTGGCCAAAATTTGACTTTTCTTCAAATCATTTAGAAATCGTTTTCAAAAGAAAAGAAACATATTTCTATCATCTACGGAGCATTTAGATTGCAATTTCAATGAAAAGTCAAAAGTCAAAATTTTTAAAAAAACTGCAAGGGGTAAGCCTTACAAAATAAGTAAATTTTGGCCAAAATTTGACTTTTCTCAAAATTATTTAGAAATTATTTTCAAGGGAAAAGAAACATATTTCCATCATCTACGGGGCATTTAGATTGCAATTTTAAGGAAAAGTCAAAATTTTTGAAAAAACTGCAAGGGGTAAGTCTTACAAAATAAGTAAATTTTGGCCAAAATTTGACTTTTCTCCAAATCATTTAGAAATCATTTTCGAGGGAAAAGAAACATATTTCCATCATCTACGGGGCATTTAGATTTCAATTTTAATGAAAAGTCAAAAGTCAAAATTTTTGAAAAAACTGCAAGGGGTAAGCCTTACAAAATAAGTAAATTTTGGCCAAAATTTGACTTTTCTCAAAATTATTTAGAAATCATTTTCAAGGGTAAAAAAACATATTTCCATCATCTGCTGACCATCTAGATTGCAATTTTAATGAAAAGTAAAAATTTTCCCCCATTTCAATATCATCATTTGGACCGAAAGTGAAAGAATTAATAAAAGTGGAAAAGGTTAAATCAAAGGTCAGAGATAATTACTTATATGAATGGAATGAACAACACATAAACAGGGATCATGCCGATTCACCCATGCTAAACCATATCTTCTGGTTTCAACTAGCATTTAAAGAAGAGAAAATTGTTCAAAAGATATTTTTCTTTAAGTTAAACTTTTTTATTAAGTTTAATTTCAAATGGAATAAGGAAAGGGCATGTCGAACTGAGGGGAATGAATTGATTAGAAGATGCATGTTCTTAAAAATAAAAAAGGGAGTGAAGACTTTTCAAAAGGTAGTTGAGCTGCTGTGTTTTAATTCAAAGTCAGTAACAAGTTACTAGTACAACTGTGTACAAATTAAAAATTACTCCCTGAGAATATATGTCTGTTTAAACTCAATTCTGAAGTGTGTTTTTGTGCAAGAATGCTAGGAAATACTGTGTTTTAAACTCAATTCTGAAGTGTGTTTTTGTGCAAGAATGCTAGTAAATACTGTTTTAAACTCAACTCTGAAGTGTGTTTTTGTGCAATACTACATAAACATGTACTTACTATGAAATAAAATTACATTTTTTTCCTTCAAGAGGTCAGTGAGTTTGGTAAGCTCACTTGCGAAGTGAATTTAAACATTATAATTATACAGTATTTCTTGTGCTTCAAATTCATTGACAAAATAAATTCACATATCTTCTTATAAATAAATTAAACAGTTCCTCTACATAGTTACAGTTGAGTTTTAGTAAGACAATAAAAAATAGTTTGTCATATAAAAACATCAAAAATACTCACATCATCATCAACAATAAGAAATGGTTGTGTAAATCAAAATATGAACACTGAAAACTGCCCATTAAGAATTGATGTTTTCAAAGCAAGACAAAACTAATTTTCTCATATTTTCATCCCAAAATTTTGTTGGGTTCATTCGTTTGAGTCGTTTAATAAGAAATTGAGCTTCAATAATTGGGCAGGCAAATATGTTCAGTCTAGGGAATGAGCTTTTAGAAAGACCAACACAAATATGAAAACATTACATGTACAATACCATGGATATTCTACAACTCAAAAATATTTACCAACCTTTCTAAAAGTTAAGTACATGTACACCATTTTTCACCAATATTTACATTTACAGCCAAAAAAACTTGCATGCAAACCTGAATTTCAAACATGCCTGTGTAATGGTAAGTAAATTAAATTTTTCCATGGGCTTGAAAGACAATTGAGTAAATGTATTTGATATTCATATTTTGGCTTGGCTGCGTAGAGTGACTTCAAGTGTCTGAAGTGGTCACTTAAATAACATACTTACTCTCTCCAAATTTGCTGCTGTCACTTCTACAAACCAAACCCTGCATCAAGAGACAGGATAAAATGGATTGCTGGAAGTCCTATGGTCAGCAACTTTAACTCAGACACTATACTTTGTTGGTGTCAAAATTAGTCTAGCAGATGTAGAAACACCTGTAACCTATACTTAAGTTGGATAAATTTTATTTCCACATCAAGAACTATGCCATCTAAGTCCTGCTGATGATACATTTTTACCTTCAGGATTGAATCTCAAAGTTAACCTTCGTTGTCAGTTCCTCCAATGAAGTTCTTCGTTTGAAGGAAGCCACAGGTTTCTCCTTGGGTCTAGAGACAGGCAGCCACTTATAGGAGAGGTCTTGACCAGCAGGAATGCTCCAGTCATAGTGGTCCACAAGATACTTGCAAACAGTCTGTGACAAGTAACATCAATAAACACAAATTCTACTTTCCAAATTTAGACATTCTGTCTTCTCAAAACCAGCGAAAGTAATATAAAACAGAAATGGCCAAAACACCTTAGGACTTATTTTCATGGCAAAGGCCATCTCTTGGTTTTGTAAACAGCCTATGTACCAGAAATGTTTAAAGAGCTGGAATTCATTCAACCACCACCACCAGTGAGGTGCTTATTTCCTAATCCATTCATTTCAATGAATCAAAGTACACGTAGTAAACAAACCTCTATGCTGGTCTTCATGAGTGCAGTGCCAACACAGGACCGAGCTCCACCACCATATGTGAACAGAACACTTTTGTCTAGTCCCCTAAAACAAAGAAGACAAAGGAAAAAAAACGAAAAAGACACTAGTACAAACATAAGGCAAGCTGTGTTTCACCATTTTAAAGTTGCTCTTTAATTATTATCCTGTAAAGCATGGACCCATGCTGTCTAGTTGTGTATGTATGAGTTAATACCTCTCCGCCCATCGTTCTGGTCTGAACATCTCAGGATGAGAAAAGACAGTAGGATCCCTGTGAGCTGCATGGGTAATGTATACCACTGCATGACCCTTCGGAACTTTGTAGCCATCAATCACACAGTCCTACAAAATAAGTATCCACAGAGATTAAAATTCCATTAATTTCAAAACAGGTTGAGCTTGATTTGATCTATTAGTTAAGACTACATTAACCACTACCTGCCGGGACTCCGAAATCGGAGCCGTATGGTTTATATGTGTGGCCGGGGTCTCCGAACTCGGACAAAGGAAACAGGGCCCTGTAACAAAAGACCGTACTCCGAACAAAAGACCAGGCTGCTGGGCATTACCGGCATTTTTCACTCTCAAAAGTGGTGATAATCCAGCGTTATTTTGAAACCGTATACCAGGGTTTGGGGTATTTAGAGCAAGCGGATTACCACTGGGGACAAAAGCTCTCCACCACCGCAGGGATGAGCCACACAGCACCACTGCATGCTAATCTGGCCCCTATTGAAAAGAGGTCAGCAGTGCACTGAGCCAGGTTCGTGAACAAAAGACAGTTGTATAACACCGCACTATCTGGGCTCTGTTTACAAGGCTGCAGGCCTGGCTGAAATATTCGGGCGTCAATGAAGGTCATCTGTCAACTTAGAGTAGTGCCTGAAGATTACTCTGTGTGGCTATAAACGACTGTTAAATGGAATGATGAATTGTTGAAGGATTTTGAAAACGGAAAAAATGATAGTCATGCCAGCCCAGCATCCTGAACATTGAAAAATGCCCAGGCACGAAGTGGTTAATAAACCCCAAGCCATCAGAAACAAAACTTTCGTCCACCCTTACCAACATAACTTGATTAACAACCCAGCCTGTCATTGTTCACCCATTCTACCCTTAGACAGCCCACCCCAACCACGGTTGTCCTAACAACCCAGCCTGTCACGGTTCACCCAGTCTACCCTTAGACAGCCCACCCCAACCACAGTTGTCCTAACAACCCAGCCTGTCACGGTTCACCCAGTCTACCCTTAGACAGCCCACCCCAACCACGGTTGTCCTAACAACCCAGCCTGTCACGGTTCACCCAGTCTACCCTTAGACAGCCCACCCCAACCACGGTTGTCCTAACAACCCAGCCTGTCACGGTTCACCCAGTCTACCCTTAGACAGCCCACCCCAACCATGGTTGTCCTAACAACCCAGCCTGTCACGGTTCACCCAGTCTACCCTTAGACAGCCCACCCCAACCACGGTTGTCCTAACAACCCAGCCTGTCACGGTTCACCCAGTCTACCCTTAGACAGCCCACCCCAACCACGGTTGTCCTAACAACCCAGCCTGTCACGGTTCACCCAGTCTACCCTTAGACAGCCCACCCCAACCACGGTTGTCCTAACAACCCAGCCTGTCACGGTTCACCCAGTCTACCCTTAGACAGCCCACCCCAACCACAGTTGTCCTAACAACCCAGACTGTGTTAATCCAGTCTACCCTTAGACAGCCCACCCCAATCACGGTTGTCCTAACAACCCAGCCTGTCACGGTTCACCCAGTCTACCCTTAGACAGCCCACCCCAACCACGGTTGTCCTAGCAACCCAGCCTGTCACGGTTCACCCAGTCTACCCTTAGACAGCCCACCCCAACCACAGTTGTCCTAACAACCCAGACTGTGTTGATCCAGTCTACGCTTAGACAGCCCACCCCAACCACAGTTGTCCTAACAACCCAGCCTGTCACGGTTCACCCAGTCTACTCTAAGACAGCCCACACCAACCACGGTTGTCCTAGCAACCCAGACTGTGTTAACCCAGTCTACCCTTATCCTACCTCAACCATGGCTGGCCTAACAACTCAGCTTGTATTGACCCTGTCTCACATGTTTCCTTACCTTGATGGCAAGTCTCCTTCCTCCTAGAAGTGGTGGCCATAGCCTCTCTACCTCAAGGAGAATATGTTGCAGATATTCATTATCGCCACTCGCTCGTTCTCTTGAGGATTTCTGCAAGGATTTATAAGCACAAAGGTAAAAAAGCTCGTTGAGGGCTCAATCAACAAATACCATCCAGTGGAATGAGTCTGGAATGTAGCGTGAAAAAGCCATACATGCCAGATGGCACAGCACAGTCTGTAGCCTCCACACTGAGTCCATTATGAAAATAGATCAAAAAAAAGGAAAAGGAATAAAAGTTACTCATTTCAGGCATTTGCAAGGATGAGATGTGCACTACTTCAGAAACCTACCTTGTCTGGACCTGCTATAGCTAGCAGGAATGATGTCATCATAGAAGCGAGAGCTTTTGGTACAAGAGCTGATGTGAAGAGCAACATGTGTTGTTCCATCTCTGCTTCCGTCTGAAATCCTGCCTGAGTCATCTGTTGCAAGAGAGAACCATCTTGGACATGTTCCAACTTCTCCCGGATAATTTCTAACAGCTTTTCCTGGCAACAGACAACAGTACTAATCTGGTTAGTAGGCTTTCCTCTATAGCCCAAAGTACTTAGTTTTCCAAGTTACGAAAGTCAAATTGGCTGATTCAAACATAAGTTTATACATGTATACCGTAGCTTTGATAAAAAATTCATCTTTTTTGATACACTGCCATGAGTAAGAAGATAATTTGAAATTTCACCCACATACCTTGGCCTCTAGAGCTCTGCTGTACGCTGATGTAAACATGGAGACCCTTACACTTAAAGGCACGGAGATGATCCCTGATATGTACACACAAAATACGTTATTTCAATGAGTATGAGTAGTGTGGGTCAAGGAGATTTTAGTATTCAAGATCCAATTTTTCCCGAAGGATGTAAGCTTAATTTAGGCTCCACCACTTGTGCACAGATCCAGCAAATCATACGCAAGTGTCCTCCAAAAACTTGCGGCGCTGACCCGATACCGACTGCACTTTTAAAATGCTGTTTGTCTGAAATTTGCCCAATAATCACATCTCTTGTTAATTCTTCTATTAACCTTGCAGTTTTTCAAAATGATTTTAAGATGTCTACTGTTACTCCCATTCCAAAATCTCAGAACCTCAAGGCTGATCAAGCCGAGCTGCTTAAGAATTATCAGCCAATTGCCAATTTACCATTTGTCTCCAAGGCTCTTGAGAAGGTGGTTGCGCAACAACTTACTAATCATATGACCAGGTTAATGTTACATGAACCTTTTCAATCGGCATATAAGCACCACCATGGGACGGAAACGACTCTTGCCCGCATTCAAAATGATATTTGGAAAATATGGATGAGGGCAAAGTCTCCATTCTGGTATTTCTTGATCTAAGTGCTGCGTTTGATACGCTTGATCATGACATTTTGCTTCATCGATTTAAGGACAAATGTAGGAGTTTCACAAAATACCTTCAACTGGTTTTCTTCTTACCTTAGAGACCATTTACAAAGAGTTCAGATTTGGTCTTTATCGCCTAATGGTCGGAGTGGATTGGATGTGGGAACTATGAGTGAGACCTATATACTTAAGTATGGTGTCCCCCAGGGCTCTGTACTCGGACCACTTTCATTCAATGTGCATATGTTGCCATTAGGGGATGTTATCAGGCATCATGGACTGAGTTGTCATTTTTATACAGATGACACTCAGTTGTATTTGTCAGCACAGCCAACTGCCAGTAACATGCATTGTACAGCAACAAGTGTCAGTTTTGGAAAAATGCTGTGACAACATCAAATGTTGGATGGCGATTAATTTTTTGAAGCTAAATGATGATAAGACAGATCTACTTATCATTGGATCGCATATGTTGTCGAGCAAAATTCCTAGAACTGTTGTGAATATTGGTAATCACAATATTACCGCAGTCTCTGAAGTCAAGAGTCTGGGTGTGATTTTTTACAACAAAATGAACATGCAATCCCACATCAAGAATGCCTCTCGCTCTGCAATGTATCACCTGTACAATATAAGCAAAATTAAACGTTTTGGGGTCAATCAGCCATGGAGCAGATTATTCATGCACTTGTTACGTCTCGCATAGACTATTGTAACTCTGTTTTAATAGGTCTATCGGCGTCAGCCCTTGCTCCTTTGCGGAGAGTCCAGAATGCTGCAGCAAGTTTACTCACTAATGGCTAGAAATTTGACCACATCACTCCTGCACTGATGCAACTACATTGGTTGCCAGTAAAATATAGGGTAATGTTTAAAGTGTGTCTCCTGATCTTTAAATGTCTCCACGACAGTGCTCCAAGTTATTTAAGTGATTTGCTTGATGTTAGGATTCCTAGTCGATTCACTCGTTCCGCGCTGGACTCGTCTAGGCTTACTCTTCCAAAATCTAGGTTGTCTTCTGCTGGTGAGAGGATGTTTTCTGTGGCTGGTCCCTGTCTCTGGAACCAGCTTGAAGTTCATCTTAGAGAGTCTAGGAATGTGGAGAGTTTTAAGACCGAGCTGAAGACGCACCTTTTTAAACAAGCATTTTTAGTTTCTTAGTATTGATTTTGATACTGGTACATGTACATGTAGGTTATATTTATTTATCTATATTTTGCTGTACAGCGCCTGGGAGCACTTTATAAATGTCAAAAATCATCTATGGCGTGCGCCTGAATGGCTGCCCCTTGCGAGTTGGTCTTCGCTATTCCTTAATTTTCCATCGGAAAGATCTTTGATGAGGAAACAGAAGCAGCCTGTACACCTGGTCTCTGATTAAGATTACGCTGGGCAAGTTATAACTACCGAGGATTTCGGACTTTGCCAGAATAACCGGATTCTCTATGCCGATCTCGATCACCCCACCAGCGATGTGATGACCACCATGATACATCATTGGTGCTACTGCCTGCTTGTGCTTGCATTGATCTGCACAATACTCATCTCTTTGTGCCCAACCAAATGTGCCATCCAGACTTGCAACATGGCGCGGTACAGCAGCGATCGTCTTAAAGAAATACACATAGGCATCCCATCCCCACAGCTTAGACTGCCCAGGGAGACATTCAACCACATCTTGTCCCTTGGAATTGGTAGACGGCGCCACGTACACAGAGGTTGCAGGGCCGGAAAGCGTAAAAAGGAACAGGCAAGTAATCTGCAATCCCAGAACATGCCGCACCCTTCCCTTGTAAACAGTACAATGAAACTCGGTTTGATAAATTGTCAGTCAGCCTGCAACAAATCTGATTTAATAAGGGATCATATCCTCGACCATGGAATTGACATATTAGCCCTCACCGAGACCTGGTTCCGATCACAAACTGACCATAATGTTGCAGCCACCACCCCCAATGGATATCAGCTCATCCACGCCCCCAGAAAGGGTCGGAGAGGTGGCGGGGTTGCATTAGTTTACAATTCGGCACTTAAGGCGTCATTGACTACCGAGCAACCATTTAGCAACCAGACGCCGTCGCCCACATCCTTTGAATACATCCAAGTCGATATTATGCATGACAATCGGCACTTCCGTCTCATTGTGGTATATCGTCCTCCACCTTCACCGAAACACCGGGTCCCATTCAGTTCGTTCATTGATGAATTCTCCAAACTACTCAACCAGCAAGTGCTGTTCACTGGCACTCTCATTGTGCTTGGAGACTTCAATGTTCACTGGAATGAAAACACAGCTGAAGCCAAACTCCTCAGTGCAGTCATCCAACAATTCAATTTACAGCAAATGGTCGACTGTGAAACGCACAAGTCTGGCCATACCATCGACCTCATTATCACTAGCCGATCAGAGACTCTATTGAAATCGGTCTACCCCTCTGAGTTTGTTTCTGATCACTGCGTCATCCACTGCATCTTGAACTTACAGAAACCCAAATTCACAAAAAGACAAGTCAGCTATCGGAAATTGAAGTCTATTGACCTCAGTGAATTTCAACATGACCTTATTGCATCGCCCCTGATAACTAATCCTGCAACTTCCCTGGATTCCTTAGCCGATCAGTACAATAGAGTACTGGGGCAACTTCTAAATAACCATGCACCCCTCAAGAAACATGCAATAACGGACCGACCTGCTGTCCCTTGGTATAATGAAAGCCTTACCAAAGAAAAACGCCGACGTCGTCAGTTGGAAAGGAAATGGCGAAATACTAAGAACCAAATAGATCATGACAATTTCAAGGCACAACGAGACTTAGTCAAATTCATGTTTCATCAAGCTAAGTCTGACTACTACCATAAGAAAATTCAGGGCTGCGCAGGGGACCAAAAAGCCCTTTTTAAAATAACAAATCATCTCATGCATCGAAGTTCTACTCCAAAACTTCCGACCTGCTCATCCCACGAGGAACTAGCTAGTCGCTTCTCAGCCCATTTTGTCGGCAAAATACACAACATTAGAGACAACTTACAGGCGGTGGCGATTAATCTTCCACCTGCAGTAGTTCATCATGACTCCGCGTGCCAGTCCTCCCTCACAACTTTTGCACCTGCATCCGAAGAGGAAATCATCAAAACCATCAAGATGTCCCCGCCCAAGTCAAGCCCACTGGACCCTCTTCCAACACAACTGGTCAAGAACTGCTTGGACACACTAGCTGGGCCAATAACTCGACTTATCAACATGTCATTTGAAGACGGGCAGTTTCCTAGCTCTTTCAAAGCTGCTCTAGTTACCCCAGTCATCAAGAAAGACAATCTAGACTGTAACGACATGAACAATTACAGACCCATATCTAACCTTTCTTTTGTGTCGAAGGTAGTAGAGAGGGCTGTGGCGGACAGGTTAAACGCACATCTGACTAAGCATCGCCTACGGGAGAACCAACAATCTGCTTATAGAAAACTCCACAGTGTTGAAACGGCTCTAGTGAGTGTTCACAACGATAT
This sequence comes from Acanthaster planci, assembly GCF_054643075.1. Lineage (NCBI taxonomy): Eukaryota > Metazoa > Echinodermata > Asteroidea > Valvatida > Acanthasteridae > Acanthaster > Acanthaster planci. The sequence continues at coordinate 213,938 of NC_141789.1, forward strand.
CATGTGTGCTGTGGATGCCAAAAAAGCGGTGCTGCTCGTCCTGCTTGACCTCTCTGCTGCATTCGACACAATCGATCATGCTGTACTTCTTGAAAGATTGAATGTTAATTTTGGTATAAAGGGATTAGCTTTGACCTGGCTCCAATCGTATCTTAGTAATCGCCGTCAGGCTGTGCAGATTCTAGGAGCATCATCAGCAGAAACTTGTGTCCCATACGGCGTACCCCAGGGCTCTGTCCTCGGTCCTGTACTCTTTACCCTTTACACTTCTCCACTGGGACACATTTCTCGCAAACACGGTCTACAGTCACATTTCTACGCCGACGACACACAATTGTACACAACATTTTGCCCGACTATCAGTGGCGACGACTGTAATGCACTCCACTCCATGACATCTTGTTTACATGATATACAAGAGTGGATGGCTGCAAACTTCCTGAAGTTCAACTCCCAAAAAACGAAATTTCTAATTATCTGTTCTCCACAGCTCAGAAATAAATTCCACATTCCAAACATGCAGGTTGGTGATGCCCAGGTAGTACCGTGTTCAGATGCACGTAATCTTGGCGTTTTGTTCGATCAGCACGTGACCTTCGAGAAACACGTCTCACACATTTGTCAAACATCATACGCTCATCTCCGGCGCATCGCTACTATCCGGCGAATGCTTACAAATCAGGCAGCCGAACAGCTCATTCATGCTTTCATAACTTCCAGACTCGACTTCTGCAACAGCTTACTTTCTGGTCTCTCTAATAACACGCTCCATCGCCTTCAACTGGTTCAGAATGCTGCTGCACGCCTGCTAACTGGCCATAAGAAATCCACACACATCACCCCTATTTTTCAAGCCCTTCACTGGCTGCCTACCCAGTATAGAATACAATACAAGATCATTTTGCTCACATTCAAAGCACTTCACGGTTCCGCCCCAGACTATGTACAATCACTCTTACAGGTTCGCAGCTCCAGGTCGGGCTTGAGGTCATCAGGAAAGTCACTATTTGTTCCTCGAACCCGCCTGAGCAGTTATGGTGACAGGGCCTTTTCAAGTGCCGCCCCCCGTCTTTGGAACTCCCTCCCGGTAGATCTGAGAGAAACACATAACCCCACACTCTTTGCCCAGAGATTAAAAACCCACCTTTATGTCCTAGCTTTTCCTTCTTGAGACCGAGGCTCTTTCATCAGACCGGCGCCTTTGAATGGTCACCAGATACAGGCGCCTTATAAATGCTGTATTATTATTATTAATTATTTTAAACTGTAAACAGAACCACAAGGCTTATTTTCACTGCCAGAGTTTCATATCTTGAGGGTCACTACAACTTTGTCCAGAGCCCACTTCCATTGGCATGCAATTTACTCAATTTACCATGTCAATGTGTGGTGGTGAGTTCTATCATCCTGTCTGCTTAACCATGCTAATATGTGGTGATAACATGTGTTCATACCATCGGCTCACCATTTCAGAGTGGTGGTGAGTGCCATCTACCCTGCTCATCATGTGCAATAATTTAACTATAAGCTCACCATGTTACTATGTTGGGGTGAGTGCTATCATCCTATCTACATGTACTTACCATGCCACTGTGTGGTGGTGAGCTCTATCGTCCTGTCTGCTTAACCATACCAATATGTGGTGATGAGTGTGTTCATACCATCGCCTCACCATGGCAGTGTAATGAAAAGTGCAATCATTTAACTATATGCTCACCATGTTAATGTGTCAGGGTGAGTTCTATCATCCTATCTACATGTACTTACCATGCCAATGTGTGGTGGTGAGTGCAATGATACTTTCTGTAATCTCTGGGTGTTCATCTGCATCCAGACCCAGGAACAGAGCCAAGGATAGTTCTGTTGCAAACCGCTTGAAGACATTGTATACGCTGACACACTGACTGTGAAAAGGTAAGAAAAGCAGCCTTATTAAGTTCACAGCATAATAATGAGTTTATAACAGGTCATTTAATCAATTACAGCAAACCTAACCTTTCAATAAAATGGTCTTAATGTGAAGAGTAAAAATAAGACTCTGGGTTACTCAGTTTCTTACCTTTTGTGGAGTGAGCTGAAGTGTTTCTTGGTGAGTTTCTGGATGAGATTTTGAATGCTGGGTATTGTTTGAGCACCATACATAGAATGAATCACCTTGTGTAGCCGAGCTGCCTCGATGGGTACCTCAAACATAATGTTATCTCCAAACATTGGCTGTAAGAAGGCTCGGTATCCCATGTCAAAATGAACACTTTTTTCTGTTAAGAGGCATAAGAGTGATTTTAAAATGATATACTTTAATCTGATACAACTAAATGTGCCTCACAGTATCCGCAAAAACCTGCCAGCAATTTGACATGTTTGACTGTAAACTGCTACAGGTTTCAATAAGCAAAAATGTCCTTCATATCGGTTCCATGTGCTAAAAGAAAACTTTGAAATCCAGCCAAAATTATCTGAATCAGCCTGATACATGTATGATATTCTGCAAGACAGATATCATCAACACAAAGTGTATAGTAAACTGGTCAAAGAAGTCATGCTTTGATAAGTTAATTTTGCTTTGTCTTGGGAGAGAAATAGAGTTAATCATAAAATCCTGAGCAAAACTAAAACAAAATGAAAAGAAAAACACTTAAATTTTTTAAGTATGCAAATGTACATTATGCGAGTGGCGATTTTATGATGATTCAACAGCACAACACCTGTTCAAGGACTGTTACTTGTACACACCTCCTGTGAGTTCCTTGACTCCGCTGACTGTTCCAATGAAAACGGTAGGCTTATTGAGCAGGCGTGATAAGAACACCCTTGAACCATACTCCTCAATACGGCAGTTGACAAATGCAATGGGATTCTTGTAGAACTCTGCAGACCTATCTCCAATGATGCTGTAGCCAACACGTCCCTTAGGAATAGCCATGGGGGTGGAAGGCCGGGTGGTGGAGTAGACTGTGTGAGGCGATGGAAAGGGTGTGGTCAACGACTGGAGATGATGGGAAATTTGATGGGGACGATGGGGAACTGCAACAAAGAAGAGAAGTAATACACAATTGTGCTTGTGACAGGAACCGTTGGGCTACCAACACCTTGGCCTATGCACACCTAATGACCTAAACGTCCATGTCATGGTAGGGACATGCACACGGGTGAGGGCGCTGTTTATTTGGAAACTCATTTTCTTAAATAGGAAATTGTGATTAAAATTTGTCTTTTTTTGCATGCTGTAGCTCATTTTTTAAAATTGAAGTGAAGCCAACATTTAATTCATTGAAATAAGGCACAAATAAGAATAAAGATTTAACAAAAATATAAATTTTGAGGTTTTCATTTAAAATCCACACTTACTTTTGTGTACAAAATAATCAGTTTGCTCTGCATTACACATGTGTAAAGCAAAACATCCTCGCTTCAAATCGATTTGAAGTCCAATGGAACCCATAGGCCTATTTCTATTGTATCAGAATGACGTGTTTGTTGGTATAGTGTGAATAACAGTCGCCAGGTCCCTTATTTTACAACTTACCATGCTTACTGTGAAAACCAATGAGACTTGACAATAGACGGTTATATAATACGATCATGCACGTTAGTTCTTATGACATCTTTTCCAAGATCACTTCAAACAGAACAAATATTTGAAAAATTTATTAGCCTCCAATCCAGCTCCTTACCTAAACCTAAGTCAAGGCCTTGGCCTAACCGATGGAGGAAGGAAGACACACGACACATGACTGGAGAATCGATAATCGCGTAGCCGAATCATGGGATATGGCCCATTAAGAGTACATGCAGTGTATGTTCTACGCAAAAACGTGTGAAATCACAAACAGAGAAGTCAAATTATGAATAAAATTATTACCTCAATATCTGTATTCCTCCATACAAAAAATGCAACTCCCCAAACAAAATGTTACTCAGCCCAGCCTTAGGCTTAGCTTTAATTTCCTAATTTCCACCGATGTTTGTAAACAGCGCCCTCAAACGGTCAGGTGGCCGGCAAATAAGGGTGCACTGAACCAATTCAAGCTCCATTGAAAATAGTGTAAGATCAACCAAGTTTGGAGCCCCATGGCAGGCAACTGGAGTCCCTGAGGCCTCTCAAACAAAAAACAATGTGTTGTTTGGTCCTTCAGATTTAATTTTATTTTCAATTTTTAGTAGGTTAACAAATGAATTTTTAATTATCCGCCCAAGACAAACTCACCCCCCAAAAGTGAACGTTGCCAAGCCCTTCCCAGCTGCTATTTTTCAAATGACATCCCTCACCTTCCTGGGGCTCTTCTGACTAATTTTCAATCCCATTTTTGTCTGATGATCCTGAGCCATAGTGACACAATCCCACCATTTCTTGGCCCAAACAGACCCCTCTTTTCGAAACAATCTCTTTTCCTTTAATTGGGACACTGCACCCATAATAACAACTCTTACTATTATTAATTGTCGGACGTACCATATGCAATCACCTCTGATAGTTACAACGTATTTTATCACATAAGGTTTTTGGTCACAACCACATGTAATACTATCATCAAAAATTTCAATATGTATTCATCTTGTGTTCAAGTTATCAATAATTCAATTATGTATAAATGTGATCTGAAAAAAAGGAATTGGAATTGTAAAAATGGGATGTTCCATTATCTGTGGGTAATAATATTGGCGCCCACTCGGTGGCGCGAAATTTGCACATGTACTCACTAAACTACAGCTTATGCAATGATAAGGAGCCTATATCGATTGAGATCCAGCTTGTTCGGGCACTGTTTCACCTTTGTAAAATTAAATTACCACAGAATGATTGGACAACAAAAGATTTACTCCTTCTTCCGAGTTGCCTCCGTCAGCAGTGGGGCAAAACGGCAGTTAGCATCGGACAACTCATCTGAAGAAAACAAATATGAGCAAGTGAGTTCATAACCGATAACGTCAACCATGGAGGAGGTGTGTTCCTTCCTCCATGCGTAAACAAACCATCGTCAAGATCAACATGTTCAATTTGCCTATGCCTAGTTTTCATGGTTTTACGTGAAGCCTCGTACGAAGTAGGCCCCTACAATTCACATGACTAGCATGACTAAGCCTATACCCCAACTGTTACACACACTCACTCACCTTTACTCATCCATTTTAAACAGTCTTGTACAATTTAACATGACTTTAAATGCTCTGGAGAATTATTTGAAAATAAACCTGTACCTGTGTATCAAATGTAATGTACTGCATACAGGTATCAACGCCATCCAAGAAGCTCAAATCTCTTGATAACGTGGACAGATCGACAATTGGAGACTCAGGTGTGATCCTCAGCCCAGAACAGAAAGAGAGAATGGCTCAACAACGAGCCAAGGCATTGGAGAGACTTCACAGCAAACAAGGGAACCAGCTGTCTGCAGGCCAGGTCACTGGAACACCAGCAGGAATTGGAGAATCTTGGGCCAAGGCACTATCTGCTGAGTTCAAAAAGCCATACTTCACAAAAGTACGGAAAGATTTAGTAGTGTTTTTATTCCTTCCTCTGTGTTTACTAGTTTCCTTTTTTTTACAATTTGTTACGCTCATAAAAGCCATAGTATAAGCCTTTTCGCTAATACCACACCGGTGATTTTGCACAAGGTGCTTCCCATAGTGTCTTTCTAACATTGTGCAAAATCACTAGTGTGGTATTAGCAATAATTAAATGTTATACAAAAATGAGAAAACTGACACTATATTGCTTTTTGCAATTTTACAAAGAAATCATGCCAAATTCTTGACCATTAATGTTATACAAGTTTATTTATCTTTGGGTTCAGTTGTCTGAATTAAGAGTTGACAGTTCCTTTTTCCAAATAAATTTTTTTGTCAGCTTCAAAACTTTGTTGAGAAGGAACGACTGACTAAGACCATCTACCCACCAGCAAATCAAGTCTATTCATGGACCCAGCTCTGCTCCATCCATGATGTATGTAGTCTGATCTTTCTCAAAACCATTCACTTTACTCGTAAATTTTTCTTTTTTCCATATTGACTTCAAAAGCCACATCTCTCAATTTTAAACAGGTTCCTGTTTGTCATTATTTTTTTCAACAACAGGTGAAAGTTGTAATCTTAGGACAGGATCCCTACCATGGGCCAGGTCAAGCACATGGTATGTAACTAAAAAATCAAGCAAGGTTGACAAAGTAAAAAAATCTAAAAATGTAAACAAATAATAGCTACTACATAACACCTATGCATGTTACTGTAAAGCAAGAAAGAAGATTAACAATAAATTAATAGACTAACAGTGACAGCATCACACTCACCCTGAAGAAGTACATGTACATGGTACTTGAAAATATCCGAGTACTTCTGTTTTGTGTACTAACCAGGCCATTGCTATCCACGACTACGCTTACCTTATTTTAATTTTGAAGTTGAAGATCTTATTAGAAAGGTTTAAGGCACTGATGAAGTTTTGGGAATACCTACAGTGCACAAACAACAAGTGTTTTGTGTTTTTTTCTGTGTCAGGTTTGTGTTTCAGTGTGAAGAAAGGAGTGGATCCACCGCCCAGGTAACTTTTTACTCACTAAAAATTCTGTCTGAGCTCAAAAGAAACAATTTGCAAGGTTTCTTAGACTAAAAGGTTCTAATACCATCACTTGATATATCTAGTCTGGTACTCATTGGGTTAGATATCCATGTACATGCTTACCTATGATTGTATGTATTCAACATTGAACAGCCAGATTGGTTTGTGACCATGCAGGGAAAACTGCTCCCCCAGGTATGAGTTTCTTAAACATTTCAAACAACAAAAATGATCTGAGGTTAGAAAAAAATACCAACAACAATTTTACTGATGCTATTGTGTTTTGTCTTCCGATTTCTAGCTTGGTGAACATGTTTAAGGAATTAGCTGCAGACATTGAGGGTTTCCAGATCCCTCATCATGGAGATCTCACTGGGTGGGCAAAGCAAGGTAACATTTCGGCACATTTGTAATCTGATATCATAGACAGAGCCGCAGGATACTACACATAGTAGCAAAGGTGAAACATTCCAATCATTTCCAGCATAAATACCTTGGATGAGGTCAAAGTCAAGTTGCTTTTAGCTTCAAAATGAAATCTATCGAATTGCAGTTCAGTATGTGGGGAACTGTCTGTCGTCGTGATGAAAACCAAAGGATTCTTTACAATACCTTTTGCCACAAGCTCGAAAGTGCCCCACATCCTTTGAAGGATTCTAGCAGGATTTAAGATACTGATGTATACACATTTATAAATGTAACAAAAATGTAATGAAAAGAGAATCCGAATCAGACTGGCATTTTGTCTTCTCCTGTAGAAGTTGTGTAACAGGCTCACAACTCCTCAGCTTCACTTTAAACGTGAAAAGTAAACGTTTAAAGGCTTAAGTCAGGTCCTGGTAGGCTGTTCATAAAGCAGGACCGTAACCTTTAATCAAGATTCGAGATCTAAACCAAGGAACATTTCGAGATGCACTGTGATTAGTAAGGTTAATGATTCCCATGTTGAAAACGTGATCAAGGAACGTTCTATTGACCTTCATTTACAGGTGTATTGCTTCTCAATGCGGTCTTGACTGTTCAAGCTCATCAGGCCAATTCCCACAAGGATAAAGGCTGGGAGATGTTCACCGATGCTGTCATCAGTTGGCTCAACAAACACTGTGATGACATTGTCTTCCTACTCTGGGGTTCCCATGCACAAAAGAAAGGCACCATCATAAACACTGTATGTTACATTTCTTGTTGTATGATACAACTCAAAACATGCATTGAAATTCCTGATTTGGGGAGTTCTGGGTTTTTATAATTTAGTCAGACATTGTATAGAAAGTCTTGGTGGTAAAAAAAAAAAAGCATGCTTGTAATAATATTGGTGTTGAAATAAATCAATAGCTATGGAAAGGTTATCTGGTAACGTAGTTTGAAGGTCTGTGTCCAAAAAACAAGGATTGCTTCTGTGAAATGTCTAAGTTGGGTACTCATTCCTAGTTGGGTATACATTACGAGCGCATTTCTCAAGGCATTACGAACATGTCAGTGTCATCCGTCACAGCCTTGGTCTTCACTCTGTTATTATATAGCACCATCTTCAAAACTGCTAGAGACTATGTGTCATTGACCGGTATATATTTTTCTCTTTCACCAGAAACGACACCACGTACTGAAGAGTGTGCATCCATCTCCACTCTCGGCCTATCGCGGTTTCTTTGGCTGCAAGCATTTCTCCAAGACCAACGAGATGTTGAAGAAAGTTGGCAAGACTCCAATAGATTGGGGCAACCTCAACATGGAATAGCAACATTCTCTCTGCAGAACTAATAGCCTGGGTTGCCATTCATGATTCACAAAATCATCAATGTGAAATTGCCAAATTAATGCAAAGGAAAAGCTTTGTTTGCATACTAGTTATAATTGACTACTTCATTAATTAAAGGGATGCAGCTTCTTACACCAAGTTCATAAGCACAACAAAAATTTCATTAAATACTTGCTGTAAAACTTTTCATTTTACAGTTCAGTGAAATGGTAGCTCCTCAAAAATCAGGTTTAATGGGCACTTGCTTTAATTTCTTTACTAATGCTATGCTTTTCATTACATTGCAAGAAATCATCCTTACTTTTGCTCACCTATACATCTAATTGCATCTCTCCACTGTTTTTACTTGTAAGTGCATTTTGTTGTTTATCAAAGTTACAGATGGCTTTTAAATATGTAACTTTTTCCTGAAACATGAATACTCCCCAGCTTTTTTAAAAGTTGGTTATATTTTTATAATGTTGACATCTTTTGACTTTCTTCCAATCCATCCGTCTTTAACAAATCTCATGGATATCATTTCGCACCTGTTGTTCATTTGATACAGCTTTGTAACACAAGTGTAAATGTATAATCCATATTTTATGAGCAGTTTAAATAAAGTTCCATGAAAATCACATTGCCATCTGGTTGTGGGTTTTTACCATTATTTGGTGATTTTTGTACACAAAAATAAAAACCACAATCATTTGTCTCCAACAATTAGGCATTTATTTCATTACCTCCAACAGAAAAAAAAAGATTTTACAAATGCACTGCAGTGTTTAGAGTGTAAAGACAGCGATTTTTCTGTTTGCACTATTAGAAATGAAACTAAAAACAGCAAAGTCAATGTCACCCCATATTGACAATACACGTACAATCTGAAACCTGTGGACGTCAAACGTACGCTGATTACATGCATTTTGTTTCATTCAGTAGAATTTTAATAGGAATTTCATGTTTATTCTGTCGGTCATGTGAACCATGCACAGACAGAAAACTGATGGAATTTGATTTTTTTAAATCCACACTTCACGATAAGGTGAACATAGTACAGAAAATACAACATGTAATGCACAAGATTCAGCCAATTATGATATTTTCAGATAGTATGATTTCGAGTAAATCAATAAATTTTTGGATGCAAGCTTTGCTTGTTCTTACAGGTCGCTGGGAAGAGCAAATGTATGATGTCATTTTTATTGATCACTTGTAGAATTCACATGAACAAAACATGGGTCAACACTTTGTGCACAGTGCTTGGTGTGCATCTGAAGCTGTGATGTATTTCCTTCAAATAATGAAAGGTGTTTACCCTTCCCAGCGCCGTGTCGGCAAGGGGAAAGAACGAAAGTGAATGCACGCATTTGGGAATGATTTTGGAAACCTGAAACCTTAAAACGTGTTTGGCTACATCCACTAATAAAATTATTTTACTTTGCATTCGCTATCAATACTTCACTCAAAATTTTAGCCCACCAAGCCCTGATGCAGATGCATGTGCTGACAACACACTGGCTGCTTGGCTGGTTTCCAATAGCAACCTGGCCTCTCTCAGCCAATCAGCAACAACCTTACGGGGCATCCCTCGGAGCTGGTTGATGTAACGGACAGCCTGCTCCAAATCACCTTGCTCAATGTGATAGCTGGCCAAGTCTAGTAGGCGGAACGTGTCCAAGGAGTCAGGGTCAATCTCCTGGTTTGGGGGCGGGGTCGCTGGGATCCTCTGAGGGAAGATGAGCAGTGACTGGACAAAAGAGATGACATACTTGAAGAGACTACTGCCAGATTCCTCGACCATGACAACACGACGACAGACCCTGTTAACATTATCCCAGCGTTGTCGTAGGGCTTCTTGACTCTGCACTCCTTGTATCAATGCTTTTTCAGGGATAGATTTGATGATGGCATCCACAAAGGCATTGTCTTCTGCAGCATCAGTCACAGCAACAATTTCATTGGCTAGTGGTGCCGACATGGTGTCTCCTACAGACAAGTCACAGTTAGTGTTTTGTCAAAATGGTCTCATTTTCTTTATCAGTCCAATACAAGGATATTACCCTCAATAGAAATATGCCAATAAATACAAATACGCCTCAGACAAATGCAATTACGGACAGCTAATGCAAACTAAAGAATCTCATTTGAAATGTTGCACCATGTAAACCTTTTTTTGAGTGGAATACTTTCAAACGTGTATATCATCCTGGAAATTCTATTTACAGCAACGTGATTTACATCAGGCAGAAATCTGATTTTCTTGCAAGCCAACCTACCTGAGGCAATAGTCCGTTTGAGGTTTTCACAAGCCAGCCAAAGCTCTTGCGCCTTCTGAACCTGCTTCTCCATACCAGCGCGTCCTGAAAACATAGAAATATGGATCAGCCAAAAAAACAAAGACTACTACAAAAAACTTTGGAGAAAATGGAACCATTTCATCAGTTCCACCACAAAGTGACATATACAGCATATAGCCATGAAGTGACATACCAACCATGAACTCTACACTGATGACTACATGATGGTTCATAATGTGGCGTCTATCCCTGGTGTGTCAATTCATGATGCGACTGACAATTTATCTACATGTATTAACTACACTAGTAATGACATCATTTGGACTTATTTTTATGAGAGTAGCATCATGATTGTGGCAACAAATTTGTTCATTTTTGGTGACAAGCAGCATCTTGAGGTGCAGAACGGTCGATCAGGATACACAATCAGGATACACAAGAAGATTTCAAATTATTGCTGCAATCAGTGTCACTTTTAATACAGTAAACTCTGGCAGAAATCGGCACCGTCGGGACCAAAATTTGACGACTTATGCAAAGGCCGACTTCTACTGTAAGCTGTCACTTTGTCGACTTACATGAAATGATGACCCATGCATAAACATACGTAAATGCATGATATGTGGTTAGGTTGCAAAGCTCAAAATATCTAGTCCGAGCATGGAGGAAAGAAAAGACACAATGACAACATTCAACATGGTTTGCAATGCTCCGAAGTTTTGAGATGCGATTGAATTTTGTGAAGGGCAACGGTTCATCAGTGCAAATAGAGTGCATGCCTGCATTTACATGTACATGTACATGGACTGGTAAACACTGAATTCATCCGGCGAAAGCCCAACAAAAAATTGCACTCCATTAGACTGCTGAAAATACATCCACTAAAACCTTCAAAATACATGAAAGCAGAAAATACTTAGGGAAATAGAGGGGGATCTAGTTCTGTGAAGTACTTCATTCACTGAAGTATTCCGGAAGTTCTTCGATGATTGCTTCATGTTTTTTGAGTGTCAAAGTTTGGAATGTACTTTGCGTTGTCATGGGCGTCACTGGCTCCCGGCCATTCCACGGTGTTCTTACTATTTTTCCACCATAGGAACCTGTGTGCCATAGAGGTTTTATCAAGTCTCGTGCGCTTCCACCACACTATGCTCCCAATGCAACTTGTCTCATGCTTGGACCGTGGGAAAGCAGAAATTATCAATTTTGACTCCACATACCCTTATTAGACACACAAAGTTTTAGCAGGAAAAATCCATACAATTTTACAATACAATGCATTTACATGTGATAAAATGTTCACATGCTGGCAGAGAAAGGTCTGGAATCTGTCCATGACAACAGTGCATGCAACCCGTGCTGAGATGTGTCCTGACTGTAATACTACATAAACGTACACCGATGCAGTGATCACGGACGTTGCCATGTGACTCATCACTTACATGAACACTTCTTGCCAACCACAGTGTGGAAGTCGATGCCAATGCTGTATTTTTTTAAATGCCGACTTCCACTAAAGATTTTGTTGTGCTTTTTGTGGAAATGAGACAGAGAGTAACACGCTGACTTAGTGGAAATGACAACTCATAAAAGCTGACTTAGAATTAAAAATTCTTATGGAAATGCATTAGAGAAGATCGGAACTTTTGTAAGACTGCCGACTTGAGCGATTTTGTGACCGATGTCAACTTAGCTGGAGTTTACTGAACTTCAAGGATAAGTTTGAGCTAATAGTTTATGGAGTTTTTCATGTCTCCAAGCACTGCCTAATACCATTACAGTGCATTGCTTTTACCTTCCACAGCAGACTGTACACCCTTCAATGTAGCCAGGGCACCTGCCAGTTTCTGATGATATCGATCCTGTTCCTGGATGCGTACATTTTGCTCATGTTGTTGCAGCTGTTGGTCAAACTCCTGAGCTTGTTGCTGCAGCACATCGGCAAGATGGTCGCTGTGGGCTGCTGCTTGACGACGCAACTGTACACGCATCTCTTTCTCACTTTCTTGCATGACCTCCTCAATCTGTTGGCCGGAAGAAATAATCAACGAACAACGCAAAAGAAATTAAAAGGAATGGACCACCTACAGGACCTTCATCGCTATGAATGGTTTGATTTCTCTCTCCCTCACATTACAACCTGACCCCAATCCATTACCCAATCATGCCTAAAGTCTAACCTTCTTGTCTAAATCCACAGCAAAAATTCCTTCTTTCCTCTCCAGTTCCCTATTGATGGCATCTACCATCTCTTGCTCAAGTTCTCCTTTCTGTTTTTGCAGTGCCTGCTGTAGTCGTCGCTGCTCCATAGCTTGCTGTTCAGCTAGTTGGTGTTGCAGCTGCTCTATGCGACGATGGCCATGAGCAATCAAAGAATTTAACTCATCTTCAGTCAGCTTTTTGCCTTTATGAGGGGAAAGAACAATATGGTGATCAGGAACATGGTAACTTGGGTTTAAGATTTTGACATATGCACCAGTGGCGTAGCCACGGGGTGGCCTGGGAGGGGGGATGTGCCCCCACAAATCCCCGGTGCCCCCCCCCCACACACACACTGAAAAAAAATGGATGAATGGATATTGAACAAGGCTAACAAAAACTTGCCCCCCAAAAACCACACCACTGAAAGCTGGTGCCCTCCCATTAGATGTTGGTACCCCTTTGTGCCCCCCAGTAAAATCCTAGCTCCGCCTCTGATAAGCAACCACAGGATTCTACTGAATGAGACCTTACAAAGGAAGAATATTCTGGGCACAAGACTATCAGATATTGTCCACATATTGTCTTTTTTTTTCAATACCTTTTTCTCCCAGCTTGACTTCTGGCATAAGACTCTTCAGCTCCTTACTAAATTGTTCCCTTCCTTCTTGGATTAAGTCATGGTACTCCTTCAAGATGTTTGATTCTGCCTGAGCTTTCACCACCTTACAGGAATTCAAAAAATTTTTTTTAATAAACTAAGAATTTCAGAATTCTTCCTCTTGGATTTCAAAGTGTATTTGACATAAATTTTCTGTTACCTGATGTAACTACTCTGTAAAGAAATGACGTCATCTGCTCTGAAAAAGTATGAATATTTTCATTTTCAAGTGCTTATTTACTTCAGAATCTTGTTATAAAGAATGTTGGACTTTGATGGCCAGTGAATTTGGGCATTCTCTCTTTCACTGACTTATGGACCAAAGAAACTGAGCAAGCTTATTACCCAATGCCTTCCTTTCTATTTATGTACATATTTGAAGTAAGTCACCAGTCTACATGTTTACCTCAGCTACTGCTGTGTCTAGGTCATAGGTAATTTTGTTCAGGTACTTGGTGGCATCAGTAATAGCTTGACTGGACCCCAGCCTTGGTTTCTTCTCTTGGCTTTCAGCAATCACAACCTTCAGTTTTTCCAGCTCCATCCTGGGAAAAAAGGAAATTTAGTTAGATCATTTTCACCAACTTCAAATGAATGCAAATAGTCCACCACCCAAAAATTAGTATTAATAGCAGTGTACACAAAATCTAAATGGGTATACAAGTCCTGAGAAAAAAGAAGAAACATTCAAAGAGGTCTAACCGTCACAAAGCTCAGGTACAAATATCCAGCAGCCAAAATGATACACACATCAATGCATCATATAAACATTTTGGTACAGACGTTTGAGACAGCGATTTACAGTGCCATCGACTTCTGTTTGCAATGGATTCAAAAGGTCAAAAACCAACCTAGCAGTCTGTGAATAGTCATCCAGAACTTTCAATGCCTATATTTTGGCTTCTGCAGCCTCCACTACCTTAGTCAACAACCAACCTGGCAGCCTGTGAATAGTCATCCACTACTTTCAATGCCTACATTTTGGCTTCTGCAGCCTCCACTACCTTAGTCGACAACCAACCTGGCAGCCTGTGAATAGTCATCCACTACTTTCAATGCCTATATTTTGGCTTCTGCAGCCTCCACTACCTTAGTCGACAACCAACCTGGCAGCCTGTGAATAGTCATCCACTACTTTCAATGCCTATATTTTGGCTTCTGCAGCCTCCACTACCTTAGTCGACAACCAACTTGGCAGCCTGTGAATAGTCATCCGCTACTTTCAATGCCTATATTTTGGCTTCTGCAGCCTCCACCACCTTAGTCAACAACCAACCTGGCAGCCTGTGAATAGTCATCCGCTACTTTCAATGCCTGTATTTTGGCTTCTGCAGCCTCCACTACCTTCGTCCACTGTGCCCGCTTTTCATTTGTGTCACTCTGTAGAAATGTAAATATGAATAAAAGTAATGTGATAAATGATTAAAGAAGACTTTTCAAAAGAATCAACAGTTTATCCCAGAGTTTGTGGATACATACAAGAGTATCACAAATACAAACTGATAAACTATCAACTCTAAAATTATAAATAATAATGTAGTGCCTACCTGGAGCTCATCCATGGCTTCTTTGAGTCTGTCTCTGTGCTCTTCAGTTAATACAACCCCCTTCTTCTGAGCATCAATAGCATCCTGGGTGAGTTGAGTGCTGCTTGCTGTTATGGTGTCAATGATGGCTTCAAAGGCTAACCAAATTATAATGCCAAAAAATGATTGAGAAACGTGTCAGGGCCTTTATTCTGGCATGTTAGAAAAGTGTCAGGGCCTTTATTCTGGCATGTTCAAAAATCCTATACAGCACAGCTAAGAAATCCATCTAAGAAGTTTCCACAAGAATTTTTAATGCATTTCAAGTCTGTATTGGCATACAAGGAAGAAAACTAAACCAAGAAAAACAAGAAAAGGCCGTCTAAAAGTCAGAAATTGGAGCATCCATTGGAAGAGCCCACAGCATAACAAGCAGCCGCAAGAGAAGCTGTTGTACATGTACACGTACACACATGTATATGTAACAACTGACATTCGACATACATGTAGCACATAGCACCCTCTTTTTTCTGCAAATAGCGCCCTCTTTTGTCAGGACTTTTTTCTTTTATGGTAATTGAAACATGCTGATATTTAGGCATTTGAAAACTAAAAAAACAGAATAATTCTGATTAAATTGGAACAGTTGGCAAATATGGTAGCACCCAGGGAAATGATAAAGCATAGATCAATCACAAAGAATCAGATTTCTTGATAGTTGCCACTTACAGCAGGGATTACATCTACTTTCTTACCAGCAAGATCAGCAGCATCATCTATCTCCTGTTCAATCATCTTCTCCTTTAGCTCCTTGGCTCTCTGCTCTTCTTCACGTTCCCTCCTCAACCTCTCAATGCGTGATTCCTCTTCATCTTTCTTCTGTGCTACTACTTCTTTTTTCTGCTTTGTCTTTGACCCAAAATGTAAGAATTTGGACATAATAGGTATGTGGAGACCCAGCATGGCAAGGTCATACGCTTGCTAAGGACAGCAAAATAAAAGCCTGTGCCTCTTCCTTACAGAAAGTGATTCATAATGGACGTACAAGATGTACACAGATACAGTTCTGCACTGATTATAGGGCTACTGCTCTGTTTGATGAAATTCTTGCACCACTCCCTATGAATCCAACTCAGTGAAATGTTCCTGATTCCCGAGAATCAGACCACAAGAATGGGGTTTACTTCGTAATCGGTTCAGTAAATTAACACTTCTTTCACTTCACCTCCCCAAAAGCCAGAAATACTGCCTGATAGGTATTAATTTATGAGGGATGCACTGCAACCAAAGATGCTAAACACAAACCTTTGTCATGTCAGCTGCCTCTACTGGTTTATCCTGGCCTAGATCAACTGACTTCTCACTCATAATGTCCTTCACAACTTCCTTTGTGTCTTGGAACAGTAACGGTGGCCTGCATTTGAAAATATCAAGACTTAAAATACAAACTCACTAGTTAACAAATAGATGTGCCTTTCACTGCAATGTTCTCTGAAAATGTTCTAGCCAAGGGATTATCAACATTGATCAGGAAATACATATTAAATTAACTAAACATTATTAACATTTAATTACAGAACGTGCACAAGCAGGATTAGCATCAACATGAGGTAACCCCTCATGGGGACAATGACTGATAGATTAACGCTTGCATTTCATTCTTTACATATCAGGTCACTTACATCTGGGATGGAGCTTTCTCCTTCAATGCTGGTAGTTCCTCCCCATTGATATTATTATCATTGAAGAGATATGGAGAGATTCCCAGTAAAATTGGCCAGTTACTCTCCACCTGCCTGCGAAATTCAGGGTTTGCTCTTCCATAGGCAACTGCACCAACCATCGTACCACCAGTCACTAGAATAGAACCTGCCAGAAACTTCAAGAATCGACTACCAGATCTGTTGACAAATGGAAGACATTTAAAATTGTTTCTGAACTTCAATAATTATTTTTTCTTTGAGGAAGGAGAAGGTTTCAGTAGAATCAATCATGTTACCATTTCCTGGCGAAAAAAACTGTCACAATGCTTTCAAGAATGGTCTTTAAGATCAGCTGCATCAATATTGTTTCTATCATTATAAGAATTTCAATCCTCAACTCTGTGGTTCTAAAACTCAATACCGACCCCTCATTAAATATGGAAAAATCAGGTATGCTATTACATCAAGTCATAACTTAAATAATTCAATGAAATGAAAAAACAACTTTGCCATATCTGTTTCCTTGAGGAGGTCACTAACAACAAAATCCAGAAAGCCCCTTAATGTAAGGGCACAATTAAGACAGAAAAAAGCAATTTACATATTAAAATGATAATTCAAAGTCATAAACTTGGCCCCCTTTAATGGTAAAGCCACTAGTCATCATTAGGTTTTTACTATGACACCCCCATAAAAGATTAAAAAGGAACCTGTTCTCAAAGCAGAATATTGTTGTCCATAACAAGTGCAAAGGAACAATACATTTCATCAACTACGGACAGAAGATTCTGCACAAAATTAGAGAAATAAGGCTCACTGGTTGCGCACATGTTGCATTCATGTGCATGTTGGCATATGAACAAAGTAAAATCTTTCCAGATAACATGTCAATTTACTTTCTTGGTGAAGGTGGTTGTGGGGGTGGAGCTTCTGTCTTTGTACATAGCTGGCATCTGGATGGCACCTTCAAGCTCCGCCCAGCAAAGCTACAGGCACACTGTGAAAAACAGAAATGCTTACATTACCCTGGATTACTGCATCTGGCAGTGTGAATAATTTGTTTGCCCTTCAAAATGCGCGTTCACCAAGCAAATTACAGTCATTTTCCCAAATTCCTAGTATGATTTTTTTATTAAACAGGTCAAGGCCTGATCATTAAAACACACACATGTAAATGTACATATGGTGAACATGCATAGGCCTATGTTCAAGTGCAAACAAATTATTTCCAGCTTGATTACATTAAACAGGCCTAGGTCTACCATTAAAACACACGTGTAATGTGTGTAATACACAGGCCTAACAAAAGTTGCAACATTTTTCATTCTGTTTTTTGATAAAACTAATCTCGAGGCCCCTTGACAGTAACATGCCTAATCAAGGCCCTTGCTCTGCACCAGCATGACAGGATAGCCCAAGTACTGTAGTGGCAATTATCATGACTATGCAGTAACTGAACAAGGAGAAGTTGCTGATTACTTGGGCGAAAATTACCGATTGATGGCTTACTGGAAATACAGAATGCAAAATTTCTGACAGTCGTGCCATTCCTGATTCCAGCATACATCCAGAATTTAAGGTTTATACAAACCTTACAGACAGCCATGTACAAACGTCCATAAACACATTGTGGCTGTGTTGAGTGTGCCAACTTACTCTTCCATCAAAGCTATTTGTGTAACCAGATTTCATACATGGAGTCTTCATGTTCTTAGTGAAGTCAGATGAGCAGGTTTATTCACCTTATATCCTCATTAAAATGGTGAAATTCTTGAGCATTTTGCCCATTCACAGTACAGAAAACCAGCAGCATGCACTCTAAACTATCAACTGTGTAATAGCTTGACCAATCACAGCTTTTAGTTTTCCTATAATCACCCACAAATGAAAGCTGCACTGTGACTGGTCCAATTTGCTTTCATTCCAATGACCAATCACAGCTCAGCTTTCATTTGGATGAGGTCAGGAAAACAAAAGGAAAAGTTAGGATCTGTGTTACGATTAGTCAAGCTATCACGCAGCTGACAGTTATTGAGAGTACTGTACATGCTGCTGATTTTCTGTAGTGGGGATGGGCAAAATGCTCAACTATTTCACCATTTTAATGAGGATAATAAAGTGAATAAACCTACCCATCTGACATCTCACTTCACCAAAATGACCAAGAACATGATGATTAATGAAGAAGGCATGTATGAAATTTGGTTACACACAAATATCCCTGATGGAAGCGTAAGTTGGCACAATCAAAACAGCCAAAATGTGTCAATAGGAGTGGCTATATCTGCGACTTCAAGTGCAAGGTTTGTATAAACCTATTTAGTCTCTGGTCCTCACACTAGTTCTGGAAGTATTCCAGCACGTCCGGAAACTAGACACATGCTTAAGCACTTGTAGTGCGTTGCATGACAAGCTGCAGGCATGCAGAGCTCAAACCTTAGGCCGACAGGAATATTGTAAGCGTTATTTTGTTAAGCGCAGGGAAAAGTATACATGTTATTGATTTGTGACGGCAAAGCAATATTACCTTGATTTTACTTGAGGTTTGAGTTGTGGATCGCCACATTTCGCCGGTGGTACATAACTCTAGTCAGTCCCAACCTCAGTAACCTCTGAACTCGATACATGGGCGCCGGGCATGTGCACGCGCGCACGCACGCGCACACGCATGAAAGATACATGGTGGCCACGAAATGCCCTTACACAACTCACAATGAGAAACGTAATTTCGGAAAACTGGAAATTATTGGAGCCGACAGATATCAGTTGGCCAATTATTCAACCTGCGGTATGTGAGCTTTTTGCATTTAACCTTCCTTTTTTTCTAATTTTACTGGTACGTTCATTTTAAGACAGACCCGAGATTCAAGACCACATGTCCATGCGAGTTTCACTTCGCTGCTTTTTCATCAAGAGGCATGACGTTGCCTCTCTGTCGATGGTGGGGGTATACTAATGGATAGCATTCATAATAGTCAAATAATTTTTATTTCCTCAATTTGTCACTTCATTCCCCCATTTCATTTTACCTCGCATCATCCAATTTCCACTCATTTCGTCCCATTTTATTTCTTCGGTTCGTATAATTATACACCAAAAAATCAAAAGAATGTATACAAATGCAGTTCTGATTATATGAGGTTAGATGATTATATTACAACAATGCAGGTGTACAGGTAAAAGTCCGAACCCCCCCCCCGAATATAATAAAACACCTGTTAAAACCACCAATCAACAAATTAAGACATGTATTATAACACCTCGTATACAAATGCAGTTCTGATTATAAGAGGTTAAATGATTATATTACAACAATGCAGGTGTACAGGTAAAAGTCCGAACACCCCCCCCCCCCCGAATATAATAAAACACCTTTTAAAACCACCAATCAACAAATTAAGACATGTATTATAACACCACGTATACAAATGCAGTTCTGATTATATGAGGTTAGATGATTATATTACAATAATGCAGGTGTACAGGTAAAAGTCCGAACACCCCCCCCCGAATATAATAAAACACCTTTTAAAACCACCAATCAACAAATTAAGACATGTATTATAACACCACGTATACAAATGCAGTTCTGATTATAAGAGGTTAAATGATTATATTACAACAATGCAGGTGTACAGGTAAAAGTCCGAACACCCCCCCCCGAATATAATAAAACACCTTTTAAAACCACCAATCAACAAATTAAGACATGTATTATAACACCACGTATACAAATGCAGTTCTGATTATAAGAGGTTAAATGATTATATTACAATAATGCAGGTGTACAGGTAAAAGTCCGAACACCCCCCCCCCGAATATAATAAAACACCTTTTAAAACCACCAATCAACAAATTAAGACATGTATTATAACACCACGTATACAAATGCAGTTCTGATTATAAGAGGTTAAATGATTATATTACAACAATGCAGGTGTACAGGTAAAAGTCCGAACACCCCCCCCCCCCGAATATAATAAAACACCTTTTAAAACCACCAATCAACAAATTAAGACATGTATTATAACACCACGTATACAAATGCAGTTCTGATTATAAGAGGTTAAATGATTATATTACAACAATGCAGGTGTACAGGTAAAAGTCCGAACACCCCCCCCCCCCCAAAATTATAAAACACCTTTTAAAACCACCAATCAACAAATTAAGACATGTATTATAACACCACGTATACAAATGCAGTTCTGATTATAAGAGGTTAAATGATTATATTACAACAATGCAGGTGTACAGGTAAAAGTCCGAACACCCCGCCCCCGAATATAATAAAACACCTTTTAAAACCACCAATCAACAAATTAAGACATGTATTATAACACCACGTATACAAATGCAGTTCTGATTATAAGAGGTTAAATGATTATATTACAACAATGCAGGTGTACAGGTAAAAGTCCGAACAACCCCCCCCCCCGAAATAAAGTACCTTTTAAAAACCACCAATCAACACATTAACACACAAAAATTAATGTTCTCCGGTATATCTACTTTGTGCGGACACACCCTTAATCGTTTTGTCGGCTCTACAACTGTTTTCCAGCTGGGGGTAATTTTACCCTTGCGTGGACCTGGCTTAATCCACACAAGGTTCGCGCAACCTGTGTTATGTGGAGCTCTTTTTATTGTTCACAGGTCCACACTGGGTATGCGAAGTTGACATCAAACTACACAGGAAGTGAGTAATGCTAATGAAAGATAATAAAACGCCAACATTAATACATCAAAGGAACAAAATACATATAGATATGCGCACATTGAGCATATATCGAGAATAACATTACACAGACTATATATACGATTGCTCAAGAAATTGAAAAATTATGAGGCTTAGTTGAATTTCTATATCTTTGTGTTACTCCTGCATAATATCAAAATGGAAGCAACGATTTTATATCATGCACTTCTGGCTTTTTCCTTGTTTTTAGAAATCCTATCTTTGAGTTACACTGTGTCTCTAAATCGATTCAAACTCACAATTTGGCAATCAGACACTCTTATGACTGGTTAAAGGCATTTCTCTAAGTTTTGCTCATAAAATATAAGTAAGTAATATGGTAAGTTAAAATGGAAGTTCCACGCAGAGAAGCTTTTTTGTAAGTTCGTGGTGTTAACCATCATGCGCAAGTTTACATTTTGTCCTCCCTATGACGCACAGATTGAATCGCTCGCAGCGTCTTAGATGGCTCTGGTATTTTATCCAACTTGCATCGTAACATCGGTCGCAGTACCTTCTTGAACTGAGGGTGTTTGGCTGCGTAGATGATCGGGTTGACGACGCTGTTGAAGATTAAGATGGTGGCTCCGAATAGGGCAAACTTCTCACTGGTTGGAATGAAAAGTGAGATGAAGTATGGCGAGATACAAAGAGTGAATGCACAGAAGACGAAGAACAGATTCTTGGTGATCTGAAGCTGCTGACGACTGATTTTCCGTTTACTTTGTTTGCATTTTTCCTGCTCCTCGATGACATCTGTACTAGAAGTATTTGACAAAGATGTTACGCTAGTCCCGCTGGCCTCAGTGATGTCGGTGCTCGAAGTTGTTGCTTTGGTCTTCTTGGAGAGCCGTTTTCTGAAATGTCGTCTGACATGGACATAGATGACCACATAGCTGACGACGACAGTGGTCATGGGGATAGGATAGAATCCGATGGTCTGGGCAAGGTTGTAACTGTTAGCACGGGGATGCAGATCATCGTCTGTACACGTGTCGTGCAAGAGATCATGACCCAAAGCACCCACACCGATTGTGAGCGGAAAGACAATGACGAAGATGGGAATAAGCCAGGATATGGCCACGATAAAGACCATCTTGCGGGGAGAGAAAATCATGTTGTAGGTAGCCAAGGGGCGGGTTATCCGTACCAGACGGTTCAGTGATATTAAAGCCAAGTTGTACAGGCTAGCACCAAGACCGGTGTGCCACATGAACGCCGCCACTTGACAAGGGAACTCAGAGGCCAAGGGCCAAGGGCCATTAACCAGCATTGCCACGCTACTCCAAGGTAGGGACAAACAGGTCCACAGATCAGCCACGCTGAGATTGACCACCAGAACGTTGGTAGTGGATCGGACATGCTTGCTCAGAACAGCAGCAAGAATAACCATACTGTTGCCTATTATGCCCAGCACAGCTACGATGATCCATACGCAAGCTATAAAAACCAGAACACTGTACGAATGAAGTTCAACTGGTGATTCACTCGTAGTGACATCCGTGGTGGTATTTTCATCATCAAAATTGTCATCAGCGGTCCAATTATAGCCATCGAGTGCCATAATTATTGTGAAATTTTGCACAAAAGGAGCGTTATTAAAAGCCAATCCGGGGATCGCCGCACCCCTTCCGTCGACAAGACTGTCTATGTGTAGATTTATCAGCAAATAATATCACTAGCTTTCTACACCAAGCGCTCGCATCTGGACTGGAGAAGGAAAGAAGTCGCAGTAACATTTATTGAACAGGCAACGTGCCCCCAGGATAATAGGCAGGAGTACATTCTCTCTTTTTTTCTAGCAAAGTTTCTAGTGCAGGCTACATATTATCCTTGTTTAACAGCGCACGAAAGCATGAAGCAACAGGTCAATGGAACAAAAAAGGGGAATTCCCACACGTTTCCTCTCAGCGGAACAATGACATGCGTACAAAACTGATATTATTGAATCAAGAAGCAAATATTGTGAGTTTGCGGGTTATGCTTTTGCGCTTGTACCATTGCAATTAATTAAATCAACTTAAGGAGCCATTCATTCAAAATCTTCAGTATTTCTTTTTAAATTTCAATTTTTTTCGACAATGTAGGTTGGTTTCAGACAGTGGCTTCCAACCAATTTTGTTATTTTTGTTTGTAAAACACAGAAGAAAATAAACTCTTTCGAGTAAAAAAGTCAGAAGAATGGAACCATGTCAAACAACAAAAGGAAAAATTGTGTCATTTATGAATAGCTACATTTATTTCAAAGCTATCAGCTTACGAACATGACCTGCCCACTGCACTATTCGTTTCTGACTTCAAAAATACCCTTTTTGTAAGCGTGGCTTTTTGTAAGCAGTTCGGATAAGGAACTCTGAGGGAGTTTCCCTTAAAAAGATGACTGTTAACATGTTACTGACCAAGATTTCCATCTTTGTCCAGAATACAAAGGTTTTTACGTCGACTTTCCTGCAGTCTTCTGAAAAAAACCTCGTAATTTTTTAACTTATGCATGTTATTTAACAGCACATACCCAGTTTTTGGTGCAAAAAGATACCCGTTATGAAATCCTACTTTCCTACCGGAAGTTTCACAAGATTTAATTTGGTAATTTTAAAGCAAGAGGCTCAATTTCAAATTTCGTGTAACCCTATAAATGAAAATTCACCAGTGGTGTACTGCGATTTGAAGTGCCATGCATACCCCACGAGTTCGCATTTTGTCCTTTCTATGACTCAGAGGTTGAATCGCTTGCAGCGTCTTCGATGGCTCTGGTATTTTATCCCACTTGTAGCCTGGCAGCATCGACCGGAGTACCTTCTTGAACTGAGGGTGTTTGGCAGCGTGGATGATCGGGTTAATAACACTGGTAGCGCCGAACAGGGCAAAATTCTCACTGGTTGGGGTGAAAAGTTACTAAGTATGGCGATATACAAAGAGTGAATACATAGAAGACGAAGATTCTTAGTGATCTGAAGCTACTGACGACTGTTTTGCCGTATTCTTTCATACACGTGTTCCTCGATATTCTCTACCGAAACATTTGAAAGAAATGTCAGGCTAGCTCCGTAGGGCATGGTGTTTCCATGTGATATTTTCCCGTTCTTTAAAGACATGTTTCTGAAATGCTGCTAGACATAGACATAATACATGACCACATAGTTGATGACGACTAGTGGTCGTAATTGAGAAGATAGAATCCGATATAGTTTGAGCAAGATTGTCATTATTGGCACAGGGATGCAATTTATCGTCTGTTCAGGAGTAGTGCAAACGATCATGACCCAAAGCATCCTCACTGATTGTGAGGAGAAATACAATGACGAAAGATGGGAATAAGCCAGGATATGGCCACGATAAAGACCATCTTGCGGGGACCGTGGAAGCTCATGTTATGGGTAGCCAAGGGGCGGGTTACCGCACCAGATGGTTCAGTGCTATTAAGGCCGGTTGTACAGGCAAGCACCAAGACCGGTGTGCCACGTGAACGCCACCACCTGACAAGAGAACTCGGTAGCCAGAGGCCAAGGGCCGTTGCGGATGGCCAGCATTGCCACGCTATACTCCAAGGTATGGACAAAAGGGCCACAGATCAGCCACGCTCAGATTGGCCACCAGAACGTTGGGAGTGGATCGGACATGGTTGCTTGGGATTGCAGGAAGAATGACCATAACGTTGACTGTACCGCCCAGCATAGACAGTGATCCAAATGCAGGCCACAAAACACCGTACGAGTGAAGTTAGCCGGTATTTCCCTTGTGGTGATGTCCATGGTTGTATTTTCATCATCAAAAGTACAAACAATCGTCTAATTTGAATAACCTTGAGATACGATTTTAGAAATTGGCATCGACAAAGGTTTTGTTATAGGTCAATATTTCAATGTTCGTCGGCAATTTGTATGTGCTGTCTACAGACCGCTTGCAGGAAGTTCATTGCCAATATAAATAGAAGCACGGAAGTCACTGCTTGACTCAGAATGATGTGCCTTTTACCTGATCTTGGCACCCATGCACTGCACTCTGGGTCAGTTCGGACAAAACGGGGAACTGAGTCCCGTAACAGACAACCATCACATTTGCAATTTGGATAACGGACAGGGATCCATATTAATTTGATCTCCCCCTCCCCGGAGCTTTTGGTAGATATAATTAATATCCTTTAGTACTGGCGCGTTTGACAAGGAAACTAACGATCAATGTTAACCATTCTTCCATCTCTCAAAGCGGAGTTCCCGTATGAATTTCGATCCGTTAGAACAATAGACTAGGTCAGAATGCTATCATTTTTTGAAAGCAGGAAGCAGCTGGTGCCGTTGGCAGGTGGTATGGCTTGCTCTCAAAACTAGAACCAAACAGTTAATCATCTAAAACCGATTTTCTCCTTTCGAGTCCTTTACTAAACAATCCTCTATATTATCTGCATTGTATGTAATAATTATTTGCTGCACTGTGACATATGCAGTTAAGGCTTAAAATTAATAGTCTCATTTTAAAGAGCTATGTCAACAAAGAGGAAACCGAAATTTCAATCGAAATGAGTTTTGTTACTAACTTAATGAGGATTAAGTCTTGTTATAATGACAGAGGAAAAATAAAATCTAGAATCGACACGATTTCAAACAGTTAGCATTCATAATGAGAAACATTTGAAATTATTTTATTGTAAAAGAAGAGAAATAGAAAAAAGAATACAAGAACCCGAATGATTTGGAATTGGTGTACATACATGTAATTATTTGAATGGATGAATCCTTATGTTGTTGGCCAAAATGAAAGGGGGATATGTAAAGCCTTAAATTTTTCTGTTTACAATCGGTATACATTTCCGTCAGTGTTTAAGACCAGTCTGTGCGCAAATGGGTATCACCTCAGTGTCACTTAGTTTCAAAGACTTAAATAGATTTTTGCCCCTGCTGTAACGTGTTTTTTCCATACGAAATTTAAACGTCAGGCATGAGAAAGGAATGAAAATAATAATACGAATCCTGCCTGTAGCAGATGATGACAAGTAATGAAACTCCACGCTACTCAGTAAAGGAATGAAATTGCTCTCTTCATACTTATGAAACTAAAACTAAATATTGCAATAGCTGTTAAAACGCAGTTTCTCCCACACTAGGTAAAATGTGTATTATCGAAAAAACACAAAGACAAGTTACTTCGGCTACCGAATGTATGACAAACACTCAGCCCCAAAAAAATCCTAAAGATCTTGTTAACAAAACTAAACTATGGAAAATCCATGGAGCATTTCAGAGCTACCTTAAGCAATGCAAATTTTATGACTCTCAAACACCACTAGGATGGAGTTACCGCTGTTTCGGTTATAATATATGCTTTGATAGAAAATTGTGCTAGAAGTAAAGAACTACATTAATATTTTAATATTCAATCAAATCATTGTATATATACAGAAGTAAGATACAATAAACTACTGGTTTACAACTAGAAATCTAATAATGTGTCTGAAGTAATTTATGAACAGTTCATAGCCCTGCACAAGTACACGGCGCTTATTGTCATTCCGATTTTAAGTGCCATCACAAAATCCCATCAATTCACACTTTGTCCTCCCTATGACGCACAGATTGAATCGCTCGCAGCGTCTTAGATGGCTCTGGTATTTTATTCAACTTGCATCGTAACATCGGTCGCAGTACCTTCTTGAACTGAGGGTGTTTGGCTGCGTAGATGATCGGGTTGACGACGCTGTTGAAGATTAAGATGGTGGCTCCGAATAGGGCAAACTTCTCACTGGTTGGAATGAAAAGTGAGATGAAGTATGGCGAGATACAAAGAGTGAATGCACAGAAGACGAAGAACAGATTCTTGGTGATCTGAAGCTGCTGGCGACTGATTTGGCGAAAGTGGCGTGTTTTTTCATTCCCTTCTTCGTGTTCCTCGATAACGTCTGCAGAAGATGTAATGCTTGTCCCGCTGGGCTCAGTGGTGTCAACGCCGAAGGTCACTCTGTCATGGTTCTTCTCAGTAGAGAGTCGCTTTCCGAAATGCTGTCTGACATGGACATAGATGACCGCATAGCTGATGACGACAGTTGTCATCGGGATAGGGTAGAATCCGATGGTCTGAGCAAGGTTGTAATCACCAGCACGGGGATGCAATTCATCGTCTGTACACGTGTCGTGCAAGAGATCATGATCCAAAGCACCCACACCGATTGTGAGCGGAAACACAATGACGAAGATGGGAATAAGCCAGGATATGGCCACGATAAAGACTATCTTGCGGGGAGAGAAGATCATGTTATAGGTAGCCAAGGGACGGGTTATCCGCACCAGACGGTTCACTGCTATTAAGGCCAAACTGTACAGGCTAGCACCAAGACCGGTGTGCCACATGAACGCCGCCACTTGACAAGGGAACTCAGAGGCCAAGGGCCAAGGGCCATTAACCAGCATTGCCACGCTACTCCAAGGTAGGGACAAACAGGTCCACAGATCAGCCACGCTGAGATTGACCACCAGAACGTTGGTAGTGGATCGGACATGCTTGCTTAGAACAGCAGCAAGAATAACCATACTGTTGCCTATTATGCCCAGCACAGCTACGATGATCCATACGCAAGCTACAAAAACCAGCACACCGTATGGGTGAAGTTCTTCCAACGTTTCGCTAGTGGTAACATCTATAGTGATATTTCCATCCTCAAAATTCAGTGTTTCGCTTGCAGGGACCGTGGTAAAATTTTCTTCATCAAAATTATAAGCCATGGTTGAATTTCAGTCACCTTCAGATACAACTGTAAAAAAATCAGCGCGAGCGAGTTCCTTTTTTACTAGAGGCTGTTATTATGATTTCAATGTCTCGACGTCTTCAGCAGTTTGACACATTATGCGCAATCGACTAAGTCAGCTGCGCATGTTTGACTCGAAATGTGTGTGGTGTTGTGCATAATTCTGTAGTCCGTCAGCATAGACTGAGCAAGGAAATACGTATAACAATAAAATCCAACTATGCACATTTGCTCTTGGCATATAATGGACATGGGTAAACTTGTCGACCCCTGGTAGTAGTGGATCAATGCTTGTGACAAGGAAGCTAACCGAAGTGCGCCCACATGAATTCCTTATCACAATACAATAATACATGTGTGATACCCCAGGACGACATGCTATTTTGAAAGCAGGAAGTAGCTGGTGCTGAGTGGCAGGTATCAAGTGGACTTACTATACTAAAACCAAGCTTATCGAAATATCACTTAACATGCCCTCAAAACCTGAACCATGGGCCTATGTATATGCAGCCTAAGAAAACTGATATCCTCCTCTTATCAACTTTTAGTCACTACGCAATCCTCTATATTATATGCATTGTATGTAATTTTTCCCGCACTATGACGTATGCAATGAAGACTTCTAGCCGCATAAAGAGTTATGACAAAAAAAGGAATCCAAATGAATTTTGTTACTAAACTGACGAGTCTTCTATCTTGTACTAATTGCACAGGAAAAATAGATTAAAAACTACAAAATTTCAAACAATGAACATTAAAAAAAACAGTTCATCGAAGAAGGATTAAAAGAGAAAACAAGGTAAAATACAACTTATAATTAATACGATCTTGGAAGTTGGGTAATGGGTATAGAGTCCTTACAGTATCGGAGTGTCGCATACGAAAAAGGAAATGGGAAAACATGAAGCCTTATGTGTTTGCATTTACGTTCCATATCATACATTTCCATCAGATTTACAATGAACGCTTGCCAGTTCCCTAAAAGGTAT
This sequence comes from Acanthaster planci, assembly GCF_054643075.1. Taxonomy (NCBI): domain Eukaryota; kingdom Metazoa; phylum Echinodermata; class Asteroidea; order Valvatida; family Acanthasteridae; genus Acanthaster; species Acanthaster planci. The sequence goes on from NC_141789.1 coordinate 243,084, forward strand.
CACTTCTACCGAGGACATAACGGCTAGGAATTAATGTGCTGAACTTCCCACTGTCTGAGGCAGTTTTCAGACGGAGTGAAATAGATTTTCTGGGTGCAATGACGTGGTTGTTCTATTGGAATTTAGCATATTCAGCCAGACATCAAAACTAAATTTTAAAAAAAATGAAAAAAGTCCTAACCAGTCCTTGCCTCAACAAGTGATGATTTTTAAAAACCTTCAAATAGAAACGAAAACAAAATTACTTGAGTGCTTAATTACGGAGGTATCTGGAAGATTGTTGGGAGAAAGCGATCCCTTTTGATGCTTCTGTTAAAAAAAATAAATAAATCTTGCCATGGTTTTTAAAATGTACTTTCTCCCACCACACCTGCAAATATTTGAATATTTCATGGAGGAAAGACGAATATTATGTATTACAGCTACCGAATGTTGTTCATAAGCTCAGTCCCGAAATTTTAAGGATCTCGTTCATAAATTTTATTATCAAGGGATGGGGCATCTCAGAGCTACCGTAAGCAATGCGGATCTTTGATTTTTACACGAAATTCGACCGCCACCAAGAGTTGATTCGGTTGCAATTTCGGCAAAAAAACAAAACAGCTGCATCGCTACATCGGTAGAAGCTAGAACGTGTTGAATCGCTTCTCCCAGCAATGAAATGGTGACTTTAACAGTTTGAGCTCATCATGCGGATAGTTTCCTATTTGAACAGGAAATTTCCGTTTTCTTTCCGAAGGTAAGTTTACCTATAATCAGTGGCGTCAATTTGTCATGTTTGCGTACATGTACGTGATCATGTTGGTGTCGGAAATTTGAAGGGGGTGGCCGTGGACGTACGTGGGGAAAGGGGGGGATGACTTCCCGGCAATAAAAATGTGAAAACCGGGGGCCATATAGGCCTACACCTTATTAATACAGAGGTCGATGTCCATGATGTACACCTGCAATAATGTATTACGTTCATGTAGAATCTTACATCAGAATTGCATATTTATGACTTTATATTATTATTCCTTTTTTGAGGGATATTGAATGCATTTTAGTTCTTGGGAAGTCTGGAAATTCTTCACAATCTGCTTTGTTTGCCCACCACAAAATTGTGGGGTGTGATTCAATAGCCCATCCCACCCCCTTAAAAAGTGGGAGGGGGGATATACTGGGTATGTATATACATGTATACGGTACATGTACGTACGGGTGCCCATCCCTCGGTATTTACTCCATGAACACATTAGAGTCTTTAATTCCTATGTAGGCCTACAATGAATCCTAAAGTGGGCACATTAGATTCATGTAGTTCAAGACTGTTTTGTGAGTGTTTTTTGGCAAAAACACAGAAATATTTGGAAAAATCAATTCCAAGCATGCCAAACAACAAAATAAACTGGCAGTTTCACTGGAATACAATGAGCAAATCCATGCTTTCTTTTTTTTGTCAAGGTCAACATGGATAATATATGCCGACAGTGTGGTTCATCTTCTATCATTGATGATGACCACGGTGGGCAAATCCATCGAGTTTGCTCTGACTGTGGTGAGGTGATTAATTCAACAACCTGCTTTGAGCAGGAAAAGGATTACTGGAACAATGTTACAAGCTGTAATCAAGCAGGATCACTACACGGTAGCAACCTTGGCAGATGGAGAAATATCAGACAGGGAGATCCTAGTGCTCCTAGCAGAAATCTCAAACCCTGGATGAGTTACTTGAAAGAAGTTTGCAGCATGATGGGGCTCAGCGCAGAAATGGAGAAAGGAGTGGTTGACATCTTCAGTCAAGCATGCAAAGGAATTCTTAAGTGCAAGCAGAGACTCAAGAAACAAGCTCTCTGTGGTGCTGCTGTGTTTACAGTCTGTAGACAGAATGACTGGCCTGTTGTTCTTTCGGATGTTAGTACAGTGGTGCAGTGCTCGGTGAGCGATTTATTTGCGATGAAGAAATTACTCACAAGTGAGTTCAATATTCAGACTCCTAATGCAGACATTGAGGATCTCATTGAGAGTGTGTTGAAGAGGTATGGCTTTGATGATCAGACATTTGTTGAAAAGTCTGTCAAGGTGGTCAGCCTTGCTAAAGATGCGTGGATCACATGTGGTAGGTCTCATGATGCTGTCATCATCGCAGCTGCATTCCTTGTGTGGAAGTCATCTGAAGAAGGAAGAGGGAAAGGAAAGCAGATGGCTACATTTTGCCAGCAATTACCTCTCAAGCCACCTTGCCAGACTGCTCAACGTGCAAGAGAGATACGAAGTATCCTCATAACACTTGTTAAGAAAATTCCTTGGCTGAAATCCAAGAAGATAACTCCAGAGATGGCAACACAGTACCTGGATGATGTCCTGAAAAACAAGAAGTATCTCATATCCCGTGTAGAGTTGCCTCAGGAGGAGGACTCTAGCGATGTTGCTGAGTCAACAAGGACAGAAGAAACTGTGAAAGATGGATTAGCAGATCCATCTAATACCAGAACAAAAGCGTTCTCCTCACCTACATGTATGCTACCCCCATTTTTGACTCAAGTCAGAAAGAGAAAACTACCTCCCGAAGATAGTGAAGAAAATATGGGCAAGCACAGCAAAGAACAGCCTGTGGCATTATCAGTGGACAAATCCTTGGACCAGGGAATGATAAACTTAGATGAAGAACTGTCAGAGAGGGACATACCAGAATCTGAGATGCATTTGTATGTGCGCTCAGAGTTGGAGGTAGCCAAGCTCCAATCATTACAGCAGGCATTATGGGCACAAGAGTCATCCACTGAATAAATGGTAATGGATACATGTACAGTGCACTGATGTATGAGAGTGCAGTGAATTATTTCCATTCACATCCCACATTGTGACTTTCAAAATCTAAAATGTTATTAAAATATTCTAGTGAATGATTCTTGGAAGTCAGTTTGTTCATATCAATTGTTGAGGGGGGTGAACTGATGAAAGAAAATTCACGCATCTAGTGATACTAATATTATCTTCAGGCAAACTTGATTGGTTGATCCATTGCAACAAACAGTGTGGTATTTAACAATTGTTGACCGCTGTGGTGTGGGATATGACGTCTTGAACAGAGCGCCCTTTGCCTCGGGGCACTATGCGTCCCTGGGGTGTTCAAGATGTCATATCACACCACAGTGGTCAACAGTTGTTAGGTATTACACAGTTTATGTCAAAACCCATGTAATGCGCTGTTTTAACTTGAAGCATTGCTCTATTTTTAGGCTAAAAGCAAAACGCACAACTGCAAAAAATTTCAGTTCTTTAAATTCCAAGGTGACGCGTTTGTGCACATAGGCCCCTGTAACATCTTTTCGGTGTGTTGATTTGTTTGAAGATAATTTTTTTTCACACTCGTGCTGTGTTAACTAATAAAATCTAGTTAGAACAGCACTTGGAGGATATGCTGAAACTGTCCTCAATAATACTGGGTCCGTTTACAAGCATGTGCATTACAAGCAAAGCGTACATGTATCTTGGTTTGGAGGCTGTACGTAGCCGGAGGTTTTAAATTGTTCAGATATGACTTGGAAAAAAGGGAACAAACAAGCAAAAAAGGGAACGGACAAAAAGGTGTTTCCAACTTTTGTTTTATTTGGCAAGTGTTTGAGCTAACAACAGAATACATTTAACATGTACATATATGTACATGTATGCCAACCATGGGTATACATGTAATGTGTTAAACACATTTGGCAAAGCTGTGAAGTGACAAGGGAGACTCCTTTGGCAACCATTAGAAGAACTAATAGTGGCCATTTTATTTAACCACTCTTTATGGAATGTCCAACCATGACTATTGCCTTGGAATTTCCAACATAATTTCGTACCTTTGGCTATACATATAATATAAACCATAGGTATCAATTGGCCATTAAGCAGGAACACTGATAAGAGCTTCCATTTCTGAACAAAAGCGTGGCTAGCTGTTTACATCATATAAAACCAGTATGTGCTTGACAAAATCAGCACACACAATTATAGTGTACATGGTGTATATCATCAAAATAAATTGCACCTTGACAATGATAAATTCATCACATGAACTGCACTAGAACCCCATTGACAGTACTAATAAAGACACAAATTCAAGACTCTTTAATAAAAGCTGAATAAGTACAACACCCCTGCAAGGTACATGTGTTTATCCTCCACATGAATACAAGTTATAACATAAGAATATACAAGATGTTACATGCATCAATCAATCAATCAATCACGTTTTATTCTAATAAAAAGCAAAGACTTCCAGCCTCATGAATACCCTGTAGTATATACATGAATGTAGTACTTGTTCAACACTTTGTTTTGAAATTTGGTTAAATATGTGAAAGCACAAAATAGAAAGTAGAACATAAAAATGTACTTAGGTAAAATTCTTAGTTTTTTAACCATTAACTCTCCTGCATGTTTCCCTTATGGAATTTCAGCATGTAAGAATCCGTCTCTGAATCACTCAAGTAGAGAAGTTACTTGTTAAAAAAAATAGTAAAATGTGAAGGGAATGCACTACTAAAAAAGCATGCAAACACATTGTAAAGTATTGACATTAAACAATGACTTCTACATGTAAAAGAGGATCTCATTGATAGTTTGTTACTTCTTGTTTATACATTGTAATCTTTATCTCTAGTGACAATTACAGTTTGTTCTTCATGAATGGAGTTACAAAAGGTAGCACAATAATGACGTTTTACCAGCATGGACCAATTGCAGCCAGATATGGGACGAGAAAAACGGAGCATGTATGTGTGTAGTCTACATACTCGTCTACGCAATATTGACAGTGTAATTTGCGTGGAGCCTGGGAACAGGACTATTTGCCCAATAGTGTATGTAGTCTACATACTCGGAACCAGACTAACAATTACCAGCGATGCCCAGCGAAACTTTTCTCATGTACCTGTGTGCATATACATGTACACCGGGTATAGCATGGACAGACCTTCCAAAGTTGATACTTTCCAATTTATGGCATGTGCAAATCGGCAGCAAAAAGGTCAATATTAAATTACTAGTTGGGATGCTAAAATGTCTGAATTGTCTCTGGTGCAGAGAACTTAATTTTAAGTCACACCATTTCTGAAATTTGACATGAAAATACTGTTAAATGCAACTTACCAAAACCCAAATTTATCTGAAATCAAGTTCATACAACTTGCAAGTGTCCAACTTAAATAGAAAATTGAACAGCTTTTTATGAACTTACATTTTTCAATACATATACATGTACAAGTGAAAATTTGCCACAAAGTGAGTAACACATAGAGGCAGCTAAGAATGAAAACACAAGAAAGCGTAGACAATATCCTTGTAATATCAACACAAAATACATGTCTCCTAACAATCATACTTTTTGACACCTACATGTAACATGGCAAGACTGGGTTTCACATTGCACTAAAATAGCATGAAGTCGTAATCTTATAAAGCAGAATCACTTTCTTGATTTCTTGTATGATTTTTCCGAAAGTAGGCATTTGATACAAGATGTTATCATATACTATTTCCTCATGATTAAAAGCGGGTGTTTTGGGCCTCTTAAAATTGGCCCGAGGCATCTAAGGCTGTCCTCAAGTCCAAATCGACTTACTGGCACTGACATTCAGAAAGATAACTGGCACTGCAGTTTACAGTTTATAGCAATGTTTACCTACTCATTCAAACTGCAACCACCCCTTAACATTAAAAAATAAAACTGTACTTGTATACCTTTTCATTTTTTTTTGTAATGCAGAACTTACATAAACTAGTGACCATAGGGCTTTTCAGGTGGACAATGATTATAGAACTGGGTAAAATATCTTCATACGCAGTGGTTCTGAAGCTAACCTTTCTGAGAGAGATTTAAGGATCTTCAAATGATCTTTCTTGACAACTATCTGTCCTCTCCCGGACAGCATCAATCCATTTTTGTCCTATCTTCTCACACAAGAGGAACTTTCTCCATGCCTGTGACATGATCGTTTTCTGTATCCTCCAACTGGTTGCCACTATCCTCCATACTTGGATACAGAGAAGGGTAAGCTTCATGTTGCTGGGCATGAGGCCTAGGTGGGGGTGAAGGTTGAGGCACAGGGCAGGCTTGTAACTGACAGGCCACCTGCCCTGGGCTACAGGTTGTTACTTGGATGGGCTGACCCTGCACAAAGCCCCCTACACAAATCAAAGGAAGCAAAAAAAGGAATGAGGATCTTTAATCTATCCCTATCATTAACCCTGGTTCTAAAATTAGTTTCAATGCACAGGGAGGGAGTCTACAGACACTTCAATTCTTGTTCAGGAAAGGAATTGGGTGATGGACGGTGGAACATTGAGGAAATGGAGTACATGTAGGTGAAGTTTTGAATCCCTAAATAGCACCATGTTGGGATAGGGTAATTCTAACTAGGGAGAGATTTGATCAGATCTAGGCCTAATCAAAGTTGGCGAGTAAGAGGTCTTTGATAAAATGAGAAAATTGAAGTCAACACCTCTTAAGCAGAGGATGGTTAGTGTAAAGTGAATTGGTGGAATCTGGAACAGATGACATCAATGTAGCTTACCTTGCTCATTCTGCAAAATATTTGTCCCCCCATTTGGCACAGCAGGCATATACTGAACCTGAGGATGAACACAACAGACAGTAAAAGCTGTCATTTACAGTTGTAAAAACCTCCACGAAATTAGTTGTCAACCTTTTGCAAATCCAGCAAGTAAAAAAAAAGCTAGCATCCTGGTAACAGTAAGGTACTATCTACTTCCTACGACTTACCGTCATGGATGGGCCAGAGGCTGTTTGGCAACATGTTCCACGACATGAAATGACGGCTGCTACAATGGAAATTCCAAGTTCAAGAAGAGCAACAACAGCTGTCAGAGCATCTACAGCAACCCGAGCCCTCTGGGGGTATAAACACAAGGAAAAGGTGCATATCAGACATCAGCTGGGGCAAATTATACTAACTGCAATCAGAATCTGGCATATCTGATGTAGCACTTACAATACGGGAGGAATAGAACGTGCCAAATTCCCAAGCTGTGAAGGAGGCCATCAGTGACAAGAGCTGGAAAGCTGCCACAGAAGACAAGACTGACAAAACCAGGTAGCCAGTGATCTAATCAATAACGAAAACAAACAACAAAAGTAACAGTTAGGTTTATGAATGATGCTGGTTTGATTCTTCAGAATTTTCAAAGTTCTGATTCGATTTACTTTTTCTACAAAATGAACACCACACACCAAGAGTCAGGCCTAGTATTAATTCTCATTCAGACTAAGCCCACTTAGTTTATTTCAAGAAACATTTAAAATGATACAACTCAGAGAACAAGTGCCTACATGTAACTTTACAATTTTAAAGACAACTGTATGTGCTAACAGAATACTTTGTTTATGATTTTGTACATCCTGACATTTCCCTTACCAAACAGTTGTGTCTTTTCTTAGCAGCAAACTCTCCAGTCAACCCAGCAGACATAAAGAACTAAAAGTTAAAAAACATGGATCCATTTTATAATGACTGCAAACTTAACGCTTGGATTATAGGCAACCATTTAAAGCTGTGCAAGCCAAATAATTAAAAGGTAAGAGCAAGAAACTGGGTTACACTTAAACTTAGCAAAACCAAACTTTCTAAAAGTACAAGCAACTAGCTCCTTCAACTTACAAATATTCCGGTCCAAATGGGAGCACCGATGTAAGCATCCTCTGACTCAATCAATATTGCAATGATCCCAAGAATGACAGACAAAGCTCCACAGATAATCTGAAGATGAGCAGTCATGTAGGCTCCACGAACGTTGAAATCTGGTGTGACACCTGTCGCATTCTGGATCATAACCATGTACTGCTGGGACACCATCGGGGGACCTGCAGGGCAAGGTGCTCCTTGGGAAGAAGTCACACTAGATACGCCTGTGTTGGGTTGATGGACTGGTGAAGGCTCGTTTGGCAAGCTACTGTTGGAGTTTGGGTTCAACATGACAGCGTGGGCCTGATGCTCCATGTCAGCTGCCCGGGCCTGCTGCCCTGCCCCACTGCCAACTTGAAGTAAGTTTCAACTATTCAACCGAGGTAAAAAAAAAACAACTGGAGAAAATTTGGCATGTGATGTTCTTCACCATACGAAATCATTTCTGTCTGTTATTCAAAACTTTTAGTCATTACATGTAGCTCTGCTTCAAACCAAAGATTTTCTACACAATAAAATGACGAAACCCACAGTTTTGGGGTACATGTAGTCTTGCTTTGCTCAAATGCCATGGATATGATGGGTATGTACAGTCTGGTCCAGGTTGTGACAAGTGCATTATCAAGAGACGCGCCACATTGGGTGACTAATGTGCATGACCGTTTAGTCGCCAGGTCCCTTATTATGGCAAAATTAGGATGGTCATGCACTATCTGTAGGCTGTACAGATCAAGAAAAGTAGGCCTAATTTACATTTTCAAAATTAAGGCTCACCTTGGAGCCAGACATGGTCTTACAAATAAAAGTAATGTTATCATTAAGTCAAGTTCAACAGCGCCCTCTACACTTGTTTACTTTAACTTAACAGCAGCAATCATCATCAGGCAAAAATGACAGGTCAGAGTCTGAGTCATAGTAGTACTTCAATCCTACTTCAACGACCATCATCAGATGCAGACCATAGAGCCCTGGTTTATGAATCACGCATGCCGCATGGCATGCATGGCGTATTTTCTTCCTATTTGAAACGCTGAAAACGAGACTCTACATGATTCTAAAACGACAGTTTATCAATAAAATAGAGGATATAATAATTTCTTACCTGAAATACTGTTGATTTATCCTTTTTTTCATGAAAAATGCAGCAGACAATCAAGTTATTTACATTGACGTACGCAATGACGACAACCTTTGAGGAATTACGGAGGACTTGACACAACCTTACAGATGATGCAGATGTACGCTCGACGCTCACATATTACGTCGTACGCGATGATGCATATCAGGACAGCCTGTTTATATCTTAAATTTGAGTTCTTATTGAGGATTTCACTGAGTAATTTACCAAAAAGGTCTTGTAATCATTGTTTTAAATTTATAAACTGTCAACGTACCAGAAATGAACAATGATCGTAATGCCGTTGTTTATCGGCCGTCGTATCTACCGAATCAGAGAAGTTTAGCCTGGTGCCCGGAAGTGTGAAAGCGCTTTGTGTATGGTGAAGGACTGGTTTTCAGTCTGTGCTCTAAAGCATCCAAAGCATGTAACCTTATGGGTGTGGGACGTTCACACATCCTGATAAAATACGAGCACCTTTTTAAATTGTGACGACAGCCTCTTCCGTATATAGCTGAATTGTTTGTAAATTAATCAGAATTTCTCTGGTCAAGGCGGTACATATTCCAACTGGCACTGGCAGACTGAAGTGAAGAAAGGTTCCACCAAGGTACGGAACAGTTACCATCATCAGTTTGCATTATTTTTCAGGTGTTTTTCTGAGATTTCCACACTGATTCAGATTAAAATCCACCTGCCTGCTATTTCTCTTTCCAGCATTTTCCTACACTATCAGCAAGAAATGACGACAAATCAGGGAGTTTACAGATATCCAGATGGGGATGAATACAAGGGAGAATGGTTGGAAGGTATGTCTGAAGTTATTCATTGTGTTCGTTGAATTGAAAGACGGATCAGCAAATTCTGTAAAATAGTTTTGTCTAAATACAAAGAAATAATTGGGAGGATAGTTGGTTAAAGCACTGGCTTAATCGCTTTGATGTAGCCATTATTCAGGGAATTATTCTATAGGCTAAACTACAACTTACATGTATATTAAGACATTAATAATTCTTTTGCTATTTAACCCTCCTATGCTGAAGTTACTCTTTGGGTCAGTTGGTAAGCCGCACAAAAATGAACAGCTGTGTCATGTTGTGCACTGCACCAACTGTCCCTCACAGGAATATCAGATTGCATTTTTGTGCTGCCTCACAACTGTGCCTCACTGTTTCATGTTCATAACTGTGCAGTAAACCAAATGCAGTGAAGAGGACTGCACAAAAGACCCTGGGTCATTTTGTGCTGGCAACCAACTATATGCACTTTGAAGCTGTTAGTGTGCATATTGTGTTCCATACAGAAATCATATGCACAAGAGTGACTGTTGGCATCCGTGTATATGTGTATTTGTGCTGTTAAACCACAGGAGGGTTTTAAATAGAGAATCAAAGAAGCCTAGAATATTTATGCTAGTACCACACACACGATTTGCTTCAAATCTGCAGGCAAGCGGCACGGAGTTGGTCAGCTGATACTAGCTGATAAATCTACTTACATCGGCTATTTTGATCAAGGACTTTGCAGTGGAATGGGTGTCATGGTCTTCCCAGACGGATCCAAGTATGTTCTTTCACTCACAGCTTTGTTAGTGGTACTCTTTAATTGTAAATAGTAATGGTGGCTCTTTCTGCACCACCTGCCTGTACTATTAAAATTGCACCCATTGGTGAAGCCAGTGTTTCACGTTTGCATCGGTTTTCTCTGGTAAATGACTTACATTGCCCACTTCTGTCTGGTTGGTGTCCAACCCCAGCCCCTAGGCTCTTGCACTCTGGAGCATATTGAACCCAACAAGCTTCAACATATATATATACTTCTCAATGTACGTGTGCAAGCAGGTCACTGTACCAATTTAACTCCAACAATACAACTCTGTTGGAGTTGGAGTTATATGTCAGGATGGGTCTATGCAGTATGTAGGATGACCTGTACTGATGCAGTACCAAACCATCAAAACCCTAGCAAAACCTGCTGTTGGAATTTGATGGATACTAGACAGTTGGGGCTGAACTAAAAAGAAGAGGACCGGAACTAGTCATTCTTCATGAGCTGAACACTGCCATCTTTACTCCACAGATAGAAGGAGAAGAATTCAGTGGCATTTTTTAAAAATTATTTGGCTGTAGGTATGAGGGTGAATTTCAACAGGGGCGGTTTGACGGCGTTGGAGTATTTACCCGGTCAGATGGAATGACGTTTGAGGGAGAATTCAAACAAGGAAAAGTCAGTGGTCTAGGTAGGTTAACGATATAGATTGTATTTATTATTGACAAAGTCTTATGTGTGCCATGCATGACAGCAGGTTCTTAGGACAGTGTAGAAATGTTATGTGACTGTTCTTCATAGCAAGGTTTTTCACTGATTTTTAACAAGTTCTAGTAATGAAATTACTTCTTGGAATCAAATTATTTGAACTATTTCTGTTTATTTCAGGCCTGTTGACTTTTGCTGATGGTACAAATGGCCTGCCACGCAATGAGGGAGTGTTTGAAGGTACACGATTGGTTGAACGTCGGAAAGCAACAGACTATGTGACAAGAGCTCGGCAAGTCGCACAGCAAGCTCAAGCTGTTCAGCTGTAAAACATTATTTTCATGACAATTTATTTTACACTCACATTTCTTGAATGTACAAACTACAGTCAACATAAAATACTTGGTCAGATGTCATAATAGTTGGAGATGTAACAATAAACTGAGCCTGGCCATTAGTTTATATTGGGCCTGATGCCTTTCACGTTATATACTACGTACTGTAGATTGGTGTTTATTTCTTAAGTTTTTCATTGCTGGGAAATTTTCTGTATATTTTTGTACCTGTAAATCATTAGTTACATGTGTTTGTAAAATTTATCCAGACTGCTGCTTGATTGCAAATAGAACATATTTTTGACTCGGCTCTGGTGTCTCAATCACATGTTCAAATCTCTTTCCACAGAAATTCAAGATATGGTTGACTTACCGTCGTTGGTGTTGGTTGATTTATGTCCTATTACTTGGACTCAGAATGTGTCATTGACTTTTGCATTGGACTTTGGCACACTCATGAATGCCATTATTACCACTAGCAATAAAATGCACACAGTCAAAATAAAATCACCAGATACTTCTGTAATGTTAAAACGAGAAATGAGAATGCTTTATTTCATTGAAAATTATTTTGAAACTCAGAAATGCTGGACTTTTATTTTATTGACCAAATGAGATTGGGCATACAAGGCTTTTCAAGGTAATTTTCAAATGACTGATACAGTCCGATCATGCGTCTTCACTTCAAAGAACATGTTGCTGCATAGAATCTACATGAGCACTTTTTTTTCTTAAATCGCTAAATGGTATGGGTAAATAAATGACACGTACATGAAACCATGTCGTAGTTTTCATCTTTTGTTTCAAACTCATACAAAGACAGTACAATTAAACTGAACACATAGCAAATGATTTACCATCAGTGTTAACCAATTACATGTACATGTATATACAACAATATTCACAATATTGTCTGATGCCAAAGGACTAAAAAACTTCAGGAAGTCTATTTTTTCTTCAATTTAAAAAACAAATGCACACTACACGTATCATTCAGCCAAAGCAGTTGGAGCCTACTTACAATACGTAAATGTACATGTACTTATTTTGTTTGGTACAAACAAAAGTTCTGGGGACTAGAGAATGTATATACATGTATAGTAGAGCTGAACTTTTATGTGGCATCCAAACAACTGAAAAGTCGGAAACAAAGGAAGTTCTGACATAACTACAGTATACAAGGCTTATGACAGATGTTGCTGCTGGTGGTCTTTGACACTCATCAAGGACGTCTGTTCTCTAGCCAGTGCATGAATCTGAATACTACACTTCATCCCTACTCTATTCATCTTCATCACTGTCGATCATCTGCAATCCCTTCTTCCTGAGCTGCCGCTTCCTGCTCCTTCACTTTCTCTTCTGCCTCTTTCTGCATCTTCTCCAGCTTCTCCAAAGTAACAGACTTGAGAGGCAACAGCTTGGGCTTACAGAGGACAACAGTGGGTTGCTCCTCCTGATACACTAGTCCCTGCTTAGGCAAAACTTCCCGCAATGCTCCTTTACCTTCTGGCATGATGGTAGGATCAAAATTTCTAAAAACAACTGGGCATCTACTCTTCAGAACGAAGTCAAATTAACATTCCTACACGTACACAGCTGCAGTTTTCCGGATATAATCTGGTCCACAACTTGCTAGTTGTCGTTTTCTTTGACTAACCTGTACATGCTCGTTAGGTTTTAGTAATGTTAGCAAATGGGTAATTCCAGAAATAACTTGGCTTGTTGTCAGGTCAAGAGTAGCGTCATGCTCCTTTTGATGGTTTGATGTGGTAAATGTTTTTCTGGCCAATGCAGGCTATGTAGCTAATGAAGTTGTCGATTTAATAACGGCACTGTGAAACATAAAGCTGACCAAATGCTGGAATACGAACAGAGAAATATGTCAGGTTAGCCTCTTGCACATTCATGACAGAGTGCGACACTCGTGCCTGTCATGGTGATGTAAATAACTTAGATTCTGGTTACATTTTCCGTCTCATGCTCTGAAACTAGTATTATCCCCTTCTTGGCAGGCACTAAGGTTGGCCTATCAAGCAGATTTGCTGACAACAGGGAAAAATTTGGTTCAATAGACCTAGCTTTTTTACAGCTGCAAACCATTTCACCACAAAAATTCGATTCCAAAACCCCATAGCGTTATGACGCCAAGTAAACCTTGCCTCGAAGGCACAGGGAGTATCACAGGGTTTGTGACTTCGAGTTCTAGAAGCAGCCTTCAGTCACCTGTTCACACAGCATCATGCACGTCGTCATCTGCTAAGCCTATTTCAAATTTTCTGTCTTTCATTTTTTTTTGTCTTTTTCAAAGATATCACATCATTTTAACTTCCTTTACTCTGGACCTACCCGATTATTTACTCGAAGCTTTGATGAAACATGACAGGAAAACCTCAAACATACTGTTGTGGCAGAACATGGGCAGAAACAGCTAGGCTACCCAAAAATGCAGGCGCCACGACTACCAGATGCCGGCCGCGCCGGCGCCGTCAGATTTTCAGGAATGCAATGGCGCCACCAAGTGGTGAGATTGCTTCGGGACGTTGGCGGCGTTGTCACTCTAAACTGTGAGGGGTCCAGTCCACTAATTCAAGCCCCATTGAAAACAGTGTAAAATCAGCACCGTTCAGGGCCCAATAGCATGCACGCCAACATCCCTGAGATTTCTGAAACACAAATGAAATTCTTGTCTGGTCACTTATCTTTCAATTTCTTTTCAATTTTTTGTGGGTTAACCAATTACATTTTTAATTATTCCCACAAAACAAAATCACCCCCCAAAAAGTGATTTTTCCGAAGTCTGATTGCAGCCATTTTTCAAGTGGCAACCCTCAACTTTCTCGGGCACTTAGGACCATTTTTCAACCGTAGTTTTCAGCCCTTCTGCCCTCATATGAAAGCTCAAAGACCCAGGGAGTTGATCCTGGCGACGATTTACACAATCTCACCATTTTGGGGGCCAAACAATCTCTTTTTTCAAAAGAAACTGTGGGGGCACTTTTAATGCTAATGAGCTGGTCAGAAATTCTCACTTGAATTAGTGGTCTGCACCCTGAGTGGGTATATGCACTCACTTGAAACTTTTAAATACTTTTTCCCCATATTAGTCATCTTTTCCTTGTTTGAGCGTATTTTCCGCCCTCAGCACCCGCCCTGTCTTTAATATAATAACTCCCTCTGAGTTGAGAAAACCAAAGTACAAAGTAAGGCATATCTCGCTGTTTTAAAATATATTTGCACGGTAACTAAAAACAACAAGTTAACATAATACACCTTTTTCCTTCAAAAAAAGAGTCTTTAATAAGTTTCACCTTATTTACGATTTTCGCCAATCAAAAGCTGTAAAAAAATTTCTTATTTCAGAAAGAAAAGTTTCAGTGTAGTTTCATGTAACTGACATACCTGACAGAAAAAAAACCAATGAGAACGATGTTTTCCTAATCTTTTTTGTGTTTGTAACAATGTTTAAATATTTCATTATCACGTTTTTATACATCACTATTTCTGAAACAATCATTTGCACTTCAAAAGCTACGAAATTCTATATTCATACTACTAAAATCAGATGAATATTAAGCATTTTTCAGGAGCTTTTAATTCGCAAATGCGTTATTAGTTATTTCATAATTAATCCAACTTCAAAATAGTGCTGTGCTGTTTTAGTTAAAAATTCACGACCATACTCAACTGTACACAAAAATAACAATACACGAATTTCTCATTCGGACAAGCTTTGCTGTAAATTATAACCGATATAATGATAGCATTGCAACTAATATTTATTTCCACACAGGACTAAAAAGCAGCCAAGCTGATGTAAATATTAGCCCAAAGATACAAGGTGAAACCAAAGCAATACTTAGGGGAATTTTGTGAGTACTATATATGAAATGTTCCATGCTTGATTGCAAACCTCTATTTTCATAAGCATTAATTTATCCAGACTGGATTCCCCAAAGAATTACGCTCGAGAATGTAATTTACACACTAGCCTCTCTTTGTTGATGAGTGCTATTTTATTTCCAGGCAGAACCTCCGCTCTGTTCCAAAGTCTTGATACACTTCTTGCATATTTCACTGACTGTACGGATACGAATCCTTTCCAAATGCTGGGTTCTGCCCAGGTATGGGCGGTGGCTGGGCTGGTTGGAATTGTTGGGCTGGTTGGAATTGTTGGGCGGGATAAGACTGCGGCACGGACTGAGCGGATGGAGAGTAGTAAGCAGGTGGAGCTTGTTGTTGGATGCTTACCCCAGCAGGTTGCCGAGGTACGGCGACAGCTGAAATAAAGCGTTATGACAATCAATCTGTAGCTTGTTGAAGGCCAAGGACGTATATATGAGGCTCGAGAACAGTGATAGATGTTCATCAAGAGCAGAAATTGTTGCAGAGCACTGTAGCGTTTTAGAAATGAACGAATAAAATGAGCTTATATAAGAACTAAAACAGTTTATAAATATATTATCTTTTGTCATTGTTATTGGCCGATATTTGAATCATAAGGATTCGGAATCCCTTGGAATATTTTCCATAAGAGGTATGTCTGGAGCCCTACCCTAATCTAAATGATAGGACTTACTGTGCATAGTGACTGGCTGAGGGGTAGGACTAGCAGCCGCTTTGACACAGCAAACGCAGCAGGCAACAATGCTAGCGATGACTACAGCAATGAACACCAAGGAACCGATAGCTATACCAACGATAGCCCCAACGCTGTCAAGTCAAGAGTGAAGGTCTCGGAATTAATCAAAGTGGTTTGAAACAAATGCTAGGGAAAACTAAACTTGGAGCTGGAGGCCAATCCAACCGGGCGCTGTAAACTTATTGGCGTCATGACAGGGTGCTGACCGACGGGCACCTTCGCAGCTTGTGCGATGCAGTTGCGAAGTTGATTTTGCTTCAATGAGTATTAACAGTCCACTAATTAAAAAAAATCATCAGCTTGTAAAATGATACTTCCTCTCACCATGATATTAGTAACACACATTCATTTGTCAGAAATGTCTGGCCAAAAGGAATTTGGATATTACAAGTGCATGTTTATTTACTGCAAAGAGATTTCACTTCTACAAATGTCTATGAGGGGGCGTGAGAGTTATACCTCAGATAAAAATAGTTTGTATTTACCTCAGTTGATAATAATAGTCATACCCAGAGTACGCACTGTAATCGCAACATTTCTGATTAGTCTTTCCAGAGTCACAGCAGTAAATGCCACTAGAATCACTCAAGCTGTACTGTGGACAATCGAAACCACCCTGACGCAGGGAACCATTGTCGTCGTACACATTTGGGCAGTTATACGCCCCAGCTTCAGCAGAAAAACAAAAAGAGAAAAAAAATCACATAAAGAGTGTCAATCACAAAATCATTGGGAAGGACTGAATGTGCGACACGTTTCCAAGAAAGTTCAATCGAAGAAAAAGTGTGATTAATTCTTCCGATTGATGAGAGGTCGAACGGGAATCGACGGACAAAAATTGGTTTATATTGATACATACCGGTACCTACTACTCTTTAGATTTGTCAGAAAAGATTCAACTTGCAGTGGACCGGGAAGCCAATTTTCCAATTTTGCTAACCAAATGCAATACAAGTCTATACGGCCAAATTCACACAGGCACACCATTCACGATGTGTACACACGTGCACAAAATTATCAGAGATGAACTCCGCATAGACCCTCAGCACTTCAAAAAGAAGACATGGCCGCCAAAATGGAACGGAAACCCAAGATCTCTGTGTACAATGTGTGTAATAAGCGATTGAGAGCAGAAAATCGAAATAAGAAAAAAGAAGCGCATATTGCGGCTGCGTATCCTCTCTTCCGAATCCGCTAAAGAATAACTTACGGCAAGTTCGATTAAGGACTGTAGTTAATCACAGTTCGACTATCATTTAATCGAACACACGTTAGTTGACGATAACCAGACTTTTCTAGTCAACCATTCGCGACCAGCCTTCCGAGGATGGTTGCGTCGTTGGTTGCCAGAAACCATTTTTAAAAGCACAGTGCAGAGAGTACCAGTTATAAGAAAAATGCCGGGAAAAAAACAGCATTTCACTAGTATATGACATTTTCCACTTTTAATTTTGCTATTTTGCCTTTCCTGCGGCTACCGTTTCTCCCCTTCGGCCTAACATGATAACGGTTGACTAGGGTCGTTCGCCGGCGCACTTTAACTTCACTGCACATGCGCTATAGGTACGTCACGAATAACCACTAATTAACTAGTGGTCCTTGGTCGAACTTGCCCTTACCGTCTAGACAAATCAAAGCGATAGAATGACGGCAATCTTTGTAAAGCTTAGTTAACAAAGGTCGTGGAAAATTGAAAAACGCTCTAAAATTTGTCAACCATTGCGCATAGGTCACACAAATGTAAATTGATACGTGCGACAAAGGGCACGTGATTAGTGTGTACAATTTTGTTGGAGTAAGTAGGCCCATGGTATTATGGATTAGACATGCGTCATTTTATAGAGCTGGTAACAATGTACCTGGGAGAGTAGCCCCAAAACAGCACTAAACAACACGTGTACACCATAATTATTTGAATGGATGCTCAACGACAAAAGTGCCTATTGGGCTCACACTCTGTAGCAGTGTATAGGGACAGAAAGCCGCTACGTTATCCTTGCAAGAACGTAACTGAACATTTTACATAAAACATGCTTCTGGAAGGCAAAGACCAATAAAAAGCAGCAGAAGTGTCAACACCATCATAGAACAACATACACCGGTCCGTGTATATTGAACAGACCATCACAGAACAGCAGACACCAGTCCGTGTATATTGAACAGACCATCATAGAACAGCAGACACCAGTCCGTGTATATTGAACAGACCATCATAGAACAGCATACACCGGTCCGTGTATATTGAACAGACCATCACAGAACAGCAGACACCAGTCCGTGTATATTGAACAGACCATCATAGAACAGCATACACCAGTCCGTGTATATTGAACAGACCATCATAGAACAGCATACACCAGTCCGTGTATATTGAACAGACCATCATAAAACAACATACACCAGTCCGTGTATATTGAACAGACCATCATAGAACAGCATACACCAGTCCGTGTATGTTGAACCATAGAGCTACAACCCATGGTTGAACAGACCATCATAGAACAGCATACACCAGTCCGTGTACTTGTTTAATTATTGAACACGATCATGATAAAACAGCACACACTAGTCCGTGTATATTGAACACGATTGCAAATCGTTGCAAAAAGTTTGGTTTAGGACACAACAATATCTAACTGTGCTGCCAATGAAGTAAGTCCTTGTCGGTTCTTTTCCTACAATCTGCTGTCAAAAAGTAACTACGTACTTTATATATGTACTCACCCTGTGCAAAGCTGGCACAGAAATAAGCAAAGCACAAGACAACACAAATTTTGGAAGCCATTTTGTTCACTTTAGTTCTGTATGAATGGATGGGTGTTACCAGACGAAAAACGTTTATGGAATAAAACTTATACACATACATTCCAAAGTTCAGTGGCACGGCCCACCACGGTTTAATATGAAGTACGTTGGATACAAAGGTTACTCAGAACAATACAGATTTTGCTAGATGACATACTTATAATGGATATATGACGTCGAAATCATGAAGGTGTGGACATTTTGCTAGGAAAGGAAGATGACATGCTGCAGTTTCCTAGATATATGTATGTGAGTTGATGCAGATCAGCAATATTTGAGCTGACTAATGGTGAAGGGGGTTCGAGGGAGGCCACCTCATGCCTGTGACTTCTAACAGAAATGAAAGATACCTGTCAATAACAAAAATGCCACAACCTGTGTCACGTATTATTTAGCGAACAAGCACAGCATCATCATATCAAGGACAACAAAATACCCTCCTGTAAGGCATATTCGCTCTCTGTGTTCTTTAACTGGTTTCTCAATTATTCAGTCATTGATTCGAGATCCGATTCCATGGTAACAGGTTAACAGGGCCCAGCAGGGTCGATGCATTTTACATTATTCATCACTATGCACCTGATATAATTCCCAACGTTTTCTCCGCTTTGCTTCGCAATTTCGAATAATCAGGAAGGGCAGTTTCTGTGCGGACGCGTTCAGATTTTGATCGACGTCCTGTTATGCTGTATTGCCTGGTTCTACAGACTGAGCGTAAACTGACGAATCGCATTTGGGTAATTTGAGAAGAAAAAAGTGATCCTTCAATACTAACTTTGACGGAATTTAATGTATTTTTCTTGCCGTTTCAAACTTCAGACGTCATCAAGTAATAAGAGTCTGGATTTGAGAGACATTTTCAAACAGCACTGACGATGAAGACGTCTGTATTTACAGCCATAGCCATCTTTCTAATCTTAGGAAGAAGCGTCAAGATCAGCGATGGCTACTGCCCATGCCACCCTCCGTGGGTAGCTTACTATCAACACTGTTATCTCGTGGTATTGGAGCCGAAGGCATATCAGTCTGCCGAGGACCATTGCCTCACTTATTCAAGGGGTGTGAGGCAATGTCATCTAGCTTCTGTAGTAAACGCGGAGGAATATGATTTCATCGTGAATCTCGCTCGAGAAGCATCTGTGAAAGAATCCGGTATCTGGCTGGGTCTCAATGACAGGCTGGAAACGTCAAATTTCGTGTGGACCGACGGATCGAATTCGTCTTTCAATCGGTGGTATCACATAGACGAACCTGATGCCAGCAACAACTGCGTGCGAACAGATACCAATCATGAATACAAGATGAATGATAAATCATGTTCGACCAAGCTTGCTTCGGTGTGTAAAGTAAGGCAAAGACACGTGTAAATCTCATTGAAATTTTGACATTTTAAAGACAAATCCATTACTCACACGATTGTGAAAAAATAAAAGTTCCGTTTAAAATCGTTTATGAAAATGTACAAGTAGCCGGTTGATGCTTACAAATATACAACAAAACATAATTATACATGCAGTTTCCCATATTGAAAAACAGTTTTCCCAAGAAATTCAAATCGGTGGTAAAAATTGCTCCTCACTGAATTGTAAATTTATCGTGCATGAGTGTACTTGCACAAATACAATATTTTCATCCTTCTTAAGAGTAAAGAGACTATAAGCTTTATTTTGTCAGAGAACCGTATTAAGCCCAGGGTTCAGTTCTAATCACGGCCACGCCTTTTGATCTAAAACTCTTTTCTTCTTATATTCCTTGAAGTTATCATGCAAGCAAGTCCACAATTTCTCTACAAAACCTCAAATACAAATGAAATTTGGAAGACATCGTTATCTGGTGTTTAATTCGTAACTCTTGTTGGATCAGTCTTAACAACTTTGCAGATGTTAAATTCACAGACTTGCATGCAAAGCTTCAAGACTGTTAATCTTAAGAACTGCGGTTTCAATCATTAATTACTGGCAACCGGTAAAGAGATCTGTTTTGCTATTTTAAGTTCGGCCGCAGCCTGCACTTCTCTTTGAGACGGTACACGGAGCCTGGAAGAAATAAGATCCGTTAAAGTTTACAATGCAATCAGTTTTTTTTTTCGTTCATTATTGTAGATTATTGAAGATTATTCCAATAAGAAACTTGGAATTTTAGCCACATGATAATATACACATGTAAATATCACAAACCAAGCTGTATTGACTGAGAGAGGAAATAGGTATCAAACCACCACAAAAGCAGAACACAGAATTTATACTTCAGTCAGCATATTATATTCTTACACATGCTATCATGTTCACGATGATCAGGACAGCGACCTTATTTGAGTAAACGTTTGATATAAGATCCTAGATATCGAATAACAGTAGGCGAAGTGAATGGAACAATAAAAAAAGACAAGCAACGAGACTATCATCATCCAACTTGAATAAAGGGAGTGAAACGGTCGGCTTGGAAATGATGAGTATGCGTGGTAATATGTGTGTATTTTTGTTACTTGCTATTGATCGTACAATTGCTCTATGAACTATGGGAATTGGAATCTAAAAATGTGCGAAACATTGAAGAGAGGGAAAGGATTTGTGTGTGTGTGTATTAAGCACTAGTGACAGCAGAGGATTTTTTATTTCGAGAGAGGTACATGTATTTGAAAACAAATTGATTTGCTCTATTCAGTTCAGGTTTTGAGCTTCAATTTCAATTGTCCTCTGTGCTTGCTCGTCAAGGATCCATTTCAAGATGCGAATGGTTTTCTCCTGTTCGTCTTCCCTTCTCCATGAACCTTTGAGAATCTGTTCTGTAGGAGGTATTGCCTTCCCAGTTGAGCAGGAAGTCTTTGCATGAGGACTTACTGTGTTGTTATTGTCAATGTTAACGTACACATCAGAGGTTAACTGCTCGGATTGGATGCTTACCGACTCAGCGGGCTGATGGTCAACATGCACTGACTTTAAGACGACTCCTCCAACCAAAGGAGGCGAGACCATTTCACTTTTATTATTCTCATCATTATACACGAAGGAGAAGGTCTTATGAGTCGGTACTGTTTCCCAAGTAACTCCAGTTGAGCCAAAGGCACTTCTCTTGACTTCAGGGCTATCAGAGATGTATTTGTCGAATTGGACTTGGTTGTCGGCCCTAGGTTGACTCGACTTATCCTTGCCAGCCGTCTGCAGAGTACCAGCTTCAGGGACAGGTTGTGTACATGTATGTGCTAAACATTCCGTAGATTTGGATAAGATTCTGTTGTCATGCCAACCAACGCATTTCCAGTTTATTCTACTGGCAGCAGGCGTCGGCGGTCTGTTTGGTTTGGTCTTTGTAGCGTTGTCCGTATTCGTATTCTTAGGGTTTTTGTTTGTATCAATATTTACCGGCGGAAGAGAGAAGCGCCTACCCCGATGAATGTATCGCTGAATACGCCTGGCCGGCTCCTCCGGGTCTTCGTTCAACGAGGTCAAGTTAGTCATATTCTCGGTACAGTGTGCCGGTAATTTACTCTTCCCAAGCAAAGATGATCCAAGAGAACTGCCTCTGTTTTGAGATTCTCTCTCTCCTACACCTTCACTTAAAAGTTTCCTTCCTTCGTCAAATAGGTTTGGCTGATGAGGCAGAGAGTTTCGCCTTCCAAGACGTTTATAATGTTCCAATCGACTCGCTAAATGTTCACTTTCATCGGATTCAGCAAGGGATAGTTTACTTTTTGATTTGTCCATGGAAGCCTTCGATGTTTGTTGGTCATATTCAGTGGCAGGTTTCTCAAACCAAACTGCTTGACTGATCTGATGAGGTTTATTTCTTAGAGGGTTTGAGAGAGGAAGTGAATATCGTCTTCCTCGATGGCGATACATCTCCGTTCTCCTCAAGACTGTTTCATCAACATCGGCATTGCTCACTGTGGAGTTGCACAGGGCCTGCTCTGTTAATTCCAACCCCTTCCCAGTACAGATTTGGCCTTTTTCAACGCCCTTCTCTAATGACAGTTCCTGTTCTGTTTGAAGTCGCTCCGCCATGTCGTGATTAGGTCGAGTCGTCAACTGACCGTAGCTTCTGATTTCCATCTCCGGGGCCGACAGTTGGTGGGGGAAACTGATCGCTGCACCCGATATGTCATCCATTTTCACGGTCACTGGTTTCGCGTTTATTAGTGGTAGACGGACAGACCAGGACGACACCGAGGCGTCTGAGTTGGTGCTATGAGACCAATTTCTGCTGGGTGAAGATGATACAGACAAATCAGAACTCGGGGAGTTTTGTTGGTTTAGTTCCACGTGACCCTCCTTCGAAGCTGGGTATTTTGCTTCTTTCTGCCACCTCTCCATTGCAACGATGGTCTCAGATGTCTGAAGTCGTTACGTGCAAAGCTTGGGGTCTTAATATCTATTGTGATGCAGGTGGGTGTAAGATACACCTGATGAACGTATGCTTTCTTCTCAGTGATGCCAATCAAACTCCAGTTAGTAAACTTGAAGGAGCTGTATAAGCATAGCCGTGGCTGGAGTTACCTCTGGGGTTTAATGTCTCACATGTGTCTGGGTTATGGAATAAACTTGCTCATGCCAAGGGAGAGAAATAAAATTGACTGACCAAGTCCATTCTACTCAAGTCTGGGAAAGAGTTCCTTACATAAACTCGGTGTTGGAATCGATAGATCACCTTGTATTCCAACGGTCAGTGACTCCAATCAATGCTAATCAGCGATTCAAAACAGAATCAGTCAGCCGTGATAAAAGGACGTACCCTTTAGCGAAACTGACTTCAATGTTTTTATTTTGTCGATGACAAGGCTGATTGCTTAATCAGAGTGACATCCAATATTCTGCCATAGCCTCTGTAAAATATGAATGACGATAAACTGCAAGTCACAATTCCTGCAGGATAAATTGTTCAAGAATTTAACTTACAAGGCGGCACAATTCAGATACTGAATGTTGTCATTAAGGCATATTCACCAAATGTTAAAGGACTGTATGTGCTGAGAGGCAGGGATGGATGCGTGGTTCTATTCAAAACTTTCAGTGGGGGTGCAAGGGTCATACAAGGGGTATAACAACACAACTTGGAACGTGCTGTTCGCGCATGGAAGGTCGAAGAAACAAAAAAACAAAGTGGGGCAGTTACTCAATAGGTTAACCTTCTTTCGTACCGTGTGGGTTTCCAATTAAAAAGAGCTTTTCTAAAGTGTTTGTTGCTGACACAATTCAGGACCAGCCCTGAACGGATCAATTTTCTGTGGTTAATTCAAAATCGAGTCTTGCGTTCGCTCAAGTGTGTTAGATAGAGTAGCCACCGTGGAGCCGCATTCCCATTCTTGCTCTGTAATGGGTCGGCTTTATCATTAAATAACCTGGAAATAAACTCTTGGGCGAAGTGAGTGTAGATTTAGGAAGATTTCTGTTTCTGAAACGCAATTATATTGAGATGGAAACGTGCTGCGAACATCTTCGATTCAAGACAGAAACGTGAGCAAAATGGTTTTGTGCACCGCCGGTTTCTTATTATGACTTAAAATAACAAAGTGTAACTTGTACCATTAGAATGTTATTGAAATAGCTGAATCTGAAAGAGAAAAGTAACATCTACAAATTACTAATTCCACTTAAATTACTGCAGCTTTACATACTAGTTAAACTTTACATATTTGGTGTGCTGATACGACATTAAAAGCGAAAAAAATCCCTTCAACGTTTTCAATAATGTGTGTCGGATTTGTTTCTATGTAACATGAAGACTGGTTAAACTTCTTCATATCGGTCGACTGTTTACCAACTTCTTGTGAGCGCCCTCAGACGACTGATAAGAGAGCTTGGGTGTTTGACGAGATTGCATAACAATAATAACACTGCGATGACACATGACTGGCAATGTCCACAATGCCCCCTGACGTCTTGAACAAAGACTTGCATGTAGGTGCACTACTGACACTCGTCTGTTTTTTAAGTTTTTAAAGCTGCAGAAAAAGACGTAAAAAATCAGAAATGACGATACGCTCAATCTGGCTCGTTAATATAATCGAGCCTGCTACAAAAAATCGAAACATTTCTGAATAACTTTATTTATAATCCAGTAATCCTACGGTAAATGTTATCGTTACTATCATTTCAAACTATCCGTTTCTCAAGTGTGACGACACTTCAGTTTAAACCACGCCCACTGCACATAGAGTTGCATGGAACCATGGAACAGAAGTTAACGCCCACCTTGGATGCTCATCCAATGGAAGCTTGCAATCAGTAGTAGCGTGTGCGCGTGTATGACGAGGTCACATACTAACCAGATTACCGACTAACTTTCCTTGAGATACACATGATTGAGATGGAAGGATCCCAATACGACGCCTTTAGCGTCTATCTGCGCACTTCCCCGTTTGAAAACGAGGCTGTGTCAGGTTCAGACAATCAGATACGATCAGACAATTCAAAGTAAGGAGTCAAGACACAAAATATATAAAGGTATGTTAAATTAAGACTTTTCAGGCTGCAAATTTTTGTGGAAGAGTCTTTCAGGATGACTCAACACGTAAAATCAAAAGAAAAAATAACGACAATTGACCGCGAACTAATGTACCTGCGATGGTCGTGTATCTTGTGCAGTGGGCGGGGTTTAAACTGAAGTGCCGTCACACTTACGAACCGGATACTCCATGTACTGTGTGGACTCCGCGGGCGCGCGCGAAAAAATTCAACACAGAGCCTCGGTTTCGATGCAGACATGCGCAGACGGCGCTAATGTGAAATTCCTCTATTGATCACTGTGAAATAATATAATATGCTTCGTTCTCTTGTAACATCCACTGAACTTCTGTGCACAGATTGGCTGAATTTGAACACAAGATGTTCACAAAACGTCAGTGACCAAGTTGTGTTTCGAAAGTGATTCTGTTGTTTTGGTACCACGAGTGTTCTCTATTGCTCCAGTAAATGCAGTGAACGTTGGCCGATACATGTATTTGCTTGAGATACGGGGTATAGGAGAAATTTTTTAAGTCAAATGAATTCCTACTCCGGCCGCATATTGGTTTCCAGGTAGCATAATTGGTTGTTAAGTCACATGTTGACAAGGGAAGTAACAGACATGTTGAGTATAACTTCTCATAGATGTCAGGGCACCTAAGAAAACTGTGCCAAATCGCATCTGTGGGTTGACATGATCGCTGACTTAATCGCCCATTGCGGAGAACTTGACCAAAAATCCGACGCATCGAAGACATTCGACATATCGTTATTTCTTGTTACCTTGGTTACTGAATATGCCTGTACAGTACTTTACGGCTTTTCTGACGACAAACTGCACAGATAGTAGTACTGCATCATACGTCATTCCATTTGGCGGAGTGTGAGATTATAGTCGCACAGTCTTCTTCCCCAGCATTATTCGGTTCGCCTGGTAACCAAATCATGTATGTTGATCCCGTCGGCTTACAGTTCCATGTTCCTTCTGTCTCCCTGTCGTTACAGGCGCTCCAGACCCTACACAGTCCCGTGTTGCTTGCCATGCTTGTGACGAACACATTTTCTTCGACTGATTTAGGAGCTGCTACCATTTTACCTCCCATGTGCGCGCAAGCTGTCCGACTCTCATCGAATGAACACTCATCAACCGTGAGGCGATAGCAGGAATTTCTCCATTGACACGATGGTTCGGAACTCTGTGTCGACGGTTTGATGGAAACAACAGCTAAACAAGTGATAACGTGAAGGATGAACATCCTTGCAACCGGTGCAGATCCTACGTCCGTAAGAGTCATTATTCCATCCACATCTAGAAGACGATGACTGTAAAAGTCTGTCAAGTCGGCTTTGGAATCAGCCCTTTTAAATTAATAACGATGTTCGAACTTCACCAGTTCAAAATGCTCGATAACTTAAACGATATCGCCAGTTTGATGAGAACGTCAAACAAAACTTACAATGACGCAAAAATTACACAACCCAAAAGAGCTTTGAACAAAATAGCAGCCCATGTATAGCTTATTGAATTAGCTGTTATGTTCTCTGCACTTATTGTTCATATGACATAAGTTAAAGTCGTCAAAACTAATCAGTAAAGCAGGACACTGACATTGTCTATAAGAAACATATGAACTTAAGCACTAGTAGGAATCTTGGCGAGATAAACCACGCTGTTAGTCCCGTTCATTTTAAAACAGGTTTTTATAAACTACAAATATTGACACACTTATTTCTTTGTACCGTTTCAAGGCAAAAGTTAATGTAATCCATATCAGACACGTCAAGTCGAATCATTTATTCAAGGTTGACAAAAAAGAATTGAATATTATTAATCATCTTTTATTGTGCACATCGCAAAAGACTTTAACAGTTTAAACAAATTAATCTTTGAACTTTGCGAAATCTATAACGCTGAGGATCAGAAAATGATATTGTACACTGATAACACAACCGGTTTCCATCATGGGGGCGGAGCTAAGAACAGCAAGGGACGGCGTATTAAAGTAGGGTCTTTCAAGTAAGGTTTCTCCTTTGTACCAAACGCGCTGATAATGAAATACTTTTATAATGTCAAGCCAAGTCTTTAATTATAAGAATTGAGGTGTGAGCCAAATGAGAAAGATTACAGGGGTATTTGCTGGAGTCAATAAGATTAATTTCCCGTGTGTGGTGTACGTGAACCGTGACATCGCTCACGCGCCACTGCTATGGCGCCCTCACCCAAGGCAACAAACAGTAATTGAACAAGCCCGTCGTGTAAAGTACAGTTTTTTGACAATTACATTTTATAAATACCATCATCAAGCCGGGTTGTAATATAACATAATGAACTTTGGAATTTTACCACTCGAGAATGTTTGTCTTGCTCTTTCAGCACGTAGTGTTATTACACGCTTGCCTGTACAGTGCATCTAAAGTATGCAAGAACATCAGTATTCATGGATTAATTACCACATATCTTGCCGATACATGGATGTAGCAATAATTATTTCGCAGAAATATCCCCTCTGGTTATCTCAAAACAAACGCCTGGTATCATTTACTGCTTGAGCAAGATTTTAAAAGTGTCAGTACAAACTAAAATCAGAGCATAAGTTTATTTGACATATATTATGCCTCTGAGAGCAATAATAACATTCCCTTAAAATTACATATAAAAATGCATGTATTCGCTAACAGATTCAATACATGTAGAACTGTAGGCAGCATGACAATATATATTATCACTTAGATGTTGATCCATTAAAAACACTAAGGCATGCAGCGTTACTTACAAGACAACTACGATTACAGTACTGAATATAGTTACTGTATTTGTAAAGGAAGTATATGTAAGCATAAATAATTATAGATTTAATGGCTCAACCTATTATAAAAAATGTAGACACAGTCTAGTCATCACCCTGCACAAGCAAAATGGGTAAGTCGTCGACTTACGCCAGTCCAGAGCGTGAGAACGAGGGGGAGAGTAGGCCAACAGAACACTACCTCCTTCCCGATTTTTGTAGAAACAACATCGAGTAAGTGCCAGTCAGCTATTACTTGCTACTGTCTTAATAGCACCGATATCTTCATCAAGAATTCCCCATAGTTCTGAGGATAGATACAGCTTTACTTTCGACCCGTTTCTTTGACGCGTTGGCCCACTAAGTCCATCGAAAGAGTCACGGTACACCCCATCTGATTTAGCAGCTATGACATCGGTCCAAGTGACATGAGGAGGGGCTAAGGAAGAGGAAGAAGGGGGCCGGTGATTCTGCCAGAGTCTTTTTGGTAGTTCCATTGAGTCAAACTTGACCAAAGGATCTTTTTTGGGTCGGTAGTGCTCACGGGCTGTTTTAGAACGACGGGAATGTTGTGGTTTGGTTTGGGATCCCTCGCTAGAGTTCCGTTTAGAGACGGTAGATTCTGCTGTTGGTGGAGGAGCCGATACACAGCTTCGTTGATCATTGTTCGATAATTTGAAGGAAATTCGATAGTTTTTCTTCTTTTCGAACTGTTTTACATCTTTCGGCGATTGAGGGCGTAAGTTTCTGGCTTCTTCTGCGGGACCAGGATCAGATTTGGGCTTGATGCCAAACGTTTGTACCTGTATTCCGTCCATCGAGTTTATGAATTCCTCTCCTGAGGAATAAGTCATACTGACGGCTGGTGGTGAGACTAGATCTCGATATTGAAGCCTTGATCGGAGGTTTCCATATACATGCCGTGCAGCTTGCTGTTTTAAGTAGGGCCAGCGTGCTGTGGAATGAGCACCACTTGCTCGTCCATTGACAACCTCGGTCAAGTCAGTTGCCAGCAACATATTTACCGGGCTTCTAGCGGGGCTCAGACCCCTTTCATCATCCGTATCATCCCACGGTGTTACCGGTGGATTGGTGGGGGAAACTCGTGGTAATTTGTTCCCGTGATAAGACATAGCGTAATCAAACACTGCGCTGCTCTTAATGAAGAGGGGAGCTGGCGAACCGAGAGACGGCATATAGGTTGCCATCGGTTTGGTAGAATCCGTAGCCACTGTATTGCCTGCAGTCGGCACTGATTTATCCATTAGTATTACAGCCTGTTGCAGGTGGTTTCGTCTTTGTCTAATGATCAAGGACAGCTACTCGCTGCTCCCCCACAGTACTGCAATACAACCACCCATCTCTGACTCCATGAAACCGAACGAAAAGCCAAACCCCCTCAGGGTAAAGGTAGAGCTTACGCTCTGATGAACAAAATATAAAACTGCATTCCAGTGAGTTATAATGACACACCTCAGGAGGTACACCGCTGGTTGATCAGTTGGCCAATATACCCTTTGTCAAATCATGGAGGAATAAAAACACAGTAGAGAGATTCGGGGCGAGTTTTCTCGATCGTATTTCCTCCTACAAGTCCATGACGTCCAGTAGTGCGAAAAGTGCACTCCTACGTGTTATAACAATCCTTTTATAGTTCCTTCCTCCATGTTCTAACCGACAACTGTTGAGCATTTTGGACTGATGAGATCCAGCGGGAGGTGCATGGGTGTCGCCTGTGCATGGTAGTCTGTTGTAAACTGCCTGGTTTAGCGTTTGGTAAGGCGATCTTGTTGCCTCAAATGCCCGTCTGCAACACAGTCGTCATGACACGAGGCTCATGGAGAGGTCGATATGCTGAACTTTCTGTATATCGTTACCTTGACAACGATACTCGTGTTGAGCATACATGGTGACCGGATGACCTTAGTCAGTTGGGAGCCTTTTGTTTTCCCATTGATAAACCTCATGACGGTTTGTTTCAAAACGATTGTCATTTAGTTAATAGTATCGCCCAGTGCTCAGCAGAGAACTCACCTATATAATTTTGTCCCCAATACATTTTAATTTCAATTCAGCAACTGAATCCATTCAGAAGCCCCAGATTTACCGATCTTCTGTGACTCTAGTCAGTGTGTCTTTCCTTCCAGGACAGAGAATGTAGACTCATACGTACTGTTATAGACTTTGTTTAAAACTTCACTGTTCAGAGCCACTGAAAGCAACCATGTTATCGGTTGTATGCTATTGCAATTTGTATATCAGTTAATATTTGATCAGGTTAATAACTTGCTAGAAGGAAAGGTTGCGGAATGTGATGTGTGCTCATTCGTGAGTTCGCAAGGGTTTTACTGGATTAGTGATATTGCATTAGAGGACTGGAAGTGAGATACATAGAAAGGGCAACACAGGTTTGCATTCTTTTTTGTTACAATTAAATTTAATTTGTATTCATTATTTGATAACCTACCCTTTCCATGGATAACATTTTAGTCTGACCATTTTTTGCGAGGAATCTCCGTCATGCGTTCGGTTTTAGATCATAACCCGTCTCCGTTCATCAGGGACCGCTTTTGACCGACGGTCGCATCGTGTGTGTTCATTTTACACGCATTCAGCTCATTGTTTAAACAGCAGCATAAAACACACACAGTTATTGATATTCGAGTTTTCCCCTATGTATATTCAATTCTGGTAATTCTCAGATGTTAATGACTATTATGGAAACGGATGTTGAAGGTGGATGACTAAAATTTGTTCCCATGGTTGCGGAGGGCAGTGATGGAAACTCCCACCAGATTCTGACTGGCTGTAAGTGCAGGTCCAGCAAGTTGATGCCATATACGGCTCCACTTCGTAACTAGTTTTTCACACTTTAGTAAAGATTTGGAGTTGAAACGAAATTATATTAGCTCACTATATATTCCTATCGATTGAATGTTTCCATGTGGCGTGATCATTGCGGTCGTGATAGCGGTATATCTGAAGACGTTTCATTATGTGATAATACTCAAAAAGTCAATGAATAAATTCTTGTGAAGTATTAAATCATGTAAGCTCTCTAAAGTAAGATTTCCCATCAGTGATCATCAACCTCTTGAAGGGAAGCCATCTGTCTTCTCATAAACCGCCGGCAGGTGGCGCTGTCTAATCCGTCCAACCATGTCAGTACTTTCCTATCAAGGTCTTCATTAGTCTCCTCATCATCCCCTTTCCCGTCCCTTTCTTCCATCATCTCTTGTTCATTGCTGCTTTTCTCCTGCTTTTTCCTATTTCGATTTCCATACACAGTCCGGCTTGTCACCTGTGGATGTGATTTGGTCCGTTCCAAACGAGCCCAACTTCTGTCTCGTCGTTCCAGAGATCTTACTAACGGTATGTTGCGGTGAGTTTGCCCGGGCAAACACTGATCGGGTATGGGTGGTTGGTCCGCTGGCAGGTGGGAGGTGATTGATGAATTAAAATTGATAGCTGGTTCTGATGAGGATCTTCTGACTTGTATCTGAGCCCTGGACCGGACAGCTGGCAGGTTTAGCCCTTGCGGAAGAAATAGACACAAAACTTCCTAAAGTTACGAAACATTTGGGCAACACATAGTTTGGGCATACAAACACACCCAATTTCAAGGAAATTCATGTACGTTCAGTTATCTTCATAATTACAATACAAATACAGAGCAAGTTCACAAGGACACTGCTTGTGCCCACTGACCTAAATGTATTTGTGAAGTTGGAGGAAAGGCGGGATTCTAGTCCGAAAAACAGAATGAGTGAACATGGGTCAAATTTAAATGTATTTTATCATTGAAGTTTAGTTTTCTAGTGATGTGTACCTTGGGTCAAATTTCTTGGACTTGTCACATGAGCAGCTCCCCTTGGCTTTGAAGTGATCCGCATGTGACTTGTCAAGTCACAAGGACAATCACCAGATGCTCGACTGCCAGAGCTAGCGCTCTTCGTGGAGATGATACTGCTGCTTGCGTCGGACACTTTCTCGTTTAATTTAAGAAATGTTGGTCCTTTGGTCATCAACTGAGACTTGTAGGTCATGGCGGATGCAGGAAGAGCAATTCTTGTGCATCCATCTGGTAGTCTGGGTGAGGTGCTCTTGTCTGTGGCACCAGATCTTGTTTCGAATGTAGTAATGTTCGGTTTATGAACCATGGAAAATGAACTATCGACTCTCCCTGCATCGTCACACGAGATGTCCCTGTCTCCTCCTCCTCGCATACATCTGGTTGATCTTTCCCCGGCTTGTAATGGTACCGGTACCGTATTCCAAGCCGACTTTAACCGTTGATTTGCCATGTCTCCCCTGTTCGATGACATACCCTTCTCCTGTCGTGATGTTCTCCATGTGACATCCTCAATCAGCCTGGTGTCTTTAGTGTGCTTCACTGTCGTATTACCATACCTGTCCAAATTGACCGGAATGTTTCTCCGCTGAGGGGAATCCTTATGACGCAGATCTGTTGTCATAGTTCCGTTCTAAGGTTTCCCTCCATTTGTTCAGCAGTCTACACTGTCAATAGGCAAGGTAAACATTCGTTGTCCACGAAGTTTAGAGCAATAAATGCACCACTTTCTGAGCCTCTTTTCTATCTTTATTGTTGCATCTTGGGCCAAATTAAAATTGGAAGTTTGTGTTCATTTTAGTAACATGACACATCAAGCTACTGAATAAGTGATCAAAACAATATGGAGTGAGGTCAGGTTTCAGGTCATACTTCACACAGGTTGACCATTTATGCCTAAAAGTTATAAGCACGCTATCTTAAAAGTTTTACAACACCTCTTCAATATTGTAATTTAGATGAACGCAAAGTTCGAGTGTCAGTATATACAATTCAACAGTGACGCAGCAAGTTCGTATTTTAGTGGTTGTAGGTACAGGTGTATATGGTCTTACCATTTTGCATTTGGCCGTGATTCCAGACGTTGCTGGAAATCTCTTATTTCATCCAAGGAACACCATCCAATAGTACTAAACAACTATAAGATCTTGAAGAACCAGTCACCGGGAAATAACAGACTGCTGCTCCGCCAGTCAGGACTTGAGTGAAATCTGCAAAATTTCATGAATTAGCAACGACACAATGCGACCAAGACAAGGACCTTCTGACCCCCTCAGGTATGCTTCAACTTGCAAAGGTCAGAGGTCAACAAAACAGGAAAAATATTACTTTCAATGTCACTTTGTTATGAAAGTTTTCGTTTCTTAGCAACCAGCACGTCGATGAAAATCAACTGAATATTAAAATCTGAATGCTGTCTACTCGCATATTTGACTCTTGAACACTCGTTCCCTGTAGGCCCCCTACTCCAACATTTCTGTTAAACTTCATTCAAAATTATCGAGGTAATAACATTTAATCAGTAGTCCAGTTCTGGCCTAGATTTGTGTTTCGTGGCATCGGGTTACAGTCATTACTTACACTCTATAAAGTATAATTCCTGGCGAGAGGTTACAGGTAAATCTTCCGGACTCGTTTTCGTCTAACCGTCAGTTGTAAAATCCTAAGAGCGGCGTCTACTTTTGATCTGTTAAACCTGTCATAGGTAAAACTGCTTCCACACAATGGAGTTTTAACTCATCACAAAGACATGAATGAATGACAGCATTATAGCTTGGATTGACCAAAGAAGGCTTGATATTCCCAAGAGCAAATGCTGATAAAACAAATGTTTGCCAAAAGAATTGTTCTCTCGTTCAGAACTTGTCGAAATCTCGTCTTGCTGGGTTCCCAAGGTGTTCAAAGATGCTTACAGTCCACTTACAATTCTGAAGTTCCCTAAGTTTATTTAAAGAGTAGCCTTGAACAAACTGACATCTAAATGCATGTCATTGCAACGAGACAGAAGTGCAGCTAGCCTTTGTAACGGGGAAACCAACCAGTACATTTCTCCAAAGCGTAGAGGCATAACCCCAAGCTATGATGGTTACACCATCAATATTAGGCCCGTCTTAGCCTTTTAATCCACCAACTGACCGTTTCTTCTCTTTAGAAATCGGTGGGAAGCGAAGCACCGACATTCATACACAGATCGCCTCAATCGATTACAGCTAACACTTTTCATCAATTATTCGTTTTGCTTATACGGGCCTATGGGATATTCGATTAGTGGTGTGCAAACCTTGTAGGGATTGAGAAACAGTAAGTTAAGCTCATTATCGGCGGAATAGATGCAAAACTTGGTGTGGTTCTAAAAAATGTCAATTTACAATGACAGTGAGCAGTGTTTAACTAACTCATGCATTCTGAGCACAGCGCTTCGGCCTGCACGGTGTACTCACAGCGAGCACGAAGTGTTGACCTATGCCTGTCACCTCCATATTTTTCCTGCAAATATACGCATGTAGATGGAGGTATTGAATGACTTTTAGTTTTACAGTCTTGGTGGAATTCTAGATGCGGACTTCTCGAGGCTATTGGGCATATTTTGTATGACCTTTATGGCACCCAACAGGAAGTTGCACGTAGATGTTATTTTCTCCCAGCATATGTCCTGAGAGAAATGCTCTAAAATCTGCTAAGGCACGAGTTACGTTCCTCGACATTTCTAGGTTTCGTTGCACACATTTTCAATCCGGCCACTGACATCTTTTGTATATCAACGTACATGTACCGTGACATCACAGGAGTAATGACACATTTGAATTTTAACCATATTGCCGAAATTTTAAATGAAACTGCTTCATTTTCACTTCCTTTTTAGTCATCCTCAACTAAACGCTTGTTGGTTTATATTAAATGCAGACCCCCTGATACAATTTCATTATTCAAAACTTTGGCAATACTTTCGTACATTGTTTTCTAAACGCAACGTTCCATAATTTCAAGCTGGGTGTGTCGCTGGATGTACTAGCATGTAGGCCTACTTTCGCAGAAGCCTTCTGAAAAGGTTGTAGATCAAATAGCGCCCTCTTTTGATGTCATGTAATGCGCTCATCGCGATAAGTCTTTTGATTAATTTGAATAAAATCTGGCACATCGAGTTATTAGACTGCACACAAACCTAACAATTTGAATTTTCCAGGCTGAAGACACTGTTGCTATACCTCATGATTCGGTGCAAGCTTTTGCATATCGACCACCATGTGAGTGAGATTTGGAAGGCATTCTAGGCATCCGTTTTTTTGTGCTGGTTCTGCTGAACTTTTCTGTAAGTTGATGTACGGTGGTTGCATCGCTTATACTGTAGGAGAATAACTGTTTTGCATAGCATGTTAGAAATTTGTTTTCAAAAATTCTCATTTAATTTCACAGTACATGTAAAACTGTCACTTTGACAGAGACCCAATCTCCATTATAGACAGCTGTGAAGGCAAGTAAACTATTTATTACGTACCTCTGCAAAACTAGCGTGCTGTCAACACTGAACCAATCTCTCAGTAAACACATTTTTCTAGCGTGACAACGTGTAAATCAACTGCAAAACTGCAGTGGACAATTATTATTTTTATTTTGATGATGTGGCGTCTTCGACATTGCGTGCATGAATTATAGGCCTAACAGTCATCAATTTTTTTATTGTCAAGGTAAACTTCTTAGTCTGAAGTCACTGTTCCATTCCGTCGCCTAAAGTAGCTCCCCTGCATGCTGGAACCATCCAAGAGTAAACTCTTGATCGTTCTCTTATTCATCAAATCGGCTGGGAATCGCGCCCACAAAATTATTTGATCACGACACTGTGTGTGTCAACAGGGAGGCAATCACAAATCGACTGATTGTCGCGATTATTATGAAATGACAGAATGCATGATTTCCACATCTTTAGAGCTGTCATTTAACCGATATCAGTGCGTCTCTTAACAATTTATAATCACTAAATTACAAAATCGTCGTTTCATTTGCTGCAAAATGCAGTTGTAGGCCTACATACAAAACAAGAAAATACCAACACGTGGTTTTTCAGCAAACAGAATGCGTCTTTACATCTGTTGACTGTTTTGCCTTAGGCATCAATTGCAAAATAATGGTCAATAAATGTCATATGATATCTGGTAATATTCTTTCAAGATTAGTCGGGGTCATCTCTGTTGGGTCTTGTAATCCTTTCAACCAATTTGACACACGTGTTTCAGCGGTCAGCGGTTCCTTCCTATATTCGGGTGTTGTTTCTCTCTTTGGAGTTTTGTTTTTGTGCTCTTCACAGTCATTATCGTCGTTCTTTTTGTTCGTCGCTTCGTCTGAGGAATCTGGACCGTTGTTTGCGAATCTCCGTGCGATTTCTTGCACTGCTTCGATGCTCAAAATACTTTCCCGTCTCTCTTGGATGTCGTACAAGTTACTAGGATGTCCCGTGTCATCATCAATTAAATGGTCAACAACGTGGTCTTCGTGAGGATAGTGAGGGGCATTGGGATAATCACTGGTACCCATGGGTACTGCAACCTGTTGGGATTTCTTGATAGAGTTTCGTTGTGCATGCTGGGAACCCGAATCGCGCCGTAATCTCCTCCTTGGGAGCACAGAATCGTCGTAATCGACACAGTCTTCCAAAGCCAGGTTAGCCTCATCGTTGTCCTGAACCTCACTGCGTTCTCCTATATACGAAACAAAAACATTATTAGTTAACTTGTTCACAATCCTAAAATCTCGACGTATGTTCTTGCACTCCCCCTTGGGTTTAGGGTTAACTTTAAATGTAAAGTGTTCCATCATTTATCAGGAAGCTAAACCGAGACAGCATTAGAGCAGACCACTTGGGATATGATCCCATATAGTTTGATCCGCCTCACCCGCCCCGCCCCAGGTCGCGTTGGAGTTGTCACATTAGGCAAAAGTCCGTAAATAAACACGGCATGCAGGTGCAGGCGTCCCATGAAACTCTGCGTTCCTTCCCTGGAACGCAAGGAGCATACATGTCACCGGCGATAAAGGGATGCTGTCCTTAACGCAAGGGTGTGAAAGGGGGGACATGAAATGAGATTTTTTTGCCAATTCGTCTATCCTTTATTGAAGAATCAACACTTTATTTCTCGTCACTTATGGACAGCAAAAGGTAGATATCTCACGAATTTTTTACTAGTTTGGTTGTAAATGCTATGTAAGACTCAAAACTAAGGTTACATCCCGTGCATATTAAGTATCGCTTAGTAATTGTCTCGCTCGGAGATGTTTTACGCAATACTTTCTATGTTCTCCCAGCCACTTGACGGTTTAGAGTGTTTTTCACAATCTTCTTGTGTTCCCTAAACGAAGTTACAGCTCAAGTAAGGTGTTTGTTTGCGCAAGATTACAGGATTTTAATGTTAATACATGTACCTCGTCGAGATGTGCGATGACGTAAAATATTGACATCTAAAATACAATGGGTCAAATCAAGTATTGTGTCGTGAATGTTTGAAGATATTTCAGGCTCTCTGAGTAGTAGCAATCTACTTTTTCTTTTTCTTTGTTCACCTGTTCACCCAATAAAGTCACATCGGTGCCATCGATATATCAAATATCTATTAATATACACATTAAGTTGAAATATCAATGATAGGTCAACTACGATCGGTAAGTTCTTTCCTGGACTTCGATTCCTTAATTTTGATTCTCGCGTGGTACTCTTCTGTTGAATTTGGCTTTAATGTCGACTATCAAAGCCAAACATACGTGACTATGAGAAAATTGGGTTAAACATGCATAGCTTTAGAAATTTAAGGGGACTGGATTAAATTTCGCGTAGCCTTGAGAGAGAAAAGAAAGCACCTCCATTCGTTAAACATAACTGATTGTGACAGTCCAGGGGCATGTGAATACAGGCATCAGAAATTCAATGTTCACTGATTCAACTGTTTGTAAAGGTTACAGGATGCATGACTTAGGTCAAGACAATATGACGTCAAACGGATCACATTATTATTCAAAAATACGACTTTACCAAAAAAAATCGTAGTACATGAAATATTGCAGTTGAAAGGGGAGCTTATAGGTTCAGACCAAGGTCAGTGTCAGACTATGAATGTCTGATGAAATAAAATATGCTGATAAAATATACAAAATGGTGGTCTAATGGCAGAAGATGACATCATTACACAGTCCGCAGCCTGACGGACTGGACATGCTCCAACTTGAAGGGTTTCCTCTTCAGTGAATGTCTCAAGTCGCAATCCTTCTTGCCCATCGTCATTCATCCTTTTCTTCTCTTCAGAGTAAGGTCGGCATGGCAGGGCCAAATGTTCAGAGTTTT
Source organism: Acanthaster planci (assembly GCF_054643075.1). Lineage (NCBI taxonomy): Eukaryota > Metazoa > Echinodermata > Asteroidea > Valvatida > Acanthasteridae > Acanthaster > Acanthaster planci. Next base: position 281,310 of record NC_141789.1, read on the forward strand.
GTCAGGGAAATGAGTTCATTCGGAAAAAATACCGTTTTTACGGTGCCAGCATGGCAGGTGTTACAACCTATCTCTTCTTTTTTTTCACCTGTTTTCATTATTTATACAGACACTTTGCATTTTCAGTTTAAGTTTTGAATAAAAATTGGTTATCTTCGTGAATTATAAAATTGATGACCCTTTTATATTCATGGATCTTGAGTACCGTAAAAGCCTCTCCTGGGAGTTGGCAGTGTATTTCGTGAGTTTGTGAATTGATACGCAACGCTTCATCTTCTTAACTTCGCTTTTAAACTTTGTTTGAACCAATCACTATGGTAACAAGCTTTTAAGCCTACCTGTGAACTCACATTGTCACGCCACCGAAAAAGTACATCGCTACCTTTAATCGCCGAGCAAGCATGTGATGCATCGTTGAGTAGAGTTTTGGGCAGAATGATTGATGGTATTAGGAGACCCAGGAGCAACGAACCAGTGCTCACCTCATGACCTCTGAATAATTTCTCCATTGAATTCATTTCATTCCTGCACGATTCTACCCGTGAACATTTAGGTGCGTACCAAACGCCATGCAAGATACCTCCCACGAGGCACTGATACGAAATTTCAGTAAAGGCTTTTCATGCAGGCAAGTCTGCTGGAGGTTTGTTTGCTTGTTCGTTTGTTTGCTATCATAGGCGCTCACGTTCCAAAACTATTGAAGTGACACATGTACGTTTGAGTGAAATTGTTTGCAACTTCTTCTTTGGTGGTAAAGTATGCACTGGCTTGTCTGGTCACAAACACGTACTTCACACCAGCAATTCATTTACGAGGACCTTTGACACAAATTTGAAAATTGAGTATATGCCATAAGAATGTACGCATCTATACTTCACACTAAATTCAGCCGAATTGGGCAAATTTTGTAGCGGGTATACAGAGATGAATTATGCTCAGAAAAATTAAGTCGTTCCTGTCCCCGTTTTTTCGCTCCTTTGTGTTGTTTAAGCCGTAGTTATGTGAACATAATCCACATAATGGTTGGTTTTTCATTGTACCAAGGTGATTGGCATGTTTATCGATCACCTTGCTACAATGAAAGATTAGGATTTACTAATACATGTACCTGGTCGAGTCATGTTACCGTACTTAGTGCGTTGTGAACCCATAAAATGATAAACTATCACAAAATGTTAACAGTTATGTGAAAGAATATGCATATAGGGTGAGTTAGTTCGATCCTGATCATAAAGGACATTAATGTGACAAGGCAGATCAGTCCGAAAAACCTAACATCATATTACTTTTAGTATGTAAAGCCAATCTCTAGCTGAGGTACATCCTGCAAGTATTCATATTTTTTCACAACATGATTACATGGCGACCTTTTTATCCGATTATGATTTTTAATTTGAGGAGCTGGAATCATTTTTCAGTACCAAGCGGAACTGTCATTATACTTTAGACTTACTGAAAGAAAACTGTATGCCACCATTTGTCCCGTATAGTCTATTTGAATTATCTCCTCTGTGACCATGTAGAGCATTGGAGACAGGTTAATCAAGTCCAGGATTTGCCACACTTCATACAATGGAGAGTGTGAAATGTCATATGCGTGAGCAAAGTCCGAATTTTGTGACAAGGCAAGGTAATAAAATGACAGGAGTTCGTCACACAGATACAATGTTCCAATGATTCTTCGTCAACTTAAGAAAAAGCTAAGCATCCGGAAACGTGGAGTGTATTCCACACACCAATGTTTCCTGAAACGTCGCGCGACCGACAAAAATATCGTGCTCAAATCCATGGGCAAGCGCGTAAGCAGTAGGACCTCTCCATGGCCTATTGCTATCTTCAAAAGTTCGGCAGACTCTTTATCAGAGCTCTGCTGTTGAAGTATGTTTATGTTACAAAAGGAATTCAACACAGGTTTGAAGCCCACTACTCTATCAGAAGCGTTGAAACGAACTGCTTCGTCTCGAGCGATTATAAATTTTGTCGAATTCATTAGACCTATTTTTCGATGCCACTCAATAATGGTTTGCTTGGCCGGACTTTGCGCGGTTGTTCACAAGTAGCTCTCCATCAACGACAACCAAACATGCCCTATACGAGACACTAACAACTTTTATAGATTCCGATATTGTTCAAAGAAATGTTTGAAAGACACCTTTTTTTTCAATCGCTGGTATATTTGTATTATTTCTGTGTTTCAGTTTGGAAGTGGTAAAAGAGGGACGTAGTTACGAAATTTGTTTGAGATTGCTCATTGAATACAGGATTTTTACTTGGGAAATTTCGTAGAAATTTGACTATCTGATCTGAAACTCAGTGGCGTATCCAGCAGGGGGGTTGGCCATCTGATCTGAAACTCAATGTCGAATCCAGGGGGGTGGCCATCTGATTTGAAACTCAGAGGCGTATCCAGCAGGGAGTGGCCATCTGATCATCTGCAACTCAGTGGCGTATCCAGCGGGGAGTGGCCATCTGATCATCTGCAACTCAGTGGCGTATCCAGCGGGGGGGGGGCAACTTGCCCCCCTCAGTTTTTTTATACAAATGATACATTTATAGGTGAGTACAGAGAAGAAAGTAATCGGTATATTTATTTATCAAATATTAGCTCCAAAACCCTAAGAAAACAACACCAACAATAAAAGCAAGGGCGTTGGGACCGTAAGGCTTTCGATTTTTTTCTCCCCCAACATCATGTTGAATGAGCCCGAAGCTGCATTAGCTTGTAAATTTGCCCGCCCCCCCCCACACCAAAAGATGGATACGCCGCAGCTGAAACTACATGTATAACAATAATGTTATTCGAAACCAATACCCATTGAAGTTTCTCCATACTTCCCCTAATGACATCGTATCGATCATTTCTCGATGGTACTCATGCACCAATGTTTTTACTGACATCGAATTATTGGCAAGTGGTTTGGATTAGTCTAGCCCACACCTGTCTTGATAGACGAAAATGTCCTTGATACATGTACCTACCTCTGACGTCACATACACAGTGGGAGACAAGACACCAGACAATGGGCTAAAAAGGTTAAACTGGTCTTAAAGGGTAACCTCCCGCTGATAATCATGTCTTTGACTACAGCTTAATGCTGTCAAAAGTCGTATAGTTAGGCTTCCTAGAATCAAGCTGCTGTATGGTTGAAGGTTTATCTTGTCATGGCTAAGGACATAATCCATATGCTTAGCTGTAAAGCTTGCATATAAATTAACAATCAGCCAAGGAAGCCAAATAGGACAGGCTGTCAAGTTGCAGTGATGATTTGGGGGGGGTAGTCGTGTGCAGAATCGTCGTTCAAACTAAAACTTTATCATAACATGAACAAAATCAATCACCTACACGCAATACTAGTGGAAATTCAAGCAACATTTTGAAAAGTTGTTTAATTAAGAATTCGTGCCTGTGATTTTAAATCATGTGTAGTGTTTTTCTTAAATCATTTTGTATTCAGTTGTGTATATGTTGCTTTCATTGCGATTAGTTGTTCATTTGTGCACGTTGACTTCTGTTTCAGAAAAAAATTGAATCATTTGTCTGTAATGTTCGTTCGTTGTTGGCCTGAATGTTACGATCACTCAACTTTAAAATCCCTTGCCAAAACAAAAATCTTCAAGGTTTTATTACAGTAATATCTCATGGAAATCGTCACAGAGAGTTTATTTTGTGTCGGTTATAGCATGACGTTGTTTAAATATTATCTTTCAGATTACATTAAACAGAATGTCTTTTGAGAATATCAAAAGGGAAGTACACAACGTACCTGATGATGTAGATATCTGGTGAGATTTCTTGGATTCTTGTAGCGATAAGGCATCATTGGCAGGAGTATCTGGTCGACTAAGAGCCAAAGGTCCGATTCCTCTCAACCCAACAGTCCTCCTGGTAACAAAGGGAGATCCTGGTGCTCGTGTAGATGCAGTGAGTATCTGAGATGGTTCATTATTGCTACTTGATACATATTGAAGCACATCACTGTACGATCCAAAGGAAAAGGGTCTGGGGCGGCGTTTCTGGTCTTGATCTGAGCATGGTGGTGAGGATGGTCTTGATGATGAGGATGAATCTTGTTCTCCAGAATTGCGTCTCACACCTCCACGGACACGTCTGACAACCATGGGGGATGCCTCCAGTGAGCGACTGATCCTGCTTGGTCCAGACCACGAGGAGTTTAATGCTGGAGGTTTGCTAAGAGTCCTTGGAGAATTAGTTTCCGAAGAGTTCTGCGAGCGTGGGCTTTGGTCTGGTGGATGAGGCACGGGACCAGCCGTGCTGCTCGCTGCTCCTAAACGCAGTCGTCCCAGACTGGAATTGTTCTTAACGAGTTCCGAGTCCGAACACTGCCTCACCATGTACTTCAAACGACGTCTCATGAGCGGACTGGACACGGAAGAAGCAGTGGGGGGATCGCTGTCTAATGCCCCACGGCAAACAGCCGGAATCGCGGTGGTGTCTGATGTTGTTTGATGGTTCCGTGCCAAGTCGTGTGGGATCCCGACAAGAGGGGGTAACTCGCCTGATGTTACGGGGTTACTTTTACTTTTACCAAGCCTCATCTTGCCGTTAGAATGAAGTGACGGTTGGGAGAAGGTTTCATGAGTCGAGAAAAGTTGCGAATGAGGATTGGCGTAATGGTACGATCCACAGATGATGTTGTCCCGATGGTTGTCTATCGGAGAAGTTGATGAAAAATCAGTCATTGTAAAGGCTACACAAGTGACAGTGGCTGACGCTGGCACCAGTCAAATTATCACTGCAGTTATCAGTCCAGTCATCAAAAAGAAAACTCGGTATTTAGCAAGTTCTTTTCTCTGTAGATTTTGCTTTAGATTTAGATCTACTCCCCCCAAATTAAAGCTGTTGTTGCCGCACCAGAATCGTAAAAGCACCTTATTGGTGTTTGCAGGGTGAGTGGCTACACCTCTAATGATGGCTATTGGCGATCAACAACAGACCACGAATAAACTGATTGCTACCGTAGTCTGGGACTTAGGTCTGGCCCTGTGCTCGCTTTGAAACCATCTCCATTCATGCTCTAATTGACTCTCCGAGTCTAGCGAAAAACAGTCTGAAGATGACACTGCGGGAAAGCATGGGCTGGTAAAATATGGGTTATTGTTCTGTTCTGTATAGACCGAATGGTTCTTTCAGCTTGTATCGCTTCGTTGATTCTTCACTTTTCGCAGTCACCCCACGCGGAGTGTTCCTCACAATTCTTTCGGCTCAGGCTCCACAATAGATCAATGGACCATGATAATCACTCCTCAGTTGTAATCATCGTAAGTTCGTTGAAGTGCTTTGCCTTGAAGTGCACCAGTTTGACGTAATTATAACCCATGGACAGGTCCACTCGTTCTTTTGGCTTACCAATCAGAAATCCATCAGAAGCGTACACGGCAACTTCACCACCAAGGCAAAACGCGAAGGTCCGCGTGTTTTCATCTCTAGCGAGACAGCTAAAAATTCACACATACACCATGCAGGTTTTACCCAGAAAGGTTATTAGAGTGATGTCAATGCAACTATACACACCGTCAAAATCCATAGTCTGCGTAACCTGATCGATAAGGTTGTCTATTTTCCCTGAGCCGACTCCCAGTGTTCAATGTGTGCCCATGATGGTACAGGGTCAAACTGTGACCCCCTAAACACCGGCTACAGAGGGGAGATTGATGTTTATCATTTTCCATTGGCCCTCACCACACAAGGCAGTGGGTTTACAATTCATATTCGGCATAAGTAGAGAGCTCTACAGTGTTGTCATGCCAACACACACGCCAGTATACTAGCGACCGATAGCTGTCATGGTGCAATTTTGGACGATGAGGGCGTTGTATGTTATATGCAGTGCCGGTCGATTCACTGAGATGACTAGTCTTTATACATCTCAAATTATTAGTACATGTTTGTACATGTATTTCAAACTGCAACCAAGTCAGCATAATAATATGCTTTTATCGAAAAAAATCGATGACTTAGAAAATAACCACATAGCGTGATCAAAAACATAAAAAGGTCAGTCCACAAACGTTCTAAGGATAGCCTCATTATATGGACATACTGGTGGGAAAATATTTGAAATTTACCGTGTCCCACAACCCATGGTGTATCTTCAATGTTTATCAAACTAACGAATTGCTCATGAACGAATATTCAACCAACAATTAAACAAAGTAACATACGCAAAGTAACAATAGGTCAGGATGGATTTATCGATTTTCGATGAGTTTAAAGTAACAAGTGCTCACAGCCCCCAAATACAAGGTGCGAAGCGCTTTATGTACGACAATGATGAAGTGCTGTGAAAATAGTCACACCAAACACTATTGCTTGTTAGATGTGGTATGGTTAGTGACAGTCTGATGTTCAGTGGGGAATACAGTGGGATGATGAATTCTCAGCAAAAAATAGTTTTCGGTCTTCCACTTTAACTCTGAGGAACAACACTTTTTATCGACAAATGAAAAACGTTATTGCACCTTCCAAAAACGACAAATGGCATACATGCCCGCTTTTTCTTTTCTACATCTTTGAAGACAGTTTATACCAAAGATTGTATAGCGCCGCGCGGCGCTATACAATCTTTGGTTTATACAACGTTCAGAAAAATTCAAAGAAAAATTAAAATAGGTCAAACGGCTAGACTGTTAACACTGTTCGCTTGTACGTCAACAGAAAACGCGGGTCATGTTCTTTTGTGCATGAACGCGCTCACTAACGCAAAGTTTGAGCGTGCGTGTGATACACGCTGCATACGCGCGCGTGTTAACAATACCACTGGACTTGAATTGATATCCGAGTACGCACTGCATTGTTCCATTGTTTACTTTCTGATATTATGATGCAATAATATCCGTTTGAACTGCATTCGTGACGCGAGAGAGGTTGTCGTTTTTCAAAAGTTGTGACACAGTTTTATTGCTTTAAGACTGCCCCAATCAGTTGACAAAGACAAAAAATGATTTCCCGGGACAACGTGACAGCGTCAACTTTCACATCAAACAGAAACGGCGAGTCTCCTAGAAGTATTATTACAACTGGTATTAACTCTACACCCTTTGCAATAAGCAATGATGCAGCACAACCATCTCCCCAGGGACACTCGACTGGATCTCTTAATGTCGGTAGCAAAGACTACAAGAAATCTGACGACCACTCAGAGGTGCAACGAGTTTTAGTGACCCAGAAGTCTGCAACATCATCTGCATCAAGAAATTCTAACAACTTGCCGACAGTTATTGTCGGTAAATCGAATACTGGTAGCATCGCCCCGATAAGTTCAGGTCAGGGCTTCTACTTCCTCCCTGCCGTCAAAACTGCAGCGTCGACCGCAGCGGTTTGTCTTAATAGGTAGGATGTCACTTTGGAATTCGTGTGCACAATATAGGCCTAGGCTGCGTTTGTTCCACACGGATCTTAATCGAGATCAGTGATCCGTCGTTGGTTTACAGACACCAAACGCGAATAATGGATGGTGCAAACCAGCGTAAGGATCACTGATCGCGATCCAGATCCGTATGAAACATGGAGCTTTTATAGAGCTCTATGGTGTGAGGCCCGTAGGTATAGCAAAGATTATTTACATTTTACTGAAGGCCAACTTCGTTACACCTTCAATAAATCTGCAAACTTATGTTAAACTTGTCATGTTCGACATTAAGTTAGGCTTCATCAACGTTATACAGTGTGTAGGCATGTACTGTCCAAATCGACTGGATCATTTAAAAACGACTACGTTAGCTCAATTTTTCTTCAAGATTTTGACAGCTTTTGTCTTTGATTTCATATTTAGGCCGACTACAGAAACTAACCCTCAATCTGGTACAGTGACAATGACGCCATCAGTAGCTACAACCACTCCCAGCATCACGTGTAAAATCGGAGATAAAGTTTACAGGTGCTTTGAGATAGAATCCAATGTCACAACTCCCAGCAATGGCAGTCTATTGTCAAAACAGGAACTTAGTGTGGCCTCCAGACCACCAACTTCTGAGGGTCGATCAGGTAAGATCTTCAAGCTATCAAATAATGAGGATAGATTCGCTATGGTCTCTAAGTTACCGACTACTGAGAAGAAATCCATTATCGTCTCTAAGCAAGCAACCACTGCTGAAGAGAGATCTGGTACACTTTTCAAGCTACCAACGACCGAGGATGGATCTAAAATGTCCATCAAGCAACCTGTTGGCAAGGAATCTGATAACATTATGGTCTCCAAGCTCTGTCATCCCGAAGAGCCATCCATAACAACCTCAGCCGAGTTTGTACATCAGCCTCGATCAACAACAGATCCAGTTATTAGTATTCCAAGTCCCAGGTTTGTTGATTTTATTTCATTTCATTTCGGTTACACTAACACCCCGTGCGTTGGCAAGTACTCTTCGGTTGTTCTAAGTCTTGTGTTTAAATGATGACTTTAAACAGACATACTTCTTTTAAACGAATCTACTTACAACATTTAACAGCCAGCAGGTGACAAGTCTGACAAACCAGCAAGCACTCCGTGCACCAGCGACCAATCGTCTAACATCCTCAGCTAACACCAGTCATGCACAACCAACTGAAAAAACTGACGAAGCACCAAAAGAATTGACATCAATTCCCTCTTCCTTAAATACTGAAACCACGGCAGACTGCTCTTCTGTCGCTGGTGATGCCGGCACGCCTGAGGTGGAAAAAAACTACACCGAGCTCACTCTATACAGGCCCAAGAACGTGAAACCTCCGAGACCTGTTGAAAAAGCGCATTCGAAGGCCATGCCTGTGTATGATGCCAAAATGAACGATGTAGTCCTGTCTCCTTTCGCCGGACCTTTGTTCCAAATCAATGAAAATTGCTCCAATGCCTTCGGAGATGGTTTCAAACTCGCTGTGGTTACAAACCGAGCCACGCCCATTGATTGCTCCCCGATTGCCGCCTTGACGCCCTCTACAAGCAAGCTCCATGCAACCACGCCTCCTAAAATCTGTAGTGATGACGTCGGAGTGGTAATCACTGATGTTGATACTATGCCTGCTCCCAACAGTGACAGTGAGTATGTGTGTGATTGTAGTCAAAAGTCAATTAAATCCTCCGTTGTCAGTTTTCCGTGCCAGTATGGACTGATATATATGAAAAAAGTATACCTGTCCATGGTTTGACTGGTTTTGTTTCCAGGTTTACCAAGGAAGCGTGCCCATCCAACCAATCACATTAAACGACCGATGAACGCCTTCATGGTGTGGGCTCGTATCCACAGAGCGCGCCTAGCTCATCAGTTCCCACATGCCAATAATGCTGACATTAGCATCCAGCTTGGCCAATCGTGGAACGCACTGACGCAAGAACAAAAACAACCATTCTACGATGAGGCCGAGAAACTGAGGAAACTGCATAGACAGGAACATCCGGGTACGTATGATGATGATGTCATAAATGAATCAAAAATAATCACTAACACAAAACGTTTGTTCGGTGAGAGTTTCACTTTCATGCGATTTTTTTTTCTTTTCAAGGTTGGGTATATAGCCCTCGCCCGCCAAAACGAAGACGTGATGGTTTTACCCTCGCTCCTTACAACACAAACCAAGCCTGTATTCTTCCAAAGTGTAAACTGAACCCAAATGCAACCTCGCACTTCACATTTGCGTCGCAGCCCGGATGTGCTGCACCAAAAAGCGAATCCAAAGGTAACGATTTTATTTATGTTCCCGTGTCAGTGTTTCTTGTGTATCTGATGTGGGTTTCAAAGCCGTCCTTGTTGTTGGGATCTGTTTTATTCTGCACGATAATCTGCTCAGAACTGTTTTTCTTTCTTTTTTTCCCTCGACAACTTGAAGGACTCCCAGCAAGGTCTGGAGCCCAACCGGCACCCAGCAATAATACAAATATTCGCTTGCCAGCTAAGGACACCAGAGATAAAACCGGCTTTACCAAACAGGTGTGTAGAAAGATTTGAAGGGACTTACGGGGGTAATTTCCACCTTTCTGCTCCTGAACAATTAATGTCAAAATAATGCATTGTAACCAATGATTTACCAATAATCTCTACGGCGATCTACTTGCTCACTTCATTACTTAGATGATGATAATATCAATGTTCTTTCTTGATCCTACTCACAGCATTACATAATAGAGCCCATTGGATCACCACGCCCCCCGGCAGCTATCCAAACATTGCAAGCATCTAGTCATCCAACAATTGGCGGTCAAGTAACAGTCGGTCAAAGCGCACGGTCAGCGGAAGCTCGCACGCACAAGACATACGCAGCCGATGGTAGTGCACTTCTGCATCTCGTTAGTGGTCAAGCTGGACATCATGTGTCTGGACAAGGTCAAGGCACAACAGCTGTCGTTTCTGCCGGAAATGTCCCCATTATGGTCAGTCCCAACGTGCAATTTGTTCGAGACACTATACAGAACATTACACCCTCTGTAGGGTATACAGCGCCCCCACAAGCAGGCCGTGTCCAGACAACAATTCATGACCCCGTAGCTATCATAGATTCGGATGGCGGATGTCTTGAGAGTGCATCAGCGAACGTGTCCTCACACGCAGGGTCAGATTCAGGATCATCCACGTTTCATCAAGATGATGATTTAGACGACGATGAGCGATCACTGAATCTACACATCCCTGAGGACCCGGGATCCACTGAGCGTCGAGCAGTTGATGTCCAGTTGTTTCAGCGATTCCTGTGTGACATCAACGCCTGTGCGAAGCAAGACAATAGGAAGACGCCCCCACCGGCCACTCACGGCGATGCTCCCGATGATAGCGGCACTGATGACAATGAGGAACTCATTGATGTTGTAACATAAATGGGTTTTTCTAATTTAGAATCCTGCTGAAAAAGTCACGATCACAAATGACAAAGGGTGTACATCGTTTGGCTGCATGCTGATTCTTGAAAGATTGTATTGTATTTGTTCTCTCATCTTCTCAGTAAACAAATTAGTTTTGAGAATCACATTTTACCTTGCATGTTTGTAATTTGTAATCTTATAAATTATTTTAATGTGTAAATATGATTTACTGTGAATTCTGTACAGTTTTAGTCTCAGTAAATTGCAAATCCATACATTTATTAAATCAGATTTTACTATTTACTACTTCTTTGTTGTTGATACGTTTTATTTCTTTGATTGCTAGTGATTATTTTTGTAAATTTACGCGGAAAATAAAATATGTTCTGAACTAATAAACTGGTTTTATTTACACGAAATAAAGTCTCCCTGATGAAAATTCACCCTCCAAACTGTTTGTTATTCATCTTCATCCTTCGTTTGTATTTGACACATTCACAAAATATTTGCTTGTGTCAGATGTACATCATTCTGCCCACCCCATTGTCCTTCATCTCTTACCAAAGCGACAGAACTATAAGAGCTTGCTATTTCGAGCTCATTCATGGCTTTCCAGACCCTGCACGAGTCTTGTTTCTCCTTCGTCTACTAAATGAACTGAGATTCCAAGGCGCGAATTTCAACAATGATTATTTAAATAAGGATTCTGGGTTCTTACAATTCGACTGAATAGCTCTGTCTGCTCACGCAGATTTTTGTCATTTGACAACGAGCTGCACGAACTTCTGCACACACAGAGACTTCATACCTAGACGAGTAATTGGGACGACATCGAGTATTTCTTCCCTCAGAAGGTAATATGAAACATTCATTTTAACAATTCAGAACATCACTTATGTTTGGAAAAGACTAAAGGCCTCGATGCGGTCTTCGTAAGCCTTAAGTATAAAACAGGAACCCAATATCAATTCAATCTATGACGTCGATGTTTCAATAAGAAAGACGCAAATTTACACCGATCAGGCAGTCTGGTGTTGGGTATACAAAACCCCATAGGTAAGACCCAAAACAGCGGCGGAACCAATTTCTGGGTAGGCGGGGTAAAATATGATCTTTTCTCAAAAAAACGAAGCTCCAATTTTTTAAATTCGTTTGAAGAGATCTCCCCAGGAAAGGTGGTATAGTATCATTTCGAAGGTGTTAGTGTTTTGCAACATGTCCAGGGGACTCCCCCCTCCCCGATACGCCACTGGTCTGAAATGGAGGGATACCCCGTGCCGTTTCGGGCAGTCTCAAGTCACACAATAATTATGAACAGGTTTATTTTTGAAGTACAAAATGTCTGTTTTAAAACAATGTATCTGTAAAATTAAACCATTAGGTAAATTGGCAACGCTTCATCAGAAACACATAGGAAGACGATGGAAGGACAAACAACTCCCATCAGACAAAGCCAAGCTACGCCCTCCACTCTGTTCCCAAGCCAGTCATCGGATACCATTCTGTCATCTGGTGTCAACAAACCAATGAGTGCACTCCTTGCCGATATAACTTCACTGATGCTCCTATCAGCATCCGCAGACCAAAACAATGAATATGATGGTATGCAATTCTCATGACTCAAGTTCAAAACTGTAAACTCATGACCAAACACAATTCCCCAGATCAAGGCTTAGTATAGGAAAACGAGTATAAAGTGATTTACAAGGGTGAAAAAGACGAGTAAAATGTGGTTTAAATTTATTAAAAAGTTACATAATTGGGCCCTAAGTAAAAATCTTTGTAAATGGACAATGATCAAATAGTGCGATGCAATGTATTCAACACGACGATATTAAATCGTCAATGACGAGATAAGGCCTTATAGAAAAGGATACGGTGATCTTCGTTGGCAACTTATCTCTTGAAATACTGGTGTTGTACTTCATCTTGTTATTTATTTCTTTTCAGTTTCCGGTTCACCACCATCCTTCCTTGTAGATCTTGAGAAAACCGTCGTTGACCGCTTGAAGCACGCTGACGAATACGCTGACATTGGTCAAGATTTAGGCACGAATGCTGCACATAATATGCCGATTTATAGACCAATGGAAGGCAAACCAACAATGGCATCTGACACTAAAAGGTAAAAATACCAAGAGTAGTCTAAATTTAGTATTAAGTTTTTCCAACATTTCGATTTCACTATCAATGAAGAATGATTTGTCTCTTTCGTTTAAGTTGATTTTCCTTTTCATTAAAATTGACCTTATCCCTGTACTATCCAATTGGCACCCTTTAATCCTTCCTGTTGATAAATCTTTCAAATTACCAATTTTAAAAGTATGCCTAACATGTAGTAACATACATTTATGGATGTCTAGATCTATGGAGCATTTGATGCTTGCAATGGCAGCCAAACCAAGACCCGACCTGGTCAGTCTGCAGAGCGCTGCTGATTGTTCCATCACTGATCGTCCACTCTGTATGACATTCGACAGCGGAATATCGAGGTATAAGTAGAAACATTTATTGTCATTTGTCTGGCAGTCGATTCTCTCCTTACTCTTCTATGCAACGTTCTGTATCATTTTCAACTTTTTAAATTGCAAAGATTCGTTTAATTTGACTCACCAGTATGTGATCTTCTTATCGCACGTTAATGACGTAAACAACATTCTACCCGCACATGCTAACCCTTGTCTCCTATTTTATTACCAAAACACAAATTCTGTACTAATTATGAATTCATATCTTAATTTTCCATTTTACAGCCCAGCATCTGCCCTTTTACCCGGAAATGTTGAGACTGAACGGTCTCTGAAGGTGGACGATTCTACTGTTAGTAAGCAATTGCATCAGCGTCTACAGCGTCTTAAGACGTTTGTGGAGCAAAGACTACAAGATTCAAGTCATCCAAGGGAAAGTAAATGTAAAGTAGAAAACTCCTCCAAGAACAAGCTGGATACTCTTAAGTCTTACTGGTTTTCCACATTACCGAACTTTGAGGCAAATATGAACGCACTGATAAACACACACACATCCGATGTTCTATTAACTGAATCGCAGGTGCAACATTGTCGAAAGAGATCAGAGACCGTCTGTGCACACTTGCAAAATCTAGCCTTACTTCTAGCCGTTCTGAGAGCCCATCTGCACCTGAGCTATTCATGGAAAAAGCACTGTCCAGCAGCCTACTCATATTTGAAAATACCAAGGTAAGGTAGTTCTAAAAGAATACTTTTCCTCAAGCAGTGCTCTCCAAAAATAAAGAGAAAAAATTAGGACAATTACATCCAAGAAAGTACCGTCGTAAAATCAAGATTTTGGGTGAAGGCACAATGATTTATCATTTGAAATATTATCTCTCCTGTAGCTATCAGCCGAGGTTGCCTATTTACAGAAGAAAGTTGAAATCCTTGAAGACATTGCTGCGACTAGAGGCTTTAATCCTGAAGCCTGTAAGGTACTGGCCATCAACAGAAAATATTTCCAAGAACAGGTGAAATTGATTCATGTTTCAAACATAGACTTTCTATGCCCCGTACTAAACAATTCTTCAGCAGCTTTTTTTAATATGCCGCTGTTTCCAACTTGCTATATGTGGCATTTGTATCATTGTTTCTCAGCCTACTATGGAGACAATCAGCATTGGATCTCAGACAGATGAACAAATAAAACAGCATTCAACATTTGACGAATCAGACTTTGGGTAAGTAGTCCAGATAAAACCTGCAAGGTATCGTAATTATTTTTTCATAAGTCTCACTTTTGTAAACAACAGTAAATCCCCTCAAACTCTGAAATTAGAGCAGTCATTGAAGCAAAACTAACCAGACATTGAACCTTACAATATCATTTTACTAAAGCTCCGAATAGAATAGCGCTTAGCTTTCTCAAGAATGTATGAAGCCTTTGTGGCCTACATCATCTTAAATACAAGAATGGTCATAAATAATTATCTGTAGTCAATCTAACCAAATATTACCGGTTTCCTGTTTCATTATCAGCATATCAGACTTTTCTCTGACATCACCGGAGACCAACTGTCTGATGAGCACAGCTTTCTGCAAGGATGGCGAGTTCCCACAACCCTCTGGGATGTCAACACCAGGAACAGCTTCAAACAAACGACAACGACGCAAAATTGAGGTCCCAACGCAACTCAAAGGTAAGTGACCATTATGTTTACACAGTGCGATGCTAACGAATCGTTTAAATCTCTGCAATCCAAAATTGGAATACAGTTCCCCTTGAGCAGAAAGAACTCTACATCTAATTGACAAAATTATGGCAAATTGATTAGCCTTTCGGGGACCGATGATTGCATTTTTCCTTAATCTTCTAGTGACACCATCAACATCTTACCTAAGCATCGATCCATGGGCTGATGTCGATGATAAACAGCAGAATGGATCCTACACAGGCTGCTGGAGAGGGTTGTGCGCTTGCTTCTACAACAGTCCACAGGCCAGACATAACTGAGACTTGTCAATCACCTTCAACTGCGTGTGAAGTAGTCTCAAATTAACAGTTTGGTCAAACTCTGTACAAATTAGTACGCTTATTACACAAATAACTCTTTTGGGTTAACAACTTATTTATTTGCGACAAAGCAAAACTATAAAACAAAGTCCATACATGTGAAGTGTACATTGTTCTGCCACCTCAATGTGCCAGTTTATTTCATAAACAATATTGTTATGTATAAACTAGAAGTGAACATGTAATGTAACTTCAAGTAAGATTCGCATATACATAAATCATAATATTGGAAAAGCCGGTTGCCAACTTGGTAAGTGTTGTTTACACAAGATATAACTTTCCTTATTTTTTTTCCTCATCTGGGTACTAAAAAAATGCTCCCTCTTTAGTTGGACTACGCAGACAAGCATAACACATGCACGTAAACGCATATATACCATTTATAACTGATTTCATCAGTGCAAAGAAAAAAACAACAGGAAACAGTGGGTTACATGTGGATTATATCCAAGAAACTTGTCAAATTATTTGTGCTGATGACCTTCTGAAAGAAAACAAACTACCTCGATATATCTGTCGTTCTCCACGTATTACGCCTAATGAATAGACATGTAATTTACTTTGCATAAGTCATTTAATTTAGAAGGCAAAAATGAGAAATTTCATTATTAAATCACTCGTTCATCATCATTTTAATTTTGAAAGGTAACTAATTTATTTCTAAGGCTTGTGCCCAACAAACCAACGTTAAAATACTGAGAGCTTGTTCATTAAACAAAGTTTCATTCTGTTACTTGTACACCTTGTCAGTTGATCGAATCTGCACCAATAAACATTTTCTTGAGAAGCAAGTGTAAGTTTCTTTAGCTGTGCACTTCTGCAATCAATTTTATGGATTATTAAATTAATACAAATTACAATGTATACAAGGCAAGCAAATACACTGATATCATAAACTACCAACTGTACCCTGTGAAAAACCAAACTGAAAAAGAAACATTATCACGAGATTTCCAAAAGAAAAGAACCCCCACCCACTCTCTCCAAAAAACCCAAGAACCCACTAAACAAAATCTGCTTGCAAAAGTGGCCCCCATAGATTTCCAGCATTTCAAAATACAATATATATGATTTACATTTGAGGAAACATAACATTGTAGTCATTATTTCTATTTCCCATAAAGCAATTCTGAAAACAAATTAACTTGATTCTCACAAAAGGAGTTAGTTTTTGTTCCTTTCCAAACTCGGCATAGAAATAAGACTCTCTCCACTCAAACTTGTACTGTGCAGCTTATAAATACATAAAGGAATTGATAAAAAGATGGAAATCAAGTTACTAGAGCCACTCTTTGTGAAAATAGGTAATTTTGGCTGTTTATGCCTTGTCAAAAAAATCAGTTTGTAGTTGAATTTTGATTACTTGCTTCCAAACAGTTCAGTATTAAGATCGGATAAATTCTAAAAGAAACAGCTCTAGAAAGTAACAAACATGTTTCTCCAACATAACTCATCATCTGGAGTTGAATTTCATTCCATTAATAAAGTAACATTTCTTAACTGTAAATTCACAATTTCCTATAACGATTTCAACTCCCCCCACCAAATATCTAATTTCCTGAACATTTGAGGAGACTATCACTATCAGTGAGTAGTATTCTCAAAATAGATTTTATTGGCTCCTAGCCACGCCCCCTTACCACACCCTTCAAGTAACATCTTGCAATCCGTCACCTTTTACTCTTCTTCATAGCTTCTCGCAGAAGGCGATCAAATTCTGTTTCCATTTTATCTTCACTTTGATTGGTAGATGGATTCTTCTTGTAACCAAACTCGAGTGCCATCTCTTCCTGTCCCATTGAATCTGTAAGTAGGACAAATACAACGGGACAATCAACATCACTTACTTAGGAAAAGAGTATGCATTATGCATCAGGTATTGTCTAATCTGAATTCGAATAAAAAGTGTAAACAAAAACATTACATCCTGGGTGATTGGGAAATTTGGCTGTTGGTGCAGGATATTAATCTGATGAAATTCAGCAACTGTACAACCACTTTCAATGTCTGTGTTGACTTACCAAGGTCTTCATAATCTGCCTTACAGAATTGCCGACGACCACCAAAGCAGATGTCATACTCTGGTTCATTATAATCTTTGTTTGCCCCTTCAAAGCAGAAAGAATGATAAAGAAGTGTTTTTGAACAATCAATGCAATTCATATGTAAAAAGGCGGAGAGCTTGTATCTGCTGGAATTGTATATTTAACCACTTGCTGCCAGGGCACCTGTTTTGGAGCACATAGGCTTTATACACGAAGCCGGGGAGCCCAAAACCAGGACAAAAGAGCTGCGCCTTGTAACAAAAGAACGTGATCGGCACAAAAGACTGAGCTCTGGGCATTACCGACATTTTTTCATTCTCAATAGTGGAGATAATCCAGCCTTGTTTTGAAACAGTATACCACAGTTTTGGGCATTTAGTGCGAGCGGATTACCACCCGAGGACAAAAGCGCTCCACCACCACAGTGATGAGCCACACAGCACCGCTGCATGCTAATCTGGCCCCTATTGAAAAGAGGTCAGCAGCGCACTGTGCCAGGTTCGTGAACAAACAAAAGTTACATAACACTGCACAATCTGGGCTCTTTGTACAAGGCTGCAGGCCTGGCTGAAATACTCAGGCATCAATAGATTTTTGTCTGTCAGGCTACAGTGGTGACCAAACAGTAATTCATGTGGGTGTAAACGTCAGTTAATTGAAATGATGTATTTTTGAAGATTTTTAAAAACTGAAAATTTCGAAATTTGCCCGTATGTGTCCACTGCATTTTTGAAACCACCCAGCAGCATGTGGTTAACAAAACAGCTACAAAATTATGAGAGAGAACTATATCAGATGTCGACTACAGCGGTCATCGTGGCTACATAATATTTCACACCCTTACCTTCAACAGCTGCATAGGCATCACACTTGTACACGTAAGTCACAAAGGCATAATTATCCCTGTGGAAACAAATGGATACTGCCATGAATATTAGTATTTGAATGTTTAAAACAGGTATATGATGTCGTCATACCATACATATTTTGGTGAACTGTTGAAATGTTTTCTTCTGTCTAACAAAAGTTGATGTGTTTAATCATTTAAATTTAAAAATCAGGACACAGCATTGATGCATTTACATGTTTTACAACAAACAACTAGCCTGCAGTACTAACCCAACATCTCTGAAATGCAGCGTTATCCGCTCAATTTCACCAAATTTTCCAAACCTCTTCCTCAGTGTGTTGCGAGTGGTCCCATAAGGAATGCGTCCAATATAAACAACTCGGCGATCAGCCTAATACAGGAGAATTAATGAAATGATTGAGGGCCCTTTAAAAACAATACAGAACATGTATTGAAATTCAACTGCGCAGGAATCATTGTGATCCAACAGGTGGCAATTATTTGATCCTTGTGATCCAAGTTGAGAACAACCAACTTCTCCTAGCCACTGGTTTTGTGTCTGTTGGCTTCTAGTGTCACTGCATATCCCCATTTGAAACTTCCCCTTCCCTTTCATCCAGCACCGGATCAAACCTCTGAATTGTTCTGGCCAATGCCTTCATCTTACATCCCTCATCCCTCAATCCTAGCCATTATTAAAGTAAGTCCTCATCTTACCCACTGTTCTTGCTGTTCTTTCATCCTCTCTTCCCTTTTTCTTTTTTCACTGCGCTCAATGCTGACACTTCGCATTCTTCTCCGGCTACGAGATCGGCTGTGTGACGGGAATGCAATTCAAGAATTTCCTAACATAGAGACTCGTATTTGTCAAACTATCAGGTAAATCCTAAATGACGTCCAGTTATCCCAGGTATGAGTCATCTAAGACCAGATGGAAAAATACCCACCTTTCCCTGGTAGGCCAATCGAGATCATAATTTATATGACATATTTGATCACCTTTACACAGTAATTGCTGACAAATACAGTGTGGGTCACATGATACACAAGAGATTAATGTGATCTTAAAGTAAAAAAAAATGATGTAAATCAAAATGATAACGTCGAGATTTGAAGAACCTTACCTATGACGTCGTCGGTGACTGCGGCTAGAACTTCTCCATCGTCTATCCGACTCGCAAGAATGTGATCTCACAGAATCATATGACCCTGACCTTGACCTCCTCCTAGACATTGAGGATGATGTTGATCGTGACCTGGGTCGCCAATGCCTGGATCTTGAGTGTGACCTTGAACGGGATCTTGAGGATGATGAGGATCGTGAAGCTGAAGAGTAGGTTGAGTATCTCCGACGTCGATGACGTTTGAATGAACGTGAACAAGAACGTGATCGGGATCGCGAGGATGAGGATGACAAAGTGTAAGAATGTCTTGAATCTCTTCGACGTCTTGTCCTCGAGAAAGATGAGCATGATGAGTATGATGAAAGGGAACGACCCCTTGATGAAGATCTTGAACTTGATCTTGAAAGAGAAGACCGGGCAGAATGTGAGCGGCAACGAGAATGTCGTTCCGAGTAACTAGTCTTCCTGTACTCATAACCATTTGATATCCCTTCTTGCTCATTGGCAGGACTGTGAGAGTCCTCACCACATTGTCGGTTTTCTTTAACATCTCCATTGTTTCCTCCACTGGATTCAATTACTTGAACAGTAACAGCATTCACAGTTTTCTCTCTGTTCACATCTTTTTCTGTGTCATCCACACTGTTAGCAATCTTTCTTTCATTTCTTCCTCGATGTCTCCCATGATGCCGTGACCTGTGTCGATGGCGTCTGTGTTCCTTCAAATTATCCTCTGTTTGCTTTAATTTCTCCGTTTCGTCCTTTTCTTTCAGTTGAGTCATTTCCTCTTCTTTCTTTCTTGCTTCCTCCTCCTCAACCTTGCTAATCTCCTGATACATGTGCTTCCCCAAAAAGTAATCAGGAATCTTGTCAAAGAACGCAGGCTTTGTATCATTGCCTTGACAGTTTTGTTCTTCCATGGAATTATCATCCACAATATCTGTCTTCTTTTCCTCTGACAACTTTCCTGTTTGGCAAGTTTTTGCAGGTACAGTTAACTCAGATAATGGCTGGATGTACTCAGGTAATTTATTCATCAGATGCACTGGCTCTACGACTCCATCATTTGACTTGTCAGAACGCCTCCCTCCAGAAGCTCTTCCCACCTTCTTCCCTTTCTTCCTGATTTTATATTTTTGTTTATAAACAGCTTTCCTCTCTTCAACTGATAAGTTACTAGAGTCATTGAGGGGGCTTGATGATACTGAGTTGGATGGGTTCACATTCTGCCCATTACTAATGCTGCAGTAATCATGGTCCATGACTAGATAATCAAAGCCTTGATCAGCACTGCAGATGACCGATAATCCTTCATGCTGGACTGTACCTGGACTAGAGGTTCTGCTACTGGGTAGACTAACACAATCTCGTTCTGTTGTCAATAGATTGGTGTCCTTAGCTCGGAGACGTTTGCTTGGCATGGCTAAAGGCTCTAGGAGGATAGTAGATTTCCGCTTGACTGGAGATATCTTCTTGGCAAGGTTCCTTGGATCTGATGAAGTGAACAAATTACACAAACTTTTACTTAAATACTCTTCAAAATAAATGCTAACAATTGCATTAGAAATTCAGTTTTCTAATTGTCTGTTTTACAGAAAAACAACAGATCAATGAAATCAAACTCACCTTGAAGTCTACTTGACTTTGACTTGATTTGGGAATTCTCCCTGAAGAAACAATAAAATTTCATAACCTTAAACCTGAGGGCAAAATGTTTTGACAGTATATGTACATTGAGAACAAATGGCTTTTAGCAAAGTTTAAACATGATCTAATAACAGCTATAGCATACCCTCCCTCCGCAGAGTTAGTCAAGACTGTAGCCTCTGTCTGCTCAAATTTCTGTAACAGACTGCCGAGGTCATTGGCTTCAATACCTGGAAAAATAAAAGAGTACCCTTTGATTTAATGCAAACAAGTACATAGATTTATGTACTTGTTCTCATAAACTGAACTTTGAAAGTCAAAACATTCTTTCTCAAGTATTTTATTCTGTTTTTCCATCTAACACATTGTCACCTACTATCTAATTATGCTGCTCACATATATAGCTTCAGGCTTTTTACCACTTCTGTAACTTGGTAGTGTAATGATACTCGACATCACTCACCAATATCCAACATATCTTCTTCACATTTCTGTTCCTCCTCCATCAATAAGAATCTTTCCTCAGTCTCAAGTTTGTCACGACTTGTAAGATGCTCAATGGTTAAGTTAAAATCTTCCATGTCCAATGCTTTCCTTGGTGGAACTTGCGCAGGCTCATCCATGAGAGCAATGTGCTGCTCCAACTCATACTCCCTCCTCTGGTGACTAGGCTCACGAGGAGGGAATAGTATTTGATAGTGGAGAGATGACAAGTCTTCAGGTTCCTCTTCCATGATATATTTGTTCTACAAAAAAGGCAGTAAATGGGTCACTGAAAATATTAGGCCTGGCTGAATGAATTCCCATTTAGTGCTGTCTCTTGACATAAGTTGAAACTAAAGGTGACGTGGTGGTCGTTCCAGCAAATCACAACTAAATACAATTTTCAAATTTACTGAATTATTTAAAATCTCTCAAAACGCCCCTTCTTGTCTGGGTTACCCCATCCAGGATATGGGGACTGTTGAGGTAAGTTTTGTGTTTTGTGAGTATGAGAAATCATGTTTCAGTAACTGTGTAACATGCAGTGTTCAAAAAACATAAAAAAGGAATTAGTTTCTCAACATTCACAGAAGCACGCCACATGTAAATCAGCAGTCAATTTTGCCCGGATATGAAACAGCCGTTAGTATTTCAAAGATTGCTACCCATCAACACAGGTGCTTTCACAGAGCTGCCTTGAGTTAGACTTAAGGGAGTCTGGGTTGTGACTGCATTTGCTTACAATTTGATCAACCAGACAGGCACTTTCTCAGTGCACCCACTGCTTTGTATGTAAAGGAATCAGGTTCACATGCTTGTCAAAATTAGGCAGTTGTGTAAATTCATGTACTACACACTTTTTTGGTGGCAAGTAAGTTCTCCCTAAATTGTGCGGAAAGGGAAATTCCCTGCGAGTAGCAACATGCATCTGCAGATGAGACAATCTGACTTAAAATAGTCCATCCTTGAAATAGTTGTTCGCGGTACCCGCTGCTACATCTGATTTGAACCAGCCACCTGACACCAGCAAGCTCTGTGGTCAAGTGGTTAAGACATCTGCACTAGTACGCAGGAGGTCGTGGGTTTGAGCCCCACCCAAGTCCGTTTTTTTTCTTTCACAAGCCTTCGGGGGCATACACTGAGTATACAGTGTTAATATACATGTCGGACAGGGCAAAAAAAAATCAAAAATTAATTTACATCTTCCTGGCACAAATCCATCCTTGAAAAAGTCTGACACTAGTCGAGTAACTACATGTCCATGTACGTACATGATGTAGCACTCTATTTAAAATATGGTCAGGTGATGTCCAAATATCAAAAGAGATGACTGGTAGAGTCCTAGTTTAACTTGGACTGGTCTGATGCTTAAGTATTTGTAGGGAGCTCACTGGTGAAATTTCGGCTCATAAATGTAGCAGATGTCAGTGGGTGTGAGAAGGTAAAAAGTCACATGTTTCTTATATCCCATGTCATGTTATCCCCAGAACTGTGGGGTCCAATGTCCGCTCTGATCGGTTCGCGGAGCAGACGTCAGACCCCACAGTTCTGGGGATCATGTATGTCAGAGCCCAGAATCAACAAAAGAGTATAAAAAGGGCCCTGTTTAAAGTCTAGATGGAGTTTCAATAGGAAAAAAAACTGTTTTAACCTCGTATCTCTTGACCTTCAACTTTGACAGACACTGTTACTTTCTTGTACTTGTGAAACCATGGAGGAACATGGCAAAAAATAATGGAAGTGTTAATGAATATGGATTGAGTAATTGGTTCCTTAAGGCAAGTTAAGCATGTAAAGCTGTTATTGGTTAGTTTGAGAAAGTCATGAAAGTGGACTTTGTTTCCTTATAAGTTATAATAGGAATAGGGTGCTAAAGGTAATGAACACCACAGGTCAATGTACAATCATGGAGCTATTAAAAAGCTCCATCGTACAGTACAATCAAACTTTACTAAGCATGCTTTGGTCGGTCTACACACGTTACCAGATATATTATATATACAATCATATGTACGAAGCCAAACCACGGTGGTGGTGTTTGTATTGCGCATGTCCAATGTGTATTAGACTCGCGTTGCAGCCGTTCATCGGTCAGGGTCATTTTCGGTATATCAACAGTAAAAACACTGCCAACTTGTATGAATTGCTGTAGTCAAGAGGTTACAGCATAATGGTTTGTGATGAATGGGGTGTGGGTTCGAATCTTGGGCGACATTGTGGACAGGGAGTCTTTTTTTAAGGAAAATGAAGCCCGAATGTTATACTAGGAGCCTAATTTCACACGAGAAGTTTTTATGGTTGGTTGAGCATCATAGATGTCATGCATTGTGCATGGTTGTGAACCGTGGTTTGGCTTCATACGTGTGATTAATACAGCTCCACATCAGGCCTACAAGGCTACATATTTCTTTTTCATTAGGCCTACCCTGTGGCCTACATCATACATGTACATGTTGTAAGCCCCCAGACCTACTTCCATGACTCCTTTTCTAGCATGTCAAATGAAAACGACTTTTGCATAAACTGACAAATGAACATATAAATGGTTTGAAATAATTTCATACAAATGAAAGGTTTTACTTACCGCTTTTAACAGCAAAACGTAACAAAAGTTTTAAGCGCAATGGGCGAAACCTGACGCTGCCTCGGCACATGCACAACATGTGTTCATCATGCATCGGGTACATTTTTTATCCATGTGGACGAGTACGTAGGACGTACGTACGTGTGCAGGCGGTAACCTGACAGACTGGTAAACGGTTCCGAGAAAATGCACTGATGTATAATAAACAGACGAGTGGCGGGAACCACGCACATTCCAATACGTCCCAAGTCTGGTGCCATCAACCGCAAGTACGTTAAATTCAGAACTCAAGTCTGGGTATGCGAACCTTCCCCGAACTTTAAACTGGTAACCTACCCAATATGTTTCATCAGCCAAACATCGCGCACCAGCGAAATTTAATTCGAGGAAAAGTACTGGTGCCAGATCTAGATGACTGTACATGTACATTTCTCATTAATTGAATTCCGAGTCCAACTTGTGTGCATGTGATAGCTAACCTAATCTTTTCCCTTCCGCACTCTAGAAGTAGAACAACTCCTGGGATGAAACTTCTCAATCAATTCTACTTTTAAAGAGTTTGAAATAATTTCCCAAACTAGATGAGATTTTAAGGTTTACGGTGAAAGTGGCAAGTTAAGTCACAGATTTGCTGTAGCAAAAATATGAAATATCTCTTCTTGTTCCGAGGGCCGGGTACCCGACGTTTCAAACTGATACATCCAAAAGACAGCGGCAATGAAATAACGAACTGACTTAGTATACGTGGGTCCGTCAAACTTTCCAGTCCTGAGTCGGCCCAGTTTGTTAACCTTCTGGTATTCTTTTGAAATACCTGACTAGGCACACTGAAATTAAATAACGGCAAATTGCAACATAAGATTTGTCACTTCTTAACAATTTAATATTGTTTCTTTGACTTGTCATGATACATAGTCACAGCGGCATGGTTGGTCGCTTACAGTCAATGTTACCAGTGCAAAGCTAATAAGTTTCAAAATTTGCTTTCAGTTTTTAAAGAAAAGTGAACACAATTTAATCACAGAGCTAATAACTGGACAAATACAAAAGCTTTTGATTAAAAATGGTAAAAGAAAAAAAATATTTGTTTTGATTACGTCCCCCCCACTCTAAAACAAGAAACTGCAGTTTAGTAGTACTTACAGTAAATAAGCCAAATTAACTGACTTACATATATGTAACAAATACAATGCCAAGTTTGGCTGTAGAAATGGTTATGAAAAAATATCGCATAATCAATAACTCATGTTTTTATGTTCCAAATGCTGATGAATCAGTGAGAATGACCAACCTTGATATTCCTAAATAAAATACAATTTGACAACAATCTAGATAAAGCTGTGGACTTTTTCTAAGTAAGGTTAATTAGGCAAAAGCAATGTGTTTTTAAAAGCCAATTTAAAAGGATGGATGTATTTACTTCATAAGTGTCAGTAAGTTTAATATAATGGGTTTCATGTGGCTTTTTATTGATGGTTATGTGGATGAATAAAATATACATTTACAGTTATGCGTGATGTTGAAAAAACAAGCTCTTTAACACTTAGGTCTAGTGAAAAAAAAACCACCCAACGCAAGATTTCTGACTTAGAAATCCTAAAAACATAAAATGAAAAAAGCCATGCATTCGAAAGGTTTTAATGCTGGGTTAAATGTATGCAAATGGTTTGATCCAGTTGTTTTATTTTTTTTTTTTACAAAATGTTTAAGTTTTCCGAATATGACCCTATAAAAACCTATTTACATAACAGTTCATTACTATTTTATTTTCATTATTTGTCAATAAGAACTGTACAAAAGTAATCTCTTTAAATATATTTATATCATTTCATCATGCTGTACAGAGTGGGCTAATACTTCGAAGAAATGAAATCAATCTCTCCCTATTTTCTCTGGTGAATTTTGAGTTTTCAATATCACGTTCTAACAAAATCTTTTAAAATGATAAATTATCTATCAATGCCACTAAGTAAATCATAGCTGCACACTTTGAAAAAAGCTTCTAGAACTGCCCACCACTTGTGAAAATACAGCAGACTGCAAACCTGAGGGCAGGCTGAATAGTACCCCCTGAAAAAAGATCCATTAGCGTGGAATGTTTAAAACCAACAGGTAGCTTCTGCTGTGACCAAACATGAAAACCCCTTTAAGAACAATGATGTAACACCAACAAACATTCATGGTCATAAACCAAGCACAAAAATAACTTTTTCCTACATAACTGTATAAACTTTACAAAGAGTTTAGTTCGGGACTTCAACATACAAAGAACTTTACAGCATTTATAGTGCGCATTTCCCAAGGTTACTGATTAAAGTTGTCATTTAGATTAGTTGATTAACAAGACTGGTTGAGATTTCTGCAGTTGTCACTGCATCCATCTTGTATCCACGTTTCCACGTTTGTAAGTACTAATGTTGAGTACAATCTTAGCTATTTAATCTTCATGCCATATATCATTTAGGCTGCAATCACTTGCTGTTTTAGTTGCCACTTGTACCAGGTTTTTCACCACAAACTGACTGTAACGTTTTATTTCAGAAACCTGGGCCCTCAATGGCAAAAGAAGGGTAAAATACAACCATAGGTATCCTTGTGACAACTAGCAAATTATAAATTTGTCCTAACACAAATCTACATATCATGTGCAGATTCACACGGTCAGTAACACACATTTCCATGTGAACTTAGTAATGCTAGGGCAGTTTGGAGTTTGGAAGCTGAGTGAAACCAGATATCAAGGTTGTGTTTATCATGGATTTGTTGCTTGATTCAAACCAACATAACAACATTCCTAGAAATTCATAACAATGATCCAATTTCCCTTCAGGCATCTAATCAATTTGGTAAACAGCTAGGTAACAGCAGATATGAAACTCTTGACATGACATTCATGAGTGTAATGGGTGAATGATACAAGTGTTAATTGGTGCTGTAGGCTCCATATTGCTGTGTTTGTCCAGACATGGCCATGCCTTGCATTCCAGCCATACCCATCCCAGGTTGTATCCCACTCATTCCCATACCACCACCGCCATGCATTCCCATCATGCCTTGAGGTTGCATACCCATATTCATCATGCCCTGCTGTGGAACTGACATGGGCATTCCCATCATGCCCTGGGGCTGCTGTTGCATCATGGGAGTACCCATCATCCCTCCATGTGGTCTCTGTTGTCCAAGGTTCATCTGACTCATGCCCATTGTCACATTACCCATTTGTGGTTGTCCTATACCTACACAAAACAAAAACGAGGAACAGTTGTCAACTTGGTTGTTTCTTTATTTTTTGAATGTTTCACTCTCATGGCTACATGCCAAATTACAGTGGAAATTACAACACATCACAAAAAAAAATTACAACACATCAAAACAAATTCATTAATAAAAATAACCAACATGTTACAATTACAGTTTTGATTCATCAATGCCACCTTACCAGTGATTAAAAAGTGAAATGGACGGAAAAACATGCCAAAAAAACGAGGCATGAGGCATTCAAGGCTCAACACAAATCTGAAACACCACTAAAGGGTACAACACAAGCAAGACTCAGACTGAATTAATTACATGACACTCTTCCACTCACCTCCTGGCACCTTGTTCCCTTGCATTTGATTCATTGAGGGTTGGGCTTGCTTCTTGTATTTATCACCTGGGCTCAAACTGTCCAATTTGATGTCCACATTTACATCTGACCATATATTTTTCTTCTGCACAAAACAGAAAACATCATTTTGTAATTATGTACAGTGCCACTTATTTATGTCTATGTCATGAGAACTAATCTTACCCATGATTTGATGGGCCCTATTTAATGCTCTAATGGCAATGATACAACAAAAAATGTTGAAAGACCACAATTCGACATTAAAAGAACCACCAAAAAATTGTTTTAAACCCTTCCAAATTCAATTTTAAAAGTAAGTTCAGTTCTGACCTGTGGGGTGGTTGTTGAGCTTGCTGTTGACAATGGTGCACTTGTTATTGAGCCGTTAGATTGCTGGCCTTTTGGAAGTTGACTTGGAATACTGGATGGACTTGTCATGGGTTGTTGTCCCATTAACTGCTGGCCCATGGGTTGTCCCATAGACTTTCCCATCCCCTGGTGACAAGTACAATAAAACATTCAATGGATCTTCACTTCAAACTGACATCATTGGTAATCTGAGGTAGCACATGAGCTGGTTCGCTTGCCCAGCACCCTGAGAACATAAATTACCGTGATTGTACCAAGGCCATGTTTTTATCATTATAAGCCGACGCTTTGCCTATGTCAAAGTATTGCCATTGGCTTACCAAAAAACTTCAAATAACGCTTCACTAACAGGAAACGACAACCTCGTGGTCGGAGGTCATACACAATGTAGCCAATCACAGTGCAAAGACATCAGCCCTTCCCAAGTGCCCTCTCCGAGCACTGGGTGATGAACGAAATAAGCCGGTAGGTACATATGAGATTGCCCATTTGACAAGTAATTGTTGAAGTGTTTTTAACAGACTGGAACAATTTCAGCATTTAGCCTGGCAGGTTGAAGTACTGTAGTGAAATACAGCTGAGAAATCAAACCATCAAGACTGACTTCATAATGTGAAACACAGACTCCAGTTGCCTTAGTACAATCTTGAATATGAAAAAACTTATTCTGATGAACAAATATGAACAAAGAAAGGATCTAGAAAACAATATACGTATTACTCAGGATGAAGAAAAGATGAGAACATCAGAGAGACAAGAAACAAGCAGCATGAAAATCAGATCCATGAAGGAAAAGCAAAGCAGGAATCCACCATCACAAATAATTTCCAATCATCTTCAAATTTGGCCCGTTGAATTAAGAAAGGCAATACAGCTCCTAACTTAATCTTCCTGCATTTAGAAAGTTCTATGCAGACTTGCACATGAATTTTATCTTCAAAATATTACTTCATGATTAGTAAATGAGCACAATGACATTAAACTGACATACCATCATTGCTGCCATGTGAGGCTGGGCAAACAAAATTAAAAAGACAAGATATTACAAGACTTTAAGCTAATTGATGTAAACTCAAAACCTCCCTCCAACCTCACCATGGTGTTATCGGTTCTGCTTACCAGCATATCTTAACATATACATGCATGGAATATTTTAAACAACTTAAGCAATAAATGGTTTGATTGACTGCATAACAAAATAGAATTCCAATACTTGACGCCCACAACACCTACCATCATAAAAAATGCACTTGTCACAGTTGGATTGTGATGAAATAAGTACATATACTATGTGACTAGCTGAAGTGAATCAACAGCCACTCTTAATGATATGATTTACAGATCAATTAAGCACATAAAACAGACAACTACTTCAAATGTCATGCAATGGGCATTGCTCAGGAATGACTGCAATCATTGCACGTGTTATCTTGTGGAAATAGAAGATGATGTGAGCAGATTTTATGCATCACCAGGATACCAAGCAACAGATCACAATGACTCTGATTCAACTGTCAATTCCCATATCTAAGATCTAACAATAATTAGATTTTGAAACCATCAACCATCATGCAGAAAGTGAAAATGTCTAAAATGGTACATGTATCCCCCTTTAAAAACTTAAAACATTAAAATAAACGAAAACAACACAAACAAGCATACTGATATGGAAAAACTTCAAGTGAAAACCCAAACCATCAAAACTGACTTCATAATGTGAAACACAGACTCCAGTTGCCTTGGTACAAGCTTGCTGAACTGATTTTGATAACCCTTACCCCTAGCTCCAAGACGGTACTCACTTTTAATATTACTGGCTAACAATAATTTTGACTTAAGACACTCTGCAGAAAGATTAAAAATTCTATCCACACCATCAGGTACATGTCGCTAGTTACCAAACTATAAGTGCTTATGTGTTATCGGGTATGAAAGTTTACATACCCAGTGCATCACTTTGAAAGCCTTGAAAAATGCATATCTGACACAATAAATATTTTTTGGCTATACATGTAGGTCTCTTTGATAAGACATGCAAACATAACGCCCATCAGTTTGCAAAACAAATTCAATCCAAATATACCATGTGACCTACCACCATGTAGGAATACAAAGACTCATCATAAACTGCCACAGTAGTGGGAGACTCAGGTGCCATGTGCTATAGAAATCAATGTGATATAGGGAGGCGTGGTTTAAATAAAGCAGCCTGTCTAGTCATGAATATTGATTGATGGAAAACTGACGTCATACCCTGAATACATGGTACATGTACATTCAGTCTGAAACAAATGGTTGATTAAAAAGCTGACAAGTCTGATGAGTATGTCTGTGAAGCTGCAACATACAAAACAGACTGTATTTATAATGATGGATTACGAAATGGTACTAATGTATAGCATAAATTGGGACCTGAAAATGAAGCAGGCCAAAAATAAGTGTTTTGAGGGGGTCAACTACGCAGGATTATTAATGTGCTGAACCCAAACCACAGAACTTAGAATGAAATCTCATCAAAAGACAGATCCAATGTTCCAAGTCAATTAGACAAATATAACAAAACACAACAGTTGAGATCTTAACCTTAAATCTAACAAATTACCGTATACACTGTGTATGTGTTAAATAACCTGAACCAAGTTTAGAAATCTTTTCCTGAAATAAAAGGAAACTTATTTTCCTGTTCCATTTTTAATACATACCAAATTGCCTGATACAGACTGCAGGGGAAGTTGGAACTAATAACCGACAGAAAGTTACACAAGAAGGCAAAAGGGTAGGAAAAAAAGATATGGATTAGCAACAAAAACAAGGGATAGGAGAAGGTAAGCAAACTAAGATACAATACGGCTAAAGTTGATGAGCTATACATTTCAGAACCACAGGTAATAAATGCCAGGTATGTTATCACTCTAAGTATTGAGCCAATTGTAGTTACGTTGTTAATGTATTTGCACCATCAGTTATCAGTAAAAACATAACTGTAGTAATTTCCGAGTTGTAGGTTGTGAGGAGTGACAAATACCTCTGTGAGTTTAACTTTAACTGGAAATGAGAAAATGACAAGCTTTCTCTGAACTGCACTTACCTGCTGTGGTGACTGCATGCTAAGTAGTGACTGCTGGTTGTACTGCATTGCCCCACCCTGGGGGATCATCCCCATCCCCTGGGGTTGTTGCATCATCCCCCCAGCAAGGGGCTGCTGTTGCTGCATGGTCATACCCATCTGCATTGTTTGTAGAGGCACGTTGGACTGTTGCATGAGGTTCTGCTGGGGTTGCATGAGGCCTGACTGCTGAGGCTGTAGGGGAGCATTCTGTGGTTGAAGAGGGGTGCTTTGGGGTTGAAGAGGGGTGCTTTGGGGTTGAAGAGGGGTGCTTTGGGGTTGGAGTACAGGTGTACTTTGGGGTTGCATAGGGACAATTGAAGGCTGAGGATTGAAGGTGGTTGCTTGTACTGATGTAACAGTGCTGTTTTGTTGGGTTACAGTTGCAGAGAAGGCAGTCCCTTGGAAGTCACCAAAGGAGGATTCTTGTGCACTGGAAATTGAGGGTAAGATAATATTGCATTAAAACGACTCATATTGATTTATATATGATAATTAAAAGCTGGTTATGCTAATAGATATTCAGACTAGAAACCAGACTTCCTCTGTGGCAAATATTAATTCCATTTGAAAAACAAAATAACCCCCCCTTTATTTTGCCTGCGGCACTGCCTGTCTTGTCACTCCTACATTAGCCTAAGACAACAGCAGACTGGCACAGAGGAAAGTCTCGTGAAACTGCACATTACTCTTCACTTTGGTCAACAAGTATTTTGAGATGAAGCTCCCTGAATCCTCCCAAATCCAATCCAAACCTGTAGGCGTTCTGGATATTACAACTCTGGAAATAAGTGATAAAGGGTTGGCTACACAGTCTGAAGTAAAGTACCGTCAACTCAGAGTATACAGTTGAAAGATTCAATGTGTTAAAAGCAATAACAATCACTTACTTTGGGGAAAGCGGTGCACTTTGGAATGTAGCAAAGTCGGTGGAGTTGTTAGCCGCAGGGGATGTACCCCTTGGGTCAAAGTCATGAAAACTATTGTTAGCCGCTGCCGATGAGAAATCAGCAAAGAGATCTTGATTTCCTGAGGTTGCTGGGATGGATGTATCCAAGAGGCTGTCAACACCAGTTTTTGTTGTTGGCGTCTAAACCAATGACAAGAATAAGACAAGTTTTTCACGTTCATTTTGCTGTTATTCTACAAACTGAATGACAGTTTATTCTTTTGAGTCGCTGAGGACGAATACACAAACGACACCGGTATCGGAGACGGTAAGCTATAAGTGAATGAATTCCACAAGTACAGCCGTTGTTTCTGCCTGCCTTAAAAGTAAGCAACAAAAGTAAACATTTACAATTGTCTTTAGAAGACTGTTCAACTAAGCATGGAATTTCAGTCTGTAAACATTCTTAATAAGATGTTGCTCAAGACTGTGATACAAAACAAAATTCTGAGCTCTGCAGTCAGCGATCATGTGGTGTTATATCAACTCTAGCACTACTGACTAAACTTTCATCTTTCTTTACAAAATGAAGCAGTTTCTTTTTCTTTTTCTTAAAATTTTAAAAGCATGAAGATTCTTAAAAGATCCTTACTGTATTTGAGCTGTTACTCTCTGTCTTAGCCTCTTCTGCATAAGCCCCAGCTGCTCCTAGGTCAAGTTTCTTGCCAGACCTTCGTGATCTTCTCGTCCGTGTCTCTGTTGTCGTTGTGTGTGTTACAGTTTCCTCATTCTCCTCATCTTTGAACTCAAACTGCTTCTGCTTGTCATCCTCATCCCCATAGTCATCTTCATCTCTGTGACCAGGTCAAAGACATGCATCAGTTCAAAACAATTGGAGGGGAACTAATTCACAGCTATACTGTCAGTGTTCTTGAACAGTACAGCAAATATAAAAAGGGTTTTTTTAGCTTTGATGGCCCAGCCGAGAAATTCTTAGGGCATCGGGTAGACTCAATCAATCAAAAACAGTTAAAAATAAAGTATCCATTTATCAAAAAAAATTAGTGATTTCAACAAAAGGCTTGATCAACAATGATCAAAAATGTGAATACAACCAAAATTGACTTTTGTCAGTATTTTGAAAGCAAAGCTTAAATAATTTACTGCAGGGACTAGCGCGGCACCAAATATCTGAATAATAATATTCGATCAATTGTTAAATATTAGGATATTATTTTTCAAATTTGAATATTCAAATGCAAATATTCATGAAAAGGAAGGGAAAATCTTCTGTTTTAATGAGACAATTGCACTATGGAAGCTTGTTTCAAGCAGATTCAAATGAAAAGCGTCAGAAATCATACAACAATGTAAAAAGTACATTATTCATTAAAGACTTTAAAAGGAATAGAAATTTTTAACAGGGCAAAAAGTCTTGTTCATCTCTTAAATCTTGCTAAATCATGGCTGGAGATACTCCTAGATGTAAAAATATATATTGATATCGATTACAATGTACAAT